>NW_027435889.1:278200-578200 GCF_964199755.1 Larus michahellis
CGCCTCCAGCTCCTCCTCCTTTTCTTCCTCCTTCTCCTCCTCCTCCTTTTCCTCCTCCTTCTCCTCCTTCTCCACCTCCGTGGCTCTCGCTTTGGCCGGTCACAGCCTCCTCTTTGGCAGAGTCTTTGCCTGTCATCGCCAACTGCTGCCTGGAAGGACACGAGGAGAGAGGTCACCTGAGGACGCGATGGGTCTGGGGGTCTCGTCCTGCTTCCCCTCCATGAGCCACGTGTCTCTTGGCGCAGCCGCCGGCAGCTCAGGTGAGGAAACCCCCTGAGCTGGGACCCTCGGCTGATACACGGCTTGTCCCCATGTCCCCAGCCCACGCTGGGGCTCTCCTGAAGATCTGGAGAAGATCCATCGCAGTGAAATTGGGGGTCCCATCAGGCCCCCCCCACCCACCCCACCCCTCTGGGCGGTGCCCCTGCCACCGTTGGGTGGTGACGAATGATGAGCGTTTGGGGCTGGGGAAGGGGCTCTTGCTGGGTGGGAAAACCATAGAGGCGCAGAATGGTTTGGGATGGAAGAGGCCTTTAAAGGTCCATCAAGTCCAGGGAGATCTTCAACCAGACCAGGATGAAGAGAGCAACCAAGCTCCATCCAACCTGACCTTGAACCCTTCCCATCACAGACTCATGGAATGGTTTGAGGTTGGAAGGGACCTTTGAAGGTCCATCTGGTCCAACCCTCCCCCTTCAATGAGCAGGGAGATCTTCAACCAGATGAGGTTCCTCAGAACCCCGTCCAACCTGGCCTTGAATATCTCCAGGGATGGGGCATCTCCCACCTCTCTGGGCAAAACGTCCCTGTGGGGACACTGGGATGGAGCCTTCAGCCTCACCTTGACACAGACCTTTTCCTCTTCTTCTTCTTCTTCTTCTTCTTGTTCTTCTTCTTCTCCTTCTCTGCGGCTTCATTTGGAGTTGCGTTTGGATTCCCAGGAAAACCCCCTGGAACTGGAAAGGAGGGACCTCGTCGGAAGAGCATCGTCGTCACGCTGCCGCCCCCGGCGACGCGTGGAGGGGTTGGGGGTGGGGTGGGGGGGTTGCGCTCAGCCCTCGTCCCAAAATGGCCGAAAGGGGGAGGTTCCGCTCCCCTCGCAGACGCCCTCCCGCCCTCCCCGACACCCGCTTCCCCATTTCCAATGTGGTTTTCCACAGCGTACCCAGCTCCGGGGTTGGGAAGGGAGGAGCGGGGCGGGGCGGGGGGATGGACAGGGGAGGAGAAGACCTGGGGTCACCACCCTCCCACCGTATCCTTGGGCACAACCTACCCCGGGGCTCCGTTTTGGGTGAAGCCGCCACCGAGTCGTTAGGAGAAAAGGCCGTGAGGAGTTGGCCTGAAGCCTGGAGCCTTTTGACGCTCGACGCCGGGCCATGTCCCTGCCAGATGGCGGAAGTTGGTCGCCCCGCCCCGCCGGGAAAGGAACCAGGAGCTGCTTTACCGTCTGGCCCGAGAGGTGGAGAACCCTCTTTGGTCTGATCCTCCCCTTGTTTGGGGCTCTTGGGAAGAAGCCCGGGAGGAGATTTGGCCACGCGCTCCATTATGAACCTGGAAAAGAGGAGGAGACACCCGCCGTGACCCATGGCGGCGCCGCCGCCACCGTTCGCCGCCATCAGGTAGAGTTTGGCCTTGATGTAAAAGCTGTTGTTGTCCCAACTCCACCCTGACCCGTCCCCGAGGACAGTCCTGGGAAACGGAGTCACCTGGCAAAGATGTCCAGGCCACCATGGGAAGAAACGTTGCCTAAATTCCTCCCCCTTTTCCCATCAGACCCGCCTTACGGGAGCCGCCAGGGCTCGGGGACATCAACAAGGGGCGCCGCCTGGTTGTCCCCATGGGAGGACACCCGTGGTGGCAGGAGGAGCAGATGTCACCATGGGAATCGGCATCAAACGGCGGCTACAGCCACCAACGTACTCACTCAGGAAAGAGGACGACGCGGCCGGAGAAAGTCAGTGAGGCGACGGGTACGATGGGGGACACCATCACATCCAGCAGCCTGGGGACCTGCAGTGGAGGAGCACAAAGTTGGTAGAACCTCCTCCGCGTGGCTGAGGGACTCAAGGTTGGAGGAGCCCAAAGATGGTAGAACCTCCTCCGCATGGCTGAGGGACTCAAGGTTGGAGGAACCCAGAGATGGCAGGACGTCCTCAACGTGGTTAAAACACTCAAGGTTGTAGGAGCCCAAATACGGTAGAACCTCCTCAACGTGGTTGAAACAGTCAAGGTTGGAGGAGCCCAAAGATGGTAGAACCTCCTCCACATGGAGCAGCTCAATGTAGGAGGAGCTCAAGAGTTGGTAGGACCATACCAAGTGGCCGGCCACATCCTGATGGACCCCACACCAGCGGTGCCGGGCCGCCGCCGTGGGATCCCCCACGTCCCCGAGCAACCGGCTCTCTCACCTTAAAAATAACCTTTTCCAAGTTCTCTTTGCCGGATAATTTCTCCAAGAAGTGGTGGTAGAACTTCATTCGGACCTTGGTGCCCTCGATGAGGAGCAGCCCCACGTCCTTCAGCGTGAGGGCCACGTTCTCCCCCTTCCCCAGGCAGTGGGAGAGGAGGGACGTGGTCCCTTGAATACAATCCTCCGCTTTCTGACGGGGGACGGAAGTGACGGCGGCCACCTTGGAATACCCGAGAGGTTCCAGCTCCTTGTTACCTGGGGAAAAAAAAACCCACGGGAGAGGAGAAGGACGAAGACGTTCACCCAAATGTCGCCTGTCACCGTCCTCTCCATCGTGTCCCCGTCCCCCCCCCCCCCCACCCAAAAAACCAAAAAACCCAACCCATTTTTGGATCCCGTTCTTCATCTCGGCCCCACGGAAGGGACGACCGAGCGAGACGACCGTCTTACCGGGCAGGAAGGTTTTGTCGTCCGTCAGGTTGTGGATGAGGGCGAGGTTCCTGGCCAAGTGAAAAACCGGTTTCCGGAGGGTCACAATTTCGTCTCCCACCAGGATTTGTTGGGAAACGGCGTCGAAGGAACCGAGGGTGGGAATTCGAAGCCCCTGCAAGTGGAAGAGAAGAGTTCGGAGGGTGAGGAACGGGGGCGGAGGGAAGCGCTGGAGGTGGCACCACCATCCAGGGGTTTGGGGTTTTGTCTGAGGAGGATTTTTTGTGGAGGTCGGAGTTTTTGGAGGTCGGATTTTTTGGGGTCGGATTTTGAGGTTGGATATTTTGGGGTCGGATTTTTTGGAGGTCGGATTTTTTGGGGTCAGATTTTTTGGAGGTTGGATTTTTTGGAGATTGGATTTTGAGGTTTGATTTTTTGGGGTTGGATTTTTTGGGGTTGGATTTTGAGGGGGGGGGCGGGGTGTGTTGGGTTGAATTTCGCGTTGGATTTTTTTGGGTTGGATTTTGGGTGGGGTTTGGGGATTTTGGGGTTGGATAGTTTTGGGTTGGTTGGGTTGGATTTTTTTGGGGGCGGAATTTTTGGGGTTGGCTTTTTCAGGTTGAATTTTGGGTCGTATTTGGGGATTTGGGGGTTGGATTTTTGGGTTGGTTGGGTTGAATTTCGCGTTGGATTTTTGGGGGGGATTGGATTTTTTTGGGGGGTTGGCTTTTAGGGCTGGGGTGTCCCCCAGGGCCCTCCATCCTCCCGCCCTCTTCCGCTGCGGCCACCTGAAGCCACCCAAATCCCTTCCATTTGGCTGAAAATAAAAGTAATTTTTTAAATCATTATTAATTATAATAATAATTATTATCGTCACCTTTATCTCGATTAGTATCATTATTAGTATCAGTATTGTAATTGTTGTTGGTATTGCTATTGGGTTTATATTCTATTTTTTAATTTTATTTTATTATATTTTATTTCATTATATTTCATTATATTTTATTTTATTTTATTTTATTATTTTATTTTATTATATTTTATTTTTTCTTTTATTTTATATTATTTTATTTCACTTTCTCTTACTTTCGGGGTTTTATCCCTACACCCCTCCGCCCAAAGCCCCCCCTCAAAGGAGCCCCCCCCACCAAACCCCATCCCCCCTCCCAAAAGAGGCCCCCCCCAGCCCCTAAATCCCATCCCCCACCCCATGACTCCTCCCCCCGCCCCAAAGGAGCCCCCCCCATCCCAGCGCCCCCCCCAAATCACATTCCAAACTCCCCCAAAGACGAGCCCCCCCCCCCCCATGGGAAAAGCCACTTTATTGCACACACACCATCACCCCCCCAAGTTTTTTTTGCGGGGGGGGGGAGGGGGCGGGGCCACGCTTCACCCCGCCCCACTGGAAGCGCTGCGATTGATTGGGGGGAGGATGGGGGGGGTCAAGGGGGCGGGGTTTGTGCTTCAGAGGCTCCGCCCCCTCCCCAGGATTGGGTGTAGAGAAAGGGCGGGATTATTGCTATCGATTACCATTGGCTCCTCCCCCCGGCTGGCTCCGCCCCCTCCTCAGTCAACCAATGGGGAGAGGTGGGGCAAGGCAGAGACCACGCCCCCCCTGCCCCTCCTACCCTCTGCACACGGCCCTCTCGGTGGGGGGGTGGTGGGGCGGGGGCGAGGGGGCGTGGGCTGGAGAGAAGGAGGGGGCGGGGCTCAAGTGGGAGGCAGCCAATGGGAGGGGAGGGGCGGGGCTTAGGGCGGCACCGCCTCCCCCAGCAGCGTTTCGAGCTCCTGCAGCCTCGCGGGGCCGAGCTGGGGCAGCACCTGGGGGGGGGGGGGACACAAGGAATTGGGGGGGGACCCTGGAGTTCGGGGGGGACCCAAGGATTTGGGAGGGGGGGGAGGAGTTCGGGGGGGGCTCTGGAGTTCGGGGGGGACCCAAGAGTTGGGGGGGGACCCAAGCAATCGGGGGGGGACCTGGAGTTTGGGGGCGACCCAGGAGTTGGGGGGCGACCCTGGAGTTCAGGGGGGACCCAGCGTTTGGGGGGAACCCAAGGGATTGGGGGGGGGCAGGAGTTCGGGGGGGACCCTTGTGTTTTGGGGGGACCCTGGAGTGGGGGGGGAGGACACCCAAGGGATCGGGGCATCGGAGCCATCTCCGGAGACATATGGAAATTTTGGAGGCCGGGGCGGCGCCAAGTGGGAAAGGGTGGTTTTGAGGCTGAAGGCGGGGGGGGAGGGGGATGGGGGGCACTGGGGTCAGGATGGGGGGGGACAAGGATGTGAGGGTCAGGGATGGGGGGTCAGGGATGTGGATGGGGGGTGTCAGGGATGGGGGCCACTGGGGGGGCAGGATGGGGGTGTCAGAGATGTGGATGGGGGGGCAGAATGGGGGGGACAAGGATGGGGGGGTCAGGGTTCAGGATGTGGGAGACGGTGATGGGGGCACTGGGGGGGGCAGGATCGGGGGGGAAATGAGGATGGGGGGGGTCAGGGGTGGGGGGGGGTCAGGGATGTGGATGGGGGGACAAGGATGGGGGGAACGCGGGGGACGGGATGGGGGGTGGGTCAGGGACCGTGATGGGGGCCACAGGGGTCAGGATGGGGGGTGCAATGATGGGGGAAGTCAGGGATGTGTATGGGGGGGGGTCAGGGATGGGGGGCACTGGGGGGGCAGGATGGGGGGGGGATGAGGATGGGGGGGTCAGGGATGGGGAGGTCAGGCATGTGGATGGGGGGGGTCAGGGATGGGGGGCACTTGGGGGGGAAAGGATGGGGGGCGCAAGGATGGAGCGATGGGGAGTGGGGGAACAAGGGGACAACGTGGGCTCGCCCTCACCTCCCAGGGGGGAGCCGCTTTGGCCGCCATGTTAGTCGCGGGGGCGCCAGGCTTTGCTGACCGCACAGGCCCAGGCCCCAGCGCCACAATGGCAGCTGAGAATCCCAATGGGCCGGGCCTGGCCTCCCCAGGGGTTTGCGAACAGGCCCGGGTGTGGAATAATTACTGAACGGGCTCAAAATATGCAAGCGCGGCGTCGTTCGCCCGTTAAGGGGAAGCGTAAAATCAGGAGGCTCCTGAGGGAGAAAACAGCCGCGGCCGGCGTGAAAAATGCCCCGTCGGCGATCCCCCGAGGAGGAGGACGCTCGCGAGGCTACGTGAGGTGCGGGGCGGGATGCGGTTATCCCGCGGCTTTACCTGACGATTGTGGCGGATACGGGAACGGGGCGACACCGTGAAACGGGGCGGCTGCCAGTTTAGCCGCCCGCTCGTTACTGGGAGCCGGCGTTTCGCCCAATTTTGAGGAAATGCCGCCCTTCGAGGTTTGTGCTTCAGAGGCTCCGCCCCCTCCCCGGGGTTGGGGGGGGAAGGGGCGGGATTATTGCTATCGATTACCATTGGCTCCTCCCCCCGGCTGGGTCCGCCCCCTCCTCAATCAACCAATGGGCAGAGGCGGGGCAAGGCAGAGACCACGCTCCCCCACGCTCTGCACACGGCCCTGTCAGTGGGGTGGGGGGGGGTGTGGCGGGGGTGAGGGGGCGTGGCCTGGATAGGGGAGGGGGTGGGGCTCGTGTGGGAGTCAGCCAATGGGAGGGGAGGGGCGGGGCTTAGGGCGGCTTGATTCCTCTGTTCATTTATTAGCAACTAATGTTTCAGGTCCTTTACCCCCGAAAACACAAGGGCTACTATTAGGGAGATCATCGGTTACCTTAGCCGGACTTTTTGTATTGCCTGGAGTAATTGATGCGGATACCGTTGGGGAAATTAAAATCATGGCCTGGACCCCATTTCCCCCTTGCACAGTACCCAAAGGAAGCCGCATTGCACAATTACTATTGATCCCGCAGAACGCAAGCTCTCTTTCGCCTCACCCACCTCCGCAGCAAAGACAAGGAGGTTTTGGATCTACTGGGGATCCACAGATTCTCTGGGTACAGTCCATTTCCCAGAAGCGACCACTTTGTCAATGTACTCTTATTCACGGCACACAGCGAGTAATCCTGAATGGGATTATTGACACGGGCCGATGTTACCGTAATTTCACAGGCGAAGTGGCCTCCACAATGGCCTTTGGCAGCTGTGCCTCAGGCGTTAGCCGGAAGCGGAGGAGTTGGTAGAAGCCACCAATCCTCGGAATTGATCCAAATCAAAGGCCCAGAAGGACGAGTAGCTTCCGTCAAGCCTTTTGTGCTGCCTGTTCCTATGGTCTTATGGGGACGTGATGTGCTGTCACAAGGGGGAACTTCCATTCAGTTGCATTTTTAGGGGGGGCCATTGAGGTGCGCGACACCCTGGAACTGACTTGGAAAACTCAGACGCCCATTTGGGTAGATCAGTGGCCCCTACCACTCGAAAAGCTTCGCGCTCTCCAAGAACTGGTTACGGAACAATTAGCAAAAGGACATATAGTACAAAAATTATTAGGGACCATTACTCGGGTCCGACCCTTGCTAGGAATCTCCAATTCAGACTTAAGCCCTTTGTTTGAACTCCTCAAGGGAGATTCCGATTTACGCTCCCCTCGTCGACTGGGTCCTGAAGCCGCTGCCTCATTACAAAAAGTAGCGGAAGCCATTGCCTCACGGCAAGCACACCGCTGTGCGCCTGAATTGCCCTTCAATTTAACTATTTTGAACCCTGCACGTCAGCCATATGCTTTGATTTTTCAATGGGACCCTAACAATCCTGATCCCTTATTAATCATTGAGTGGGTCTTTTTACCCAACCAGCCCACTAAAACAATTTGCACGCAACATGAAATGTTTGCTTCCTTGATAATTAAAGCACGGCAGCGATTCCTTGCCCTGTCAGGGATGGACTTTGCTTCTATCTGTTTACCTGTAACTAATATGTACCTACAATGGTTATTCCAACAGTCTGATGCTTTCGTATTTGCCTTAACAGATTATTCGGGTCAACTAACCTCACATCCTCCGTCCCACAAGCTTCTACATGCTCATTTTAACTTAATGTCCATAGCAAAGAGATGTCACCAGCCCCTCCAAGGCCTTACTGTGTTCACCGATGGGTCTGGAAAAACACACGAGTCGGTGATTGTCTGGTGGGATGACCGCTCTCAACAATGGGAGTCGGACGTTGAGACAGTTTCCGGGTCCCCTCAAATCGTAGAGCTTGCCGCTGTTGTTCGAGCTTTTCGTAAGTGGTCTACACCACTGAATCTTATTACTGATTCTGCTTATGTTGTAGGCGTCGTCGAACGGGCAGAGGCCTCGGTGCTGCGTCATACTTCGCATGCTGATTTGTTTGCTTTGTTGCAGGAACTTGTTTTCCTTTTAACCTCTCGAACACATCCCTATTTTGTTTTACATGTTAGATCGCACACCTCTTTACCTGGGTTTATTGCAGAGGGCAATCGACGGGCCGATATGCTCACTCTGCCGGTACAAGTTTTACCTGACCGTATTGCGCAAGCTAAGCTTAGTCATTCCTTTTTCCATCAGAATGCAGGGGGCCTCAAACGTCAGTTTGGCCTCACTTCTCAGCAAGCGGCGAACATTATCGCTGTCTGCCCTGATTGTCAAAAACATTCTTTTCCTACGGCACCAGGTGGGGTTAATCCCAGAGGCTTACAAAGCCTGCAATTATGGCAGACGGATGTCACACACTATCCAGACTTTGGGAGATTAAAATACGTCCATTCCTCTATTGACACCCTTTCAGGCGCTCTATTTGCCTCCTGCCATGTGGGGGAGGCGGCGAAAGATGTTTGCAGGCATCTGCTGCGTGCTTTTGCTACCTTAGGCATCCCTGCACAAATCAAAACAGACAATGGCCCTGCTTATATCTCGGCTGCGCTTAAAACCTTTTTTATCTCTTGGGGGATCACTCGCATCACTGGGATCCCGCATTGCCCTACGGGCCAGTCCCTGATTGAACGCTCTCATCAGTCTTTAAAGCGCTTGTTGCAGCAACAGAAGGGGGGAGTAGGGACAGCCACCCCTGAAGAACGTCTACAGAAAGCCCTGTATGTTTTTAACTTTTTAAATTGTTCTTTAATAGATAACAACCCTCCGATCGTTCGCCACTTTAACACAAACACTTCTTTCGAAGCCAGCGTAAAAGCTCCAGTCCTGATCCGCGACCCTGAGACAGGTAAGGTCTTGGGGCCATACCCCCTTGTCACATGGGGCAGAGGCTATGCTTGTGTTTCCACAGAACGAGGCCCCAGGTGGATCCCAGCGAAGAGCGTGCGACCTTTCCGTGAACACCTACCACAGTCGGACGGCCACAACACCAATCCACAGCTAGATCATTCCCCTGAACAGCATACTGGAGAACATTCGGAGGACTGATGCAGTGCTCTTATGGACAATAGAGCAGAGACGCCAGTAGAACATATTCATTGCGTCACCTGTGGTAATTGTGACCCTTGGGTTTTATGTGACTGCTATCGCTGTGGTAAGAGATGGTAGCAACGGTTAACGTTGGCCAATAGATGGTGTCACAGTTGCCTAATATATGAAATATATACAAGTAGCATTGTAAGAATTTAGCATTGAAAAAAAAAAAAAAAGACAAAAAAAAATTCCTTCAAACATCATGATCCTGATCCTGTTAACACTTTTTTGTATATGTGCAGCCTGGACACATGTCAATCCTTTGCCAGGGTACCACCCTCACCTTTTTGACCCCCATCAAAACGTCTGGGTTACTCTGGCCAGGTCGCTCAATACAACTAGCTTTTCTGCCAGTCTTGCTACGCCCAGCTCGCCCTTCATCACCTGCTTAGTAGGGGTACCACTGAATAACTCGACCTTTTTACTGTTTAATAACTCTATGACAACCTTACGGAAGCAAAGGTTTCCTATTTCATGGCAAAATCTTAAGGACCTTTTTAAAAAATATGATTATTGGGATGATAAATTGCCAATAGGGCCCGAGTCGCAGGAAATTGACTTAGTAGATTCTCTTAATGCTTCTCATTGTTTGTTTATTGGCCTTAGGTCATGGTCGGGGGCCCAAAAAGAGGGGCGCTTAGTAAAGGATTCTCCACCAACCGTCATCTCACCTATTGGTAATGCTACCCTCTGGCAACAACAATGGTGTTTGAGCATTGCTCGAGACGCCACTCACTGAGCCCCCGGTACCATGCTCCCTAGGCGGCTCCCCTTGGGGTTCTTTTTTATTTGCGGAAACAGAGCTTGGTCTGGGATCCCTTCCAACCCTAGAGGAGGCCCGTGTACTATTGGACAGCTTAGTCTTGGCACTCCTCACTATCATCCAAGCCCAAAACAGCGGTTACGTTTTACCCGTGACACAACACAAGCATTAGAAAATACTTGCGACGATAACGTTAAGCTATGGAATCGCTGGGAGGTTTTTTTCGCCTCGCTATTTACCCCTGGGGTGGCAGCAGCGAGAGCCCACAGAGACTTAGATGCAATTACCTGTTGGGTTGTTCAAGCAAATGCTACCAGCCGCATACTATCTGAGATGGCTGAAGACTTGTCCACGGTACAACACGCAGTCCTGCAAAACAGAGCCGCTATTGACTTCTTGCTACTGGCCCACGGACATGGCTGTGAGGACTTTGACGGAATGTGCTGCATGGACTTAGAGGACCACTCTTCTTCGATACATAAGCAAATTAAACAACTCCTCGCACATTCGCAAAAGGTGCAATCTGATATGGACTTCTTCGGATTGGGTGCTTTGGGTGATTGGTTTGGGCTAAAGGGCTGGCTTAGGAGCCTGGTACAATCTGCTGTACTCATATTAGTTATTATATTGGTAGGCCTTTCGATTCTAAGCTGCGCTTTTTCCTGTGTCAGGTCTATGGTGACTAAAGTTGTTCGACATACATGGTTTATTCAAAACGGCGATATTCCGAAGATTTACGCTAGTGTTAGTTCTGTCCAGCTCACTGAGTATGATGACCTTTAAACCCGTGCCTCAGTTCTGCCTTTAAAGAAACAAAAAAGGGGGAGATGTCGGGGCGGCTAGCGGAAAAGTACAGGTATGCAAGAAACTCGAGGGCATGCCAGCCTTGCAGATCTGGGAGAAATAACTCTGAGGAGTCAGGGAACAGCTGGCCTTGCAGGTCCGAGATAAATAACCTTGAAGAAGTAGGGAGTAGGCAACAAGTTATAACTGTAGCTTCTAGCACATAGCAAAACCGTAGCTTCTAGCATGTAACGAAACTGCAAGTAGGAGGGATTATTGTAATGAGATATTTAGAGCTAAGCCAATCAGAAATGATAGAATTTGTGTAATTTGTGTAACTGTTAAGTAGCTGTATAAAAGGCTTTCCGACGCGTCTAATAAACTGACATTTTGCTTGCATCAAGCAGCGTCCCGTCTCTCAATCGCGGCAGTGACCTGTGTTCTCCCACAGACATGGGGGATGTCTCCTCCTCCTCCTCCTCTTTGTCCTGTTCCTCCTGTTCATCCACTTCCTTTGTCTGTTCTTTCTTCTTCTGTTTCTTCTGATCTTTTTCCTATTCCTCCTTTTCCATGTCTTCCTCTTCCTGTTTTTCCTCTAATGCCTGCTGCTCCTGTTCCTTATGTGCCTCTTCTCGTTCTCCCTCTTCCTCCTACAACTCCTCCTCCTGTTCATTTCTTGTTCCTCCTGTTCCTCCCTCTGCTCCTCCTTTTCCTTCTCACCTCCTCTTCCTCCCACAAGAGGGAGTCCTTGCTAGAGAGTGGTTTTAACGAGAGAGTCCTTGCTAATGAGAGAGAGAAAGAGAGAGAGTCCAAACCTGCTGTTCTCCCCTGTTTTTCAGGGATTGAAGCAGGCGAAGTTTTCCACGGTGCTTTCATTTTTTCTGACAGCAAGGCAGGAATCTCAAGCATGGTCGATAAGGGGCCTCCGAGTCCATCACAGGCCTATGTTATCTAAGTGCAGATGTTCTGCTTGTCAAGCACGCAAGACTAAATGACGATTAGTGTGAGACATGTGTTCTCCGACACCCCAGGTGCGAGTCACTTGAGCGTATTTGCAGTCCTCCTCACCAATCTTCCGTTACTGTCCCACATACGATTTGCGTGAGTACTATGTTGAGGTACGGCAGTCATAGTGCCATCAGAAGAAAAGCAAGGGAAAGAAGACGAGGATGGCGAAGAAGTTAAAAACTGTTACAACCTTTGACAGTGGAAACATGTCATTTAGAGCTTATACAAACAGTTTTCCTTCAATGTAACATTCTTTCTAAAGATGAGGAGGGGACGGTTTGCTATGCCCACATCAGAGCTCACTGAGGTTTTAAAACAAAACCCCCAAACAAATGGGTGCTGGAAAAAAGAGTAATGAGACTCAAGAGCCTTGTTGTTTTCAGTTCTACTGAAAGCGCAGGTCTTTGTTTTTTCACTTGTGCCTGGCAGCAATTACAAAGAAAAAAGAAAAAAATCCTTGAAAGTTCCTTGGAAATGCCAGGTCAGCGAGACACAGCACCGTTTCTGCCTCTTCCGCTCTCCTGCTTTCTCTGAAACTTGTTTGTATCATTTTTCCTTTCCAAAAGCACCTTTGCTTTTGCTAGAGCTGAGACAACCAAAGATCCTGTTTTCGGGCCGGCAGAAAACAGATGAGGAAAAGAGATGCAGATGACGTGTGTCGTCACGGGCTGTGTGAGCACACGGCTCTGGGACGAGCCGGAGAATACAGAAAGGTCCTGAGGGGACATGAGGGCAGATGAGAGGAGCCATGGGCCAGCTGGCTCCCTGCCCCCCGCAAAAGTGGGCGCCCTGCCCCTCCTGGCCCGGGCAGCGGGTCTCATTGGGGCCCTTTGTGACATCACTGCGTGACACCCCACAGCACCATAGAAACCCAGCGTGGCCGCGGCCCTGCAGTGTCCGGCAGGACAGCGACGGGACAGGGCGGGAGTGCGGAGCTGGCGAGGAGACTCCAAGCGCAAGCCCACGTCTTTCCCCACCACCCCCAGTAGCCCCGCGGCACTGAGGTGTTCCCCTTAAGCTGCCCTCCCCTCTCCCCCACGCTTTCCTCCATTTGGCAGGATGGCGGAGAGACCCCCCAGCAGCCCCAGGGTGGCCTGGGAGGAGGTGGCGGCTCCCCGGGAGACCAGGTCTCCAGCGGAGCCCTACGCGGTGACCATGGTCCAGCCGCTGCAGATGGGTGAGTGAGGAGCCCCTCCGGGAGTGGCAGGGCCAGCAAGCGCGACCGCCTCGATGCCGGAATCCCGTTTCCGCGGCACACCTGCAACAGGGGTCCCACGGGCAGGGGGCAAAGCGGTGCTTGCATGCCAGGGACGCTCAGGGCTGGGAGCCCTCCCCAGCACAACCTCCTCCTCCTCAGCTGTGCCGAGCTTAAAGCTCTTTTCACCCTTTGGGAAGCTTGTTGGCAAAGGTGCTGTGTCCTGCTGACTCTTCTCTGTTTCCCCTCCTTGTAGGCGAGACGCTGCCAGAGGAGAATCCAGAGCATCCAGAGCTCGAACCAGGATGGGATTCCGAGGGCAGCTGCTCGCTTTCTTCGCTTGACAGCAGCGAGTCGACCACGGTAACAAGCTGCCCCCTTCCTGGGACTCTTGTCCGTGTCACCAGCAGGAGGCTTGTGTGAGCAAAGGGACCCACAATCAGCGTGTCTCGCGTGGCCTCCCTGTCCCCGGTGAGAGGGTTCCTGCTGTCCCCGCGCAGGGACTATGTGAGGGCGGCACTCCAGTGTCCCAGCAGCAGCTCCAGCCCTCCTCAGCAGCAGCGAGCCCCGGTTCTCTCTCGGGCCAGCACACTATGCCCATGAGCCCAAGCCTCCTCCCTCACCCTGGGGACCCTCTGCTCTCACGCTCTGCCCTGCAGAGACTGCAGCCCCTGCTGCCACCTTTCCTGCGGGCACTGCCGACAGCACTGCAGGGCATCTGTCGCCAGAGCTCCTCGGGTGCTCAGTCTAGCAGCACCAGCAGGGTGCTTGGCATGACATGGCTTCCCTCCCTTCCTTCCTCCCGTAGGTGTTTGGACTACACCTTGAGCCTTCTCAGGTGACAGACATTGTCCTCATTGCGATCGAGGCCCTGACAGCAGATGACATCTCTGACAGGCAGATGGGCAGCAACATCCTGGACATGGTCGTGCTAGACCCTGGCTACTGGCTGACGGACGTAAGTGCCCTGTGGCTGGACTGCCCTGCCCGTGAGCCCTGACAGGCCTTGCTCTTCCCTCCTTCCCTAAGCCAGCTCTCTCGGGCACCTGAAGCCGTTTCAAGGCAACAGAGAGGGATGGGAAGGGCAGCACTTTCAGTCGCAGCTGGAGAAATGGCTGCACTCCACTGGCCGCACCATCCTCACCTGTGTCCTCTCCAGGTGCCAAAGTTCATGAGGTACATCCACAAAAACGTGGAGTGCATCTGCACGGAGCCAGCCCGGCACAGCCTGGACTCCCTTCTCCTCCGAATGACCGAGTGGTGCCCCAGAGAAGTGGTCAGGAGCCTGTTGAAGATCTCGCCAACCTGTGACAGGTACTAGCCCAGACAGCCTTGAGGGCTTGTGCCCTGCGGGGAGAGGGACGCGGGGACTCTCTGGCTGCCAGACCCAAGGAATGTTGCAAGACATCGCTGAGGAGCAGGGCCCTCCATCCCACCACACTTCCCAGAACCATTGGGTCACCAGGCCTGCAGCAGCCAGAGCTGGCCAAGCCAGAGCCCCACCACCACGCTCCTCCCAGCCCCAGGGGGAACACCACCGCAGCCCCCTCCCGCCTGCCCGGTCAGGGCCCCCGCACACCCCAAGCGAAAGGGCCACGGCTGCAGCACAGCCAGGGCCCGGAGAGGCTGGCCCAGGCATGGTGCAGTGGCCGAGGCAGCCCTGCTGACCCAGCGCTCTGGGTCTGCAGCGCTGCCCTGGCCATGTGGGAGGTGATGATCTCCGTGCCTTGGATTTTGTGGAGCGTCTTGACGGAGCTGCTCAGCGTGCTCCAGGACCAGCGGGTGCGCAAGGTGTTCAGCTGTGCCACGGAGGACGCCTGCATCTATCCCTTGGCTGTGAGTGACCACGCTCATCCTCAGGGCTGCGCCTGCCTCCCCAGCGAAACGGGCACGGAGCCCTCCCCTCCTGTCTGCCTCCAAATGGCCACCTCCCCCTGTACAGAGGGACACAGCCCCTTAGGGCCAGCAGGGCCTTGCCCAGCACCAGCCAGACCCCCTGCCAGACTCTTGGGGCTGCCCTGGGCCCTTTTGGCCCCGGTGCACAAACACAAAGCCTGCTCCTGCCCGGGCAGCGCTCTGCTTCCCCCCGCCCTGCTCTGCAGCCCACAAACCTGGGGCAGAGAAAGGGGCAGAAGCCAGAGCCAGGCCAGGCGCTGGGCCTGGGGCGGAGGCATGGCCTCTGCACAGCCTGAGGGGGCTTCAGGTCTGGGGAGAGGAGATGATTGCCACCGCTGGCGGGTCACGCCGCCTTCGTGCCACCGTGGTGGAGGGAGCCCCGCAGGCTCTGCTGCTCTCTAACCGCTGTCTTCGTTTTAGCTCCTGCTCTACACTGACATTGACGCCGAGGAGTTTGCTGCCCTGTACAGAGCCCAGAGGTACCTGAGGCGTCCAAGCTCAGTGATGCTCTCGCTGGTGCTCAGTGTCCTCATCACGCTTTCGAAAAAACCTAAGATGGTGAGCAAGGTGTAGCCAAGCGGAGCCACGTTGGCAGCTGGGGCCTGGGGCAGTGGGTGATGTGGTGGCTTGGCCTTGCCTGGGAGTCAGGAGGTGGGGTGTCAGGTCCAGTCACCCTCCCTGCTACGGAGGGGGCTGGTGGGTGCCGGCGGAGCCCTCCAGGCACAGAGGGTTACCAGTCCATCTGCCCCTTCCGCCTGGTTGGTAAAGGGCATGGCTGAGTAAGGGGATGCTGCTCTCCCGCAATCCCTTCCCTTCCTCCTGCTCTCCCTGCATGCCATCAGTGGCCACTGCCGGCCAGGAGGCTGCCGCAGTGACTCCTGTGACACCTGCTGGGAAGCAGCACGGGAGGCTGGTGCTTAGCAACCAGTGCATTTTTGCCAGGGTGGCCTTTCACCACTTCATCCTAAGGAAACTGTGTGTTTCACACAGGCAACAAAAATGCAGGTCCTGCTGCCAGACATCATGGAGAACCTGCAGGATGCCAACGCTGATGCCAAGATGAAGGCCCTGGTGTTCCTCAGGAGCATGATGGGTGACGCGAAGACTGAGGAGGCCAGCCTCATTGCTGTGCAGCTGGCGGAGAAGCTCCCACCCCTCTTTGATGATGTAAGGCTGCCGCGGGCACCTCAGCCCTACAGATGGGCGCTCTGCACAGACAGCTGCCCCTCAGCCCAGCCCGGTGGGCAGCGCTCGGGCAGGGCTGCCCTCCTCGCCCCTCTTGCCTGGCCTTTCAGGGCTCTGGGGCCACTCAGCCTCAGCTGCACAGCGGGCCCACAGCTCCTGTGTTCGGGATCCGAGCCCAGAGCATCTCCCCTCACATCAGCCACGCTAACGCCCTTGCTCACCGTGGGCAGGGAGCGGCTGTTGATGAAGTCCCCCTGTGCTCCTCCCTGCCAGGAGTCCAGCCAGGTGCGGGAGCTCTCCATCAGCCTCTTCAAAGATGTGATGAAGGCCGTGGTGGGGATAAACAAGAAAAAGATGAAGAAGAGAGTGCAGAGGGTCCTGCTCCCGCTCTTCCTCCACATGAGCGACGAGATCGAGAGCGTGGCACAGGTACAGTGACCAGCGACCAGTGTCACGGGGAAGGGTGTGCTGACAGCGCAGTCCAGCAGCGGACTGGCCCTGCATCCCCGCATCAAAGCTCTGCCCACCCTGGGCCTGGCCGTGAAGGAGCTGGGACAGCCCCAGCTGGGCAGCCAAGCGTCCTGCCGGGGGATGCCCGTGGGAGGTGCTGCTGGCCCGGTCCTGCCCTGCTGTCTCTGGCACTGCTGCCCTCCCTGCCTACAGCCCAGGGCCCACAGCTCCTTTGCCCTTCACTTTGCCCCCAGCCCTGGTGGCAGCTCAGCAGCTCCTGAGGATCTCTCTTCTGCTGGCCGGCAGCATGAGACACCCGAGGTGGTGGCTGCCCCGTGTCCCTGCCCTGGGCACTGAACCCAGTTCAGCCTCGGTCCCCCGCTGCCTCTTCCCATAAGGGGCTGGGAAAGGCTCGCAGCCTGGACAAGAGGAGGAGGATGCCAGCTCTCCTTCCCTGGGCTCTGGTGCCATCTCCCAGTCTCTGCTTCTCTGCAGGCCTCTAGGGACACCCTCCTCGCCTGTGCCGAGTTCCTGCGGTGGAGGAAGCTCAGCCACCTGGCCAAGACAAACCAGACTCACCTGATCGGAGAGTCCTTGGTGAGGACAAGCCCCAAGCCCCAGGGCCGGGTGGACAAGGGCTGCTCCAGGTGCCCGTGGGCTGCGCTGTGCAACCCTGCCTCTGCTCCCGCCTGGAGCACGCGGCCTGCAGCTGCATTCTCCTTCCCTGCCCTCAAGCACGGAGCCCCCAAGGGCTCTTCTCCAGGCCCCTCTCCCCTCCCTGCCCCCGGGGTGCTGAAGGAGACCCCGGCCCATCTGGGTCCTGGCAGTGGGACAGAGGAGTCTCGCCGTCCCCCGGCCCCCTCCGCCTGCAGCTCCCTCTGGACCTCAGCCCCACAGGGCTCCTGGCTGGGAGACGGGAAGCGCCGGGAGGGAAGGGGGGTGCTGGTAGGAGGGGCTGGTCCAGATGGCTGCCGAGGGTCTGTGCCAGCCCCGTTCCCTTGTTCTCTCTCCAGTTAGTGCATGACAGGAGCAGGGCAGAAGACTATTTGTTTCAGAGCCTGCAGTACCTGCGCAACGCTCAGGCCACCTTGCGAGAGGTGGCTGTCAGGTTCATTGGTGAGCCACGTCCCCCGGGGTCGCTCTTTTGGCGGCCAGGCCCCTGTCCCCACCGCTGCACTGGCAGCGAGGGGCAGCCCTGCGGTGCCAGAGCCCTGGCTGCCCTCTGCAGGGCCCACCACACAGGTGGGCTCGCTGGGAGCCTTGCTCAGTCCCACTGCCCTTGGGTGCTGCCATTCCCTGGGCTCAGCCCTGCTGAGGGGCAGGAGGGCGTGCAGCCCCGAGCTGGCAGGGCCAGGGGCCGTGCTGCCGGGCGTGTGCTGGGGAGCAGAGCTCTGACACGAATTCTGTGCCTAGGGCTTGCCGTGCAGCACCTGAGGAACCTAAGTCAGACCAAGGTGTGGAATGTCTGCAACGGTGAGTAGGGGCAGTGCTGGGCTGGTGGGGCAGGGGACAGAGCCTGGGCAGGGTGCTGCCATGCCTAAGCCTGCTCCAGGGAACTGCGTCAGGGGCAAGAGGAACACGTCCGGGCCACATGGGGCACTCCTGAGCAACAGCTTCCAGCTGGTCTCTTTGTCTCACCTGCTCCTCCTGGCCAGGGAAAGAGATGAGTGGGGTGGCACGGTCGGGATGGAGGAGGTCTCTGCAGGCAGTGGGGGTTCATGTCTGCTCGCCTTCCTTCTCTTGCAGCCCTCTTGCCCTTGAGGAGAGACACGGAGCGCTTGGTCAGCTCCCTGGCAGCTCAGACCGTCTTCAAACTGACAAAACGCGTGAGAACACGAGGATGGAGCCTGCGGTGGCTGTGCTGCTGTCTCGGCTGAGCCATGGAGAACTGAAAGAATCCTCTGGAAAAGGGCCATAGATTTGAATAATTCTTTGTTTTTAATAAAGCTGGAATAACAAGCCCCGTCCCATGGTGTCCTTCCCATGGGGACCACCCTGAGCGGGCCGAGCAGACAGCGTCCCTCCTGGCCTCTGCTGCTGCCTGCAGGACAGCACCCGCGGACCCAGGCTGTCCTGGCAACAAAGCCCCAGCTGCGCCCCTAGACCACAAAGCCCGGAGGGGAGGAGGAGGAGAGAAGCTTTAGCCCAACCTGCCCCTCCTGAGACATCTCAGGGCACGCAAAGGCATCCAAGCTCCGCAAAGCTGGCGAGTCGTCATTTCTCCCAGCATCAAAATCCTCTCTTGTTCCGCGGAGCTGTGCGGGCGTTGGCTGGGATGGAGTTAATTTTCTTCCTACTAGCTCCTATGGGGCGATGTTTTGGATTCGTGATGGAAACAGTGTTGATCACACAGGGATGTTTTCATTATGGCCGAGCAGTGCAGCCATATGATATATGATATAGTGATGACCCCAGCTGACCAAAGGGACGTTCCGTGCCGTATGATGTCGTGCTCAGTGACAAACGTGGGGGGAGGCTGGTGGGGGGCTGCTGCTCGGGCATCGGTTGGTCAGTGGTGAGCAAGTGCTTTCCTTTGCATCGCTTGTCTGTCTCGGGGTTTAGTTCTCTCTCTGTGTTATTTCCTTGGCCATCACAATTTATTGTTACTGTTACTACCCTGTTTCTCCAATCATTAAAGGGTTTTTCCCTCAACCCACCAGCTGTCTCACTTTTCACCCCTCCGATTCTCTCCCCCGTCCCGCTGGGAGCAGTGAGGGAGCGCCTGTCTGCTGCTCAGTTACCGGCCGGCGTCAAACCACGGCAGTCCTTTCCCCACCCCTCACTCCACACCACGAACGTCAGGCCCAGGTCCCGCACCACCCAGTGCATCCTCAGGAGCCACCGCTCCCCTTCCCACCCTTTTGACAGGATGCACAGGCAGCACTCCCTCAGTCGACGGAGCACCCCTGTTAGACGTCCATAAAAAGTCCACAAAACGCCCACGGAGCCCATTCGGCCCATGCCTTCGGGCTCCACCCCTCACGCTGCTCCCTCCGGACAGGAGAGGTGGTGTCTTGCGGCACCAAAGTTCCTGGGCACCAAAGCCCGCTCAGGCCGGAACCAAGAGGTCGGTCCCCCTCGTTTTCAGGGTCCAAAGCGCCACTGTGTGCATCTAGCCCACCCTTTGCGTGCCCAAAGCCTCCTGTCCTCGGCCGAAATCCTCACGCTGAGGGCCCCCACCCGCCTTCCATGCCCCACGGCCTGTCCTCAGGGCCCACAGGTCCAACCCCTGAAGGCGGAGCCGGTCGCCTGGCAGCACCCGCCCAGGAGGGGAGGCAGCGGCCCGGGACAGCCAATGGCCTCAGGGGAGGCGGGGCAAGGCATGTGATTGACTGGAAGCAGGCAGCCAATCAGAGGAAACATCCCCACAGGGCAGGGCGGGCCCTGGTGTGTGGGAGGGGAGCGACGCCTCAGGCAGCCAATAAGAGAGAGCATCCCCGCAGGGGAGGGTAGGCCTGAAACCAGGGCAGAGTGACAGCCCAGATGGCCAATCAGACATGAAGGGCGGGCACTGCAGCCCAGCAGCCTGCCCCCCCGTGGCCAATCAGCGGCGGTAGCGCCTCAGGGGAGGAGACTGACAGCACTCCCGACCTATGAGGGCGGAGACCGAGGGGGGAAGAAGGCGGGCTCCGCTGGTGGCCAGGCCCAGCTTTGCCGTGGCGCCCGTGGGGCCTGCCCCGAGGCCCAGCAGCCCCCGGCCCAGGCCCGAGGCCCCTCTTCCCCCCCTCCCAGCCCTCCCTCCCCTCAGCTGCCCCTGTCTTCCGGAAACCCCCATCTCCAAGGGAGCCACCGCGTCCCAGAGAGTCAGGATGCCCTGGCCATGCCACTGGACGGCAGCCATGGGCCCTGGGGCTTCTGGCTGCCATCGCCACCGGCGTCCGCCCGACGGTGATGAGGAGGTGAGGCTGAGGCCGCAGGGATGGTGGTGGGGTGGGGGAGGATGGGGGAGGGTGATGCTTGCTGTGGGTCCGCCCGCCATCACATCCCCTCCCCGCAGCCCAAGTGACCCTGCAGTGGCCTGAAGGGTGTTGGGGAGGGGGAAGACGCAGCACCTCCTCCTCCTGCATTATGGTGTGGTGTTGGGGGAAACTGAGGGGATGGGAGGGACACTTTGCGGTGGGGAGCAAACTGGGACACACACACACACGCACACGCGCGCGCACACACACACAAACCGCAAATACAGCCCCCAGGCTCCCCCTCGGTGAACACAGAGTGGGGTAGGTGTACGACCTGCGGCTGGACATAGCCCACTTGGCCCCACAACATATTGGCCAAAGTCCCCTAAATGCACTCAAACCCCACTCCTTCAGGTGACCTGTCGGGGCGGCTAGCGGAAAAGTACAAGTATGCAAGAAACTCGAGGGCATGCCAGCCTTGCAGATCTGGGAGAAATAACTCTGAGGAGTCAGGGAACAGCTGGCCTTGCAGGTCCGAGATAAATAACCTTGAAGAAGTAGGGAGTAGGCAACAAGTTATAACTGTAGCTTCTAGCACACAGCAAAACAGTAGCTTCTAGCATGTAGCGAAACCACAAGTAGGAGGGATTATTGTAATGAAATATTTAGAGCTAAGCCAATCAGAAATGATAGAATTTGTGTAACTGTTAAGTAGCTGTATAAAAGGCTTTCCGACGCGTCTAATAAACTGACATTTTGCTTGCATCAAGCAGCGTCCCGTCTCTCAATCGTGGCAAATTGGTGACCCCGACGTGATGGGGTGGTGAACCGCCTAGCTGAGCGGCTTGCTGCGAGTCCCACGGAACATTGAATGAGCTGCTGAAAGGAAGCAGGAACTGGCCAGGAATCCCTCTGGATTTAAGAGGTGAGCTGTGGGAAACATGGGGAATCAGATGTCCCCCGCAGAGAGAGACGTATATGAGGTTATGAAAACGCTCCTCCGGAAACATAAAAAAGATATTTCCGGGCAGGACTTAAAGATTACGCTTAAGTGGGTACAAATGAAGATCCCCACTGTTACGGCCTCTAGTATTTTTACCCGGGAACTTTGGGACGATGTGGGGGTAAAGTTGTGGGACTCAGCGACGTCAGGGAATGCCGAGGCTCAGCGTTTGCTTCCGTGGTGGAGAAATATCTTTGAGGCTATTAAGGCACAGGAAAGGGGCCATAAAGACTCTCCAGATACTAAGGGGGAACCTTCATCAGCTCAGCCTTTGCTTCCCCCTCCGCTATCTCCGCGACGCGCTGAGTCGCCCGGACCCTTAAAGGTCTGTGCTGCAGGCTACCCTCCTGAGGAAGATCCGCTTGACCCGGGGCCCGTTGATGCTGATAAAGAGCCTGACTTGTACCCCCCTGACCCTCATGATACGTGGGCGAATATTAAACGTCAAGCTTTAAAAGAAGGTGACTTGGAAATAGCGCGAACGATAGTCGCCCCTGTTATTTATCAAGGCCGGGGAGTGCAGTGGGAGGCTTTGTCCTTCCCGGTGATTAAAGAGCTGCGCCGTACCGTCACAGAACACGGGCTCTCTTCCCCATATTTTGCGAGCCTGCTGTCTTCTGTCTTTGATACGTATGTTATGACTCCCCATGATTTAAAATCGCTAGCGCAATTGTTATTAACCCCTTCCCAGTATTCCCTCTGGGAGTCGCGTTGGAGGGGGGGCCTTCAAACTCTCCTCACCAGCTACGTGGGTCATAATAATGCTGCTCTTGCCGCACTGACCATGGAGCACCTTATGGGTACGGGTCAGCACTCTGATCCAGCGGCACAGGCTCGAGATTGTCCACGAGAGGCCCTGGAAGCGATCCGCAAAGAAGCAAAAAAGGCTTTACTCAAGATACCCGATTCCCGTAAACCTCAAAAGGCATTCACCTCTATTACGCAGGAACCTCGGGAGCCGTACATGCAATTCATTGATAGACTTAAGCAAGCTTTAGAACGCCAAATAGATAATACCGAAGCTCGAGAGATTTTGCTATTAAAATTAGCAGTTGAAAATGCTAACGCCGACTGTAAAAAATTACTTAAATCTCTCCCTAACCCAGCTCCGACTTTGGTTGAAATGGTAGAGGCTTGTAATCGTATTGGTACTGTGGACCATAAATTTGAAGCGATGGCAGCTGCTTTCGTAGCTATGAGAGGCATGTCTGGGGGAGGAAATTGCTACGGTTGTGGTAAACCAGGCCATATCAAACGAAATTGTCCCGCTTCTAATGGGGAGGCTAAAGCCCAAGTCCCTGGGATCTGTCCCCGATGCAGGAAGGGGCATCATTATGCTAATCAATGTCGTTCTAAGTATAATTTTCAAGGGCAGCCGATACAGGGAAACCGCTTGCGGAGTGCGGGGCAGCGACGCGCACAGACACAAGTATCGTCGCCGGTGAATCGAGCCATGCAGATGGGTGTGACCTCGCCACAAGTCTTCGCCCAGCAACAGCCGGTAGCGCCGGATTGGACCTGGCAACCTCACACGCAGTAACGTTGCTTGATTCCTCTGTTCATTTATTAGCAACTAATGTTTCAGGTCCTTTACCCCCGAAAACACAAGGGCTACTATTAGGGAGATCATCGGTTACCTTAGCCGGACTTTTTGTATTGCCTGGAGTAATTGATGCGGATACCGTTGGGGAAATTAAAATCATGGCCTGGACCCCATTTCCCCCTTGCACAGTACCCAAAGGAAGCCGCATTGCACAATTACTACTGATCCCGCAGAACGCAAGCTCTCTTTCGCTTCACCCACCTCCGCAGCAAAGACAAGGAGGTTTTGGATCTACTGGGGATCCACAGATTCTCTGGGTACAGTCCATTTCCCAGAAGCGACCACTTTGTCAATGTACTCTTATTCACGGCACTCAGCAAGTAATCCTGAATGGGATTATTGACACAGGGGCCGATGTTACCGTAATTTCACAGGCGAAGTGGCCTCCACAATGGCCTTTGGCAGCTGTGCCTCAGGCGCTAGCCGGAATCGCAGGAGTTGGTAGAAGCCACCAATCCTCGGAATTGATCCAAATCAAAGGCCCAGAAGGACGAGTAGCTTCCGTCAAGCCTTTTGTGCTGCCTGTTCCTATGGTCTTATGGGGACGTGATGTGCTGTTACAATGGGGAACTTCCATTCAGTCGCATTTTTAGGGGGGGCCATTGAGGTGCGCGACACCCTGGAACTGACTTGGAAAACTCAGACGCCCATTTGGGTAGATCAGTGGCCCCTACCACTCGAAAAGCTTCGCGCTCTCCAAGAACTGGTTACGGAACAATTAGCAAAAGGACATATAGTACCTACTACTAGTCCTTGGAATTCACCTGTCTTTGTTATTAAGAAGCAATCTGGCAAGTGGCGCCTGCTCCATGATCTCAGAAAAATCAATGATGCTATGGTAGATATGGGAGCTCTGCAGCCAGGGCTCCCTTCTCCAACTATGATCCCCCGCAATTGGCATCTCACCGTTATTGACCTTAAGGATTGCTTTTTTAATATTCCACTACACCCTGACGACGCTGCCAAATTTGCTTTTTCAGTCCCAAGTGTCAATATGCAAGCTCCTGTGCAACGATATCAGTGGGTTGTACTGCCACAGGGAATGAAAAATAGCCCGACAATTTGTCAATGGTATGTCGCTAAGGTACTTAGCCCTGTCAGGGTTGCGTTGCCTCAAGTTCCGTTATATCATTATATGGATGATATCTTGATGGCTGCGCCTCACCTTGAGCTCATGGAAAAGGCCGTAGCCCTTGTCACGGCCACTGTCAATTCGGCAGGCCTCTGTATTGCGCCCAAAAAAGTCCAGAAAATGTCCCCTTGGACCTACTTGGGTTGGCGCATCAGGACCCAGACGATAGTTCCCCAACCTGTGCATATACAGGCGGACATTAAAAATTTGCACGATGTTCAAAAATTATTAGGGACCATTACTCGGGTCCGACCCTTGCTAGGAATCTCCAATTCAGACTTAAGCCCTTTGTTTGAACTCCTCAAGGGAGATTCCGATTTACGCTCCCCTCGTCGACTGGGTCCTGAAGCCGCTGCCTCATTACAAAAAGTAGCGGAAGCCATTGCCTCACGGCAAGCACACCGCTGTGCGCCTGAATTGCCCTTCAATTTAATTATTTTGAACCCTGCACGTCAGCCATATGCTTTGATTTTTCAATGGGACCCTAACAATCCTGATCCCTTATTAATCATTGAGTGGGTCTTTTTACCCAACCAGCCCACTAAAACAATTTGCACGCAACATGAAATGTTTGCTTCCTTGATAATTAAAGCACGGCAGCGATTGCTTGCCCTGTCAGGGATGGACTTTGCTTCTATCTGTTTACCTGTAACTAATATGTACCTACAATGGTTATTCCAACAGTCTGATGCTTTCGTATTTGCCTTAACAGATTATTCGGGTCAACTAACCTCACATCCTCCGTCCCACAAGCTTCTACATGCTCATTTTAACTTAATATCCATACCAAAGAGATGTCACCAGCCCCTCCAAGGCCTTACTGTGTTCACCGATGGGTCTGGAAAAACACACAAGTCGGTGATTGTCTGGTGGGATGACCGCTCTCAACAATGGGAGTCGGACGTTGAGACAGTTTCCGGGTCCCCTCAAATCGTAGAGCTTGCCGCTGTTGTTCGAGCTTTTCGTAAGTGGTCTACACCACTGAATCTTATTACTGATTCTGCTTATGTTGCAGGCGTCGTCGAACGGGCAGAGGCCTCGGTGCTGCGTCATACTTCGCATGCTGATTTGTTTGCTTTGTTGCAGGAACTTGTTTTCCTTTTAACCTCTCGAACACATCCCTATTTTGTTTTACATGTTAGATCGCACACCTCTTTACCTGGGTTTATTGCAGAGGGCAATCGACGGGCCGATATGCTCACTCTGCCGGTACAAGTTTTACCTGACCGTATTGCACAAGCTAAGCTTAGTCATTCCTTTTTCCACCAGAATGCAGGGGGCCTCAAACGTCAGTTTGGCCTCACTTCTCAGCAAGCGGCGAACATTATCGCTGTCTGCCCTGATTGTCAAAAACATTCTTTTCCTACGGCACCAGGTGGGGTTAATCCCAGAGGCTTACAAAGCCTGCAATTATGGCAGACGGATGTCACACACTATCCAGACTTTGGGAGATTAAAATACGTCCATTCCTCTATTGACACCCTTTCAGGCGCTCTATTTGCCTCCTGCCATGTGGGGGAGGCGGCGAAAGATGTTTGCAGGCATCTGCTGCGTGCTTTTGCTACCTTAGGCATCCCTGCACAAATCAAAACAGACAATGGCCCTGCTTATATCTCGGCTGCACTTAAAACCTTTTTTATCTCTTGGGGGATCACTCGCATCACTGGGATCCCGCATTCCCCTACGGGCCAGTCCCTGATTGAACGCTCTCATCAGTCTTTAAAGCGCTTGTTACAGCAACAGAAGGGGGGAGTAGGGACAGCCACCCCTGAAGAACGTCTACAGAAAGCCCTGTATGTTTTTAACTTTTTAAATTGTTCTTTAATAGATAACAACCCTCCAATCGTTCGCCACTTTAACACAAACACTTCTTTCGAAGCCAGCGTAAAAGCTCCAGTCCTGATCCGCGACCCTGAGACAGGTAAGGTCTTGGGGCCATATCCCCTTGTCACATGGGGCAGAGGCTATGCTTGTGTTTCCACAGAACGAGGCCCCAGGTGGATCCCAGCGAAGAGCGTGCGACCTTTCCGTGAACCCCTACCACAGTCGGACGGCCACAACACCAATCCACAGCTAGATCATTCCCCTGAACAGCATACCGGAGAACATTCGGAGGACTGATGCAGTGCTCTTATGGACAATAGAGCAGAGACTCCAGTAGAACATATTCATTGCGTCACCTGTGGTAATTGTGACCCTTGGGTTTTATGTGACTGCTATCGCTGTGGTAAGAGATGGTAGCGACGGTTAACGTTGGCCAATAGATGGTGTCACAGTTGCCTAATATATGAAATTAGCATTGTAAGAATTTTGCGTGCAAAAAAAAAAAAAAAAAAGAGGGAAAAAGATTCCTTCAAACATTATGATCCTGTTAACACTTTTTTGTATATGTGCGGCCTGGACACATGCCAATCCTTTGCCAGGGTACCACCCTCACCTTTTTGACCCCCGTCAAAACGTCTGGGTTACTCTGGCCAGGTCGCTCAATACAACTAGCTTTTGTGCCAGTCTTGCTACGCCCAGCTCGCCCTTCATCACCTGCTTAGTAGGGGTACCACTGAATAACTCGACCTTTTTACTGTTTAATAACTCTATGACAACCTTACGGAAGCAGTACAGTATTTCCGGAAGGTTTCCTTTTTCATGGAAAAATCTTAAGGACCTTTTTGAAAAATACGATTATTGGGATGATAAATTGCCAATAGGGCCCGAGCCGCAGGAAATTGACTTAGTAGATTCTCTTAATGCTTCTCACTGTTTGTTTATTGGCCTTAGGTCATGGTCGGGGGCCCAAAAAGAGGGGCGCTTAGTAAAGGATTCTCCACCGACCGCCATTTCACCTATTGGTAATGCTACCCTCTGGCAACAACAATGGTGTTTGAGCATTGCTCGAGACGCCACTCACTCAGCCCCCGGTACCATGCTCCCTAGGCGGCTCCCCTTGGGGTTCTTTTTTATTTGCGGAAATAGAGCTTGGTCTGGGATCCCTTCCAACCCTAGAGGAGGCCCGTGTACTATTGGACAGCTTAGTCTTGGCACTCCTCACTATCATCCAAGCCCAAAACAGCGGTTACGTTTTACTCATGACACAACACAAGCATTAGAAAATACTTGCGACGATAATGTTAAGCTATGGAATCGCTGGGAGGTTTTTTTCGCCTCGCTATTTACCCCTGGGGTGGCAGCAGCGAGAGCCCACAGAGACTTAGATGCAATTGCCTGTTGGGTTGTTAAGCAAGCAAATGCTACCAGCCGCATACTATCTGAGATGGCTGAAGACTTGTCCACGGTACAACACGCAGTCCTGCAAAACAGAGCCGCTATTGACTTCTTGCTACTGGCCCACGGACATGGCTGTGAGGACTTTGACGGAATGTGCTGCATGGACTTAGAGGACCACTCTTCTTCGCTACATAAGCAAATTAAACAACTCCTCGCGCATTCACAAAAGGTGCAATCTGATATGGACTTCTTCGGATTGGGTGCTTTGGGTGATTGGTTTGGGCTAAAGGGCTGGCTTAGGAGCCTGGTACAATCTGCTGTACTCATATTAGTTATTATATTGGTAGGCCTTTTGATTCTAAGCTGCGTTCTTTCCTGTGTCAGGTGACTAAAGTTGTTCGACATACATGGTTTATTCAAAACGGCGATATTCCGAAGATTTACGGTAGTGTTAGTTCTGTCCAGCTCACTGAGTATGATGACCTTTAAACCCGTGCCTCAGTTCTGCCTTTAAAGAAACAAAAAAGGGGGAGATGTCGGGGCGGCTAGCGGAAAAGTACAGGTATGCAAGAAACTCGAGGGCATGCCGACCTTGCAGACCTGGGACAAATAACTCTGAGGAGTCAGGGAACAGCTGGCCTTGCAGGTCCGAGATAAATAACCTTGAAGAAGTAGGGAGTAGGCAACAAGTTATAACTGTAGCTTCTAGCACACAGCAAAACAGTAGCTTCTAGCATGTAGCGAAACCGCAAGTAGGAGGGATTATTGTAATGACATATTTAGAGCTAAGCCAATCAGAAATGATAGAATTTGTGTAATTTGTGTAACTGTTAAGTAGCTGTATAAAAGGCTTTCCGACGCGTCTAATAAACTGACATTTTGCTTGCATCAAGCAGCGTCCCGTCTCTCAATCGCGGCAGTGACCTGTGTTCTCCCACAGACATGGGGGATGTCTCCTCCTCCTCCTCCTCTTTGTCCTGTTCCTCCTGTTCATCCACTTCCTTTGTCTGTTCTTTCTTCTTCTGTTTCTTCTGATCTTTTTCCTATTCCTCCTTTTCCATGTCCTCCTCTTCCTGTTTTTCCTCTAATGCCTGCTGCTCCTGTTCCTTATGTGCCTCTTCTCGTTCTCCCTCTTCCTCCTACAACTCCTCCTCCTGTTCATTTCTTGTTCCTCCTGTTCCTCCCTCTGCTCCTCCTTTTCCTTCTCACCTCCTCTTCCTCCCACAAGAGGGAGTCCTTGCTAGAGAGTGGTTTTAACGAGAGAGTCCTTGCTAATGAGAGAGAGAAAGAGAGAGAGTCCAAACCTGCTGTTCTCCCCTGTTTTTCAGGGATTGAAGCAGGCGAAGTTTTCCACGGTGCTTTCATTTTTTCTGACAGCAAGGCAGGAATCTCAAGCATGGTCGATAAGGGGCCTCCGAGTCCATCACAGGCCTATGTTATCTAAGTGCAGATGTTCTGCTTGTCAAGCACGCAAGACTAAATGACGATTAGTGTGATACATGTGTTCTCCGACACCCCAGGTGCGAGTCACTTGAGCGTATTTGCAGTCCTCCTCACCAATCTTCCGTTACTGTCCCACATACGATTTGCGTGAGTACTATGTTGAGGTACGGCAGTCATAGTGCCATCAGAAGAAAAGCAAGGGAAAGAAGACGAGGATGGCGAAGAAGTTAAAAACTGTTACAACCTTTGACAGTGGAAACATGTCATTTAGAGCTTATACAAACAGTTTTCCTTCAATGTAACATTCTTTCTAAAGATGAGGAGGGGACGGTTTGCTATGCCCACATCAGAGCTCACTGAGGTTTTAAAACAAAACCCCCAAACAAATGGGTGCTGGAAAAAAGAGTAATGAGACTCAAGAGCCTTGTTGTTTTCAGTTCTACTGAAAGCGCAGGTCTTTGTTTTTTCACTTGTGCCTGGCAGCGATTGCAAAGAAAAAAGAAAAAAATCCTTGAAAGTTCCTTGGAAATGCCAGGTCAGCGAGACACAGCACCGTTTCTGCCTCTTCCGCTCTCCTGCTTTCTCTGAAACTTGTTTGTATCATTTTTCCAAATCCTTTGCTTTTGCTAGAGCTGAGACAACCAAAGATCCTGTTTTCGGGCCGGCAGAAAACAGATGAGGAAAAGAGATGCAGATGACGTGTGTCGTCACGGGCTGTGTGAGCACACGGCTCTGGGACGAGCCGGAGAATACAGAAAGGTCCTGAGGGGACATGAGGGCAGATGAGAGGAGCCATGGGCCAGCTGGCTCCCTGCCCCCCGCAAAAGTGGGCGCCCTGCCCCTCCTGGCCCGGGCAGCGGGTCTCATTGGGGCCCTTTGTGACATCACTGCGTGACACCCCACAGCACCATAGAAACCCAGCGTGGCCGCGGCCCTGCAGTGTCCGGCAGGACAGCGACGGGACAGGGCGGGAGTGCGGAGCTGGCGAGGAGACTCCAAGCGCAAGCCCACGTCTTTCCCCACCACCCCCAGTAGCCCCGCGGCACTGAGGTGTTCCCCTTAAGCTGCCCTCCCCTCTCCCCCACGCTTTCCTCCATTTGGCAGGATGGCGGAGAGACCCCCCAGCAGCCCCAGGGTGGCCTGGGAGGAGGTGGCGGCTCCCCGGGAGACCAGGTCTCCAGCGGAGCCCTACGCGGTGACCATGGTCCAGCCGCTGCAGATGGGTGAGTGAGGAGCCCCTCCGGGAGTGGCAGGGCCAGCAAGCGCGACCGCCTCGATGCCGGAATCCCGTTTCCGCGGCACACCTGCAACAGGGGTCCCACGGGCAGGGGGCAAAGCGGTGCTTGCATGCCAGGGACGCTCAGGGCTGGGAGCCCTCCCCAGCACAACCTCCTCCTCCTCAGCTGTGCCGAGCTTAAAGCTCTTTTCACCCTTTGGGAAGCTTGTTGGCAAAGGTGCTGTGTCCTGCTGACTCTTCTCTGTTTCCCCTCCTTGTAGGCGAGACGCTGCCAGAGGAGAATCCAGAGCATCCAGAGCTCGAACCAGGATGGGATTCCGAGGGCAGCTGCTCGCTTTCTTCGCTTGACAGCAGCGAGTCGACCACGGTAACAAGCTGCCCCCTTCCTGGGACTCTTGTCCGTGTCACCAGCAGGAGGCTTGTGTGAGCAAAGGGACCCACAATCAGCGTGTCTCGCGTGGCCTCCCTGTCCCCGGTGAGAGGGTTCCTGCTGTCCCCGCGCAGGGACTATGTGAGGGCGGCACTCCAGTGTCCCAGCAGCAGCTCCAGCCCTCCTCAGCAGCAGCGAGCCCCGGTTCTCTCTCGGGCCAGCACACTATGCCCACGAGCCCAAGCCTCCTCCCTCACCCTGGGGACCCTCTGCTCTCACGCTCTGCCCTGCAGAGACTGCAGCCCCTGCTGCCACCTTTCCTGCGGGCACTGCCGACAGCACTGCAGGGCATCTGTCGCCAGAGCTCCTCGGGTGCTCAGTCTAGCAGCACCAGCAGGGTGCTTGGCATGACATGGCTTCCCTCCCTTCCTTCCTCCCGTAGGTGTTTGGACTACACCTTGAGCCTTCTCAGGTGACAGACATTGTCCTCATTGCGATCGAGGCCCTGACAGCAGATGACATCTCTGACAGGCAGATGGGCAGCAACATCCTGGACATGGTCGTGCTAGACCCTGGCTACTGGCTGACGGACGTAAGTGCCCTGTGGCTGGACTGCCCTGCCCGTGAGCCCTGACAGGCCTTGCTCTTCCCTCCTTCCCTAAGCCAGCTCTCTCGGGCACCTGAAGCCGTTTCAAGGCAACAGAGAGGGATGGGAAGGGCAGCACTTTCAGTCGCAGCTGGAGAAATGGCTGCACTCCACTGGCCGCACCATCCTCACCTGTGTCCTCTCCAGGTGCCAAAGTTCATGAGGTACATCCACAAAAACGTGGAGTGCATCTGCACGGAGCCAGCCCGGCACAGCCTGGACTCCCTTCTCCTCCGAATGACCGAGTGGTGCCCCAGAGAAGTGGTCAGGAGCCTGTTGAAGATCTCGCCAACCTGTGACAGGTACTAGCCCAGACAGCCTTGAGGGCTTGTGCCCTGCGGGGAGAGGGACGCGGGGACTCTCTGGCTGCCAGACCCAAGGAATGTTGCAAGACATCGCTGAGGAGCAGGGCCCTCCATCCCACCACGCTTCCCAGAACCAGTGGGTCACCAGGCCTGCAGCAGCCAGAGCTGGCCAAGCCAGAGCCCCACCACCACGCTCCTCCCAGCCCCAGGGGGAACACCACCGCAGCCCCCTCCCGCCTGCCCGGTCAGGGCCCCCGCACACCCCAAGCGAAAGGGCCAGGGCTGCAGCACAGCCAGGGCCCGGAGAGGCTGGCCCAGGCATGGTGCAGTGGCCGAGGCAGCCCTGCTGACCCAGCGCTCTGGGTCTGCAGCGCTGCCCTGGCCATGTGGGAGGTGATGATCTCCGTGCCTTGGATTTTGTGGAGCGTCTTGACGGAGCTGCTCAGCGTGCTCCAGGACCAGCGGGTGCGCAAGGTGTTCAGCTGTGCCACGGAGGACGCCTGCATCTATCCCTTGGCTGTGAGTGACCACGCTCATCCTCAGGGCTGCGCCTGCCTCCCCAGCGAAACGGGCACGGAGCCCTCCCCTCCTGTCTGCCTCCAAATGGCCACCTCCCCCTGTACAGAGGGACACAGCCCCTTAGGGCCAGCAGGGCCTTGCCCAGCACCAGCCAGACCCCCTGCCAGACTCTTGGGGCTGCCCTGGGCCCTTTTGGCCCCGGTGCACAAACACAAAGCCTGCTCCTGCCCGGGCAGCGCTCTGCTTCCCCCCGCCCTGCTCTGCAGCCCACAAACCTGGGGCAGAGAAAGGGGCAGAAGCCAGAGCCAGGCCAGGCGCTGGGCCTGGGGCGGAGGCATGGCCTCTGCACAGCCTGAGGGGGCTTCAGGTCTGGGGAGAGGAGATGATTGCCACCGCTGGCGGGTCACGCCGCCTTCGTGCCAGCGTGGCGGAGGGAGCCCCGCAGGCTCTGCTGCTCTCTAACCGCTGTCTTCGTTTTAGCTCCTGCTCTACACTGACATTGACGCCGAGGAGTTTGCTGCCCTGTACAGAGCCCAGAGGTACCTGAGGCGTCCAAGCTCAGTGATGCTCTCGCTGGTGCTCAGTGTCCTCATCACGCTTTCGAAAAAACCTAAGATGGTGAGCAAGGTGTAGCCAAGCGGAGCCACGTTGGCAGCTGGGGCCTGGGGCAGTGGGTGATGTGGTGGCTTGGCCTTGGCTGGGAGTCAGGAGGTGGGGTGTCAGGTCCAGTCACCCTCCCTGCTACGGAGGGGGCTGGTGGGTGCCGGCGGAGCCCTCCAGGCACAGAGGGTTACCAGTCCATCTGCCCCTTCCGCCTGGTCGGTAAAGGGCATGGCTGAGTAAGGGGATGCTGCTCTCCCGCAATCCCTTCCCTTCCTCCTGCTCTCCCTGCATGCCATCAGTGGCCACTGCCGGCCAGGAGGCTGCCGCAGTGACTCCTGTGACACCTGCTGGGAAGCAGCACGGGAGGCTGGTGCTTAGCAACCAGTGCATTTTTGCCAGGGTGGCCTTTCACCACTTCATCCTAAGGAAACTGTGTGTTTCATACAGGCAACAAAAATGCAGGTCCTGCTGCCAGACATCATGGAGAACCTGCAGGATGCCAACGCTGATGCCAAGATGAAGGCCCTGGTGTTCCTCAGGAGCATGATGGGTGACGCGAAGACTGAGGAGGCCAGCCTCATTGCTGTGCAGCTGGCGGAGAAGCTCCCACCCCTCTTTGATGATGTAAGGCTGCCGCGGGCACCTCAGCCCTACAGATGGGCGCTCTGCACAGACAGCTGCCCCTCAGCCCAGCCCGGTGGGCAGCGCTCGGGCAGGGCTGCCCTCCTCGCCCCTCTTGCCTGGCCTTTCAGGGCTCTGGGGCCACTCAGCCTCAGCTGCACAGCGGGCCCACAGCTCCTGTGTTCGGGATCCGAGCCCAGAGCATCTCCCCTCACATCAGCCACGCTAACGCCCTTGCTCACCGTGGGCAGGGAGCGGCTGTTGATGAAGTCCCCCTGTGCTCCTCCCTGCCAGGAGTCCAGCCAGGTGCGGGAGCTCTCCATCAGCCTCTTCAAAGATGTGATGAAGGCCGTGGTGGGGATAAACAAGAAAAAGATGAAGAAGAGAGTGCAGAGGGTCCTGCTCCCGCTCTTCCTCCACATGAGCGACGAGATCGAGAGCGTGGCACAGGTACAGTGACCAGCGACCAGTGTCACGGGGAAGGGTGTGCTGACAGCGCAGTCCAGCAGCGGACTGGCCCTGCATCCCCGCATCAAAGCTCTGCCCACCCTGGGCCTGGCCGTGAAGGAGCTGGGACAGCCCCAGCTGGGCAGCCAAGCGTCCTGCCGGGGGATGCCCGTGGGAGGTGCTGCTGGCCCGGTCCTGCCCTGCTGTCTCTGGCACTGCTGCCCTCCCTGCCTACAGCCCAGGGCCCACAGCTCCTTTGCCCTTCACTTTGCCCCCAGCCCTGGTGGCAGCTCAGCAGCTCCTGAGGATCTCTCTTCTGCTGGCCGGCAGCATGAGACACCCGAGGTGGTGGCTGCCCCGTGTCCCTGCCCTGGGCACTGAACCCAGTTCAGCCTCGGTCCCCCGCTGCCTCTTCCCATAAGGGGCTGGGAAAGGCTCGCAGCCTGGACAAGAGGAGGAGGATGCCAGCTCTCCTTCCCTGGGCTCTGGTGCCATCTCCCAGTCTCTGCTTCTCTGCAGGCCTCTAGGGACACCCTCCTCGCCTGTGCCGAGTTCCTGGGGTGGAGGAAGCTCAGCCACCTGGCCAAGACAAACCAGACGCACCTGATCGGAGAGTCCTTGGTGAGGACAAGCCCCAAGCCCCAGGGCCGGGTGGACAAGGGCTGCTCCAGGTGCCCGTGGGCTGCGCTGTGCAACCCTGCCTCTGCTCCCGCCTGGAGCACGCGGCCTGCAGCTGCATTCTCCTTCCCTGCCCTCAAGCACGGAGCCCCCAAGGGCTCTTCTCCAGGCCCCTCTCCCCTCCCTGCCCCCGGGGTGCTGAAGGAGACCCCGGCCCATCTGGGTCCTGGCAGTGGGACAGAGGAGTCTCGCCGTCCTCCGGCCCCCTCCGCCTGCAGCTCCCTCTGGACCTCAGCCCCACAGGGCTCCTGGCTGGGAGACGGGAAGCGCCGGGAGGGAAGGGGGGTGCTGGTAGGAGGGGCTGGTCCAGATGGCTGCCGAGGGTCTGTGCCAGCCCCGTTCCCTTGTTCTCTCTCCAGTTAGTGCATGACAGGAGCAGGGCAGAAGACTATTTGTTTCAGAGCCTGCAGTACCTGCGCAACGCTCAGGCCACCTTGCGAGAGGTGGCTGTCAGGTTCATTGGTGAGCCACGTCCCCCGGGGTCGCTCTTTTGGCGGCCAGGCCCCTGTCCCCACCGCTGCACTGGCAGTGAGGGGCAGCCCTGCGGTGCCAGAGCCCTGGCTGCCCTCTGCAGGGCCCACCACACAGGTGGGCTCGCTGGGAGCCTTGCTCAGTCCCACTGCCCTTGGGTGCTGCCATTCCCTGGGCTCAGCCCTGCTGAGGGGCAGGAGGGCGTGCAGCCCCGAGCTGGCAGGGCCAGGGGCCGTGCTGCCGGGCGTGTGCTGGGGAGCAGAGCTCTGACACGAATTCTGTGCCTAGGGCTTGCCGTGCAGCACCTGAGGAACCTAAGTCAGACCAAGGTGTGGAATGTCTGCAACGGTGAGTAGGGGCAGTGCTGGGCTGGTGGGGCAGGGGACAGAGCCTGGGCAGGGTGCTGCCATGCCTAAGCCTGCTCCAGGGAACTGCGTCAGGGGCAAGAGGAACACGTCCGGGCCACATGGGGCACTCCTGAGCAACAGCTTCCAGCTGGTCTCTTTGTCTCACCTGCTCCTCCTGGCCAGGGAAAGAGATGAGTGGGGTGGCACGGTCGGGATGGAGGAGGTCTCTGCAGGCAGTGGGGGTTCATGTCTGCTCGCCTTCCTTCTCTTGCAGCCCTCTTGCCCTTGAGGAGAGACACGGAGCGCTTGGTCAGCTCCCTGGCAGCTCAGACCGTCTTCAAACTGACAAAACGCGTGAGAACACGAGGATGGAGCCTGCGGTGGCTGTGCTGCTGTCTCGGCTGAGCCATGGAGAACTGAAAGAATCCTCTGGAAAAGGGCCATAGATTTGAATAATTCTTTGTTTTTAATAAAGCTGGAATAACAAGCCCCGTCCCATGGTGTCCTTCCCATGGGGACCACCCTGAGCGGGCCGAGCAGACAGCGTCCCTCCTGGCCTCTGCTGCTGCCTGCAGGACAGCACCCGCGGACCCAGGCTGTCCTGGCAACAAAGCCCCAGCTGCGCCCCTAGACCACAAAGCCCGGAGGGGAGGAGGAGGAGAGAAGCTTTAGCCCAACCTGCCCCTCCTGAGACATCTCAGGGCACGCAAAGGCATCCAAGCTCCGCAAAGCTGGCGAGTCGTCATTTCTCCCAGCATCAAAATCCTCTCTTGTTCCGCGGAGCTGTGCGGGCGTTGGCTGGGATGGAGTTAATTTTCTTCCTACTAGCTCCTATGGGGCGATGTTTTGGATTCGTGATGGAAACAGTGTTGATCACACAGGGATGTTTTCATTATGGCCGAGCAGTGCAGCCATATGATATATGATATAGTGATGACCCCAGCTGACCAAAGGGACGTTCCGTGCCGTATGACGTCGTGCTCAGTGACAAACGTGGGGGGAGGCTGGTGGGGGGCTGCTGCTCGGGCATCGGTTGGTCAGTGGTGAGCAAGTGCTTTCCTTTGCATCGCTTGTCTGTCTCGGGGTTTAGTTCTCTCTCTGTGTTATTTCCTTGGCCATCACAATTTATTGTTACTGTTACTACCCTGTTTCTCCAATCATTAAAGGGTTTTTCCCTCAACCCACCAGCTGTCTCACTTTTCACCCCTCCGATTCTCTCCCCCGTCCCGCTGGGAGCAGTGAGGGAGCGCCTGTCTGCTGCTCAGTTACCGGCCGGCGTCAAACCACGGCAGTCCTTTCCCCACCCCTCACTCCACACCACGAACGTCAGGCCCAGGTCCCGCACCACCCAGTGCATCCTCAGGAGCCACCGCTCCCCTTCCCACCCTTTTGACAGGATGCACAGGCAGCACTCCCTCAGTCGACGGAGCACCCCTGTTAGACGTCCATAAAAAGTCCACAAAACGCCCACGGAGCCCATTCGGCCCATGCCTTCGGGCTCCACCCCTCACGCTGCTCCCTCCGGACAGGAGAGGTGGTGTCTTGCGGCACCAAAGTTCCTGGGCACCAAAGCCCGCTCAGGCCGGAACCAAGAGGTCGGTCCCCCTCGTTTTCAGGGTCCAAAGCGCCACTGTGTGCATCTAGCCCACCCTTTGCGTGCCCAAAGCCTCCTGTCCTCGGCCGAAATCCTCACGCTGAGGGCCCCCACCCGCCTTCCATGCCCCACGGCCTGTCCTCAGGGCCCACAGGTCCAACCCCTGAAGGCGGAGCCGGTCGCCTGGCAGCACCCGCCCAGGAGGGGAGGCAGCGGCCCGGGACAGCCAATGGCCTCAGGGGAGGCGGGGCAAGGCATGTGATTGACTGGAAGCAGGCAGCCAATCAGAGGAAACATCCCCACAGGGCAGGGCGGGCCCTGGTGTGTGGGAGGGGAGCGACGCCTCAGGCAGCCAATAAGAGAGAGCATCCCCGCAGGGGAGGGTAGGCCTGAAACCAGGGCAGAGTGACAGCCCAGATGGCCAATCAGACATGAAGGGCGGGCACTGCAGCCCAGCAGCCTGCCCCCCCGTGGCCAATCAGCGGCGGTAGCGCCTCAGGGGAGGAGACTGACAGCACTCCCGACCTATGAGGGCGGAGACCGAGGGGGGAAGAAGGCGGGCTCCGCTGGTGGCCAGGCCCAGCTTTGCCGTGGCGCCCGTGGGGCCTGCCCCGAGGCCCAGCAGCCCCCGGCCCAGGCCCGAGGCCCCTCTTCCCCCCCTCCCAGCCCTCCCTCCCCTCAGCTGCCCCTGTCTTCCGGAAACCCCCATCTCCAAGGGAGCCACCGCGTCCCAGAGAGTCAGGATGCCCTGGCCATGCCACTGGACGGCAGCCATGGGCCCTGGGGCTTCTGGCTGCCATCGCCACCGGCGTCCGCCCGACGGTGATGAGGAGGTGAGGCTGAGGCCGCAGGGATGGTGGTGGGGTGGGGGAGGATGGGGGAGGGTGATGCTTGCTGTGGGTCCGCCCGCCATCACATCCCCTCCCCGCAGCCCAAGTGACCCTGCAGTGGCCTGAAGGGTGTTGGGGAGGGGGAAGACGCAGCACCTCCTCCTCCTGCATTATGGTGTGGTGTTGGGGGAAACTGAGGGGATGGGAGGGACACTTTGCGGTGGGGAGCAAACTGGGACACACACACACACGCACACGCGCGCGCACACACACACAAACCGCAAATACAGCCCCCAGGCTCCCCCTCGGTGAACACAGAGTGGGGTAGGTGTACGACCTGCGGCTGGACATAGCCCACTTGGCCCCACAACATATTGGCCAAAGTCCCCTAAATGCACTCAAACCCCACTCCTTCAGGTGACCTGTCGGGGCGGCTAGCGGAAAAGTACAAGTATGCAAGAAACTCGAGGGCATGCCAGCCTTGCAGATCTGGGAGAAATAACTCTGAGGAGTCAGGGAACAGCTGGCCTTGCAGGTCCGAGATAAATAACCTTGAAGAAGTAGGGAGTAGGCAACAAGTTATAACTGTAGCTTCTAGCACACAGCAAAACAGTAGCTTCTAGCATGTAGCGAAACCACAAGTAGGAGGGATTATTGTAATGAAATATTTAGAGCTAAGCCAATCAGAAATGATAGAATTTGTGTAACTGTTAAGTAGCTGTATAAAAGGCTTTCCGACGCGTCTAATAAACTGACATTTTGCTTGCATCAAGCAGCATCCCGTCTCTCAATCGCGGCAAATTGGTGACCCCGACGTGATGGGGTGGTGAACCGCCTAGCTGAGCGGCTTGCTGCGAGTCCCACGGAACATTGAATGAGCTGCTGAAAGGAAGCAGGAACTGGCCAGGAATCCCTCTGGATTTAAGAGGTGAGCTGTGGGAAACATGGGGAATCAGATGTCCCCCGCAGAGAGAGACGTATATGAGGTTATGAAAACGCTCCTCCGGAAACATAAAAAAGATATTTCCGGGCAGGACTTAAAGATTACGCTTAAGTGGGTACAAATGAAGATCCCCACTGTTACGGCCTCTAGTATTTTTACCCGGGAACTTTGGGACGATGTGGGGGTAAAGTTGTGGGACTCAGCGACGTCAGGGAATGCCGAGGCTCAGCGTTTGCTTCCGTGGTGGAGAAATATCTTTGAGGCTATTAAGGCACAGGAAAGGGGCCATAAAGACTCTCCAGATACTAAGGGGGAACCTTCATCAGCTCAGCCTTTGCTTCCCCCTCCGCTATCTCCGCGACGCGCTGAGTCGCCCGGACCCTTAAAGGTCTGTGCCGCAGGCTACCCTCCTGAGGAAGATCCGCTTGACCCGGGGCCCATTGATCCTGATAAAGAGCCTGACTTGTACCCCCCTGACCCTCATGATACGTGGGCGAATATTAAACGTCAAGCTTTAAAAGAAGGTGACTTGGAAATAGCGCGAACGATAGTCGCCCCTGTTATTTATCAAGGCCGGGGAGTGCAGTGGGAGGCTTTGTCCTTCCCGGTGATTAAAGAGCTGCGCCGTACCGTCACAGAACACGGGCTCTCTTCCCCATATTTTGCGAGCCTGCTGTCTTCTGTCTTTGATACGTATGTTATGACTCCCCATGATTTAAAATCGCTAGCGCAATTGTTATTAACCCCTTCCCAGTATTCCCTCTGGGAGTCGCGTTGGAGGGGGGGCCTTCAAACTCTCCTCACCAGCTACGTGGGTCATAATAATGCTGCTCTTGCCGCACTGACCATGGAGCACCTTATGGGTACGGGTCAGCACTCTGATCCAGCGGCACAGGCTCGAGATTGTCCACAAGAGGCCCTGGAAGCGATCCGCAAAGAAGCAAAAAAGGCTTTACTCAAGATACCCGATTCCCGTAAACCTCAAAAGGCATTCACCTCTATTACGCAGGAACCTCGGGAGCCGTACATGCAATTCATTGATAGACTTAAGCAAGCTTTAGAACGCCAAATAGATAATACCGAAGCTCGAGAGATTTTGCTATTAAAATTAGCAGTTGAAAATGCTAACGCCGACTGTAAAAAATTACTTAAATCTCTCCCTAACCCAGCTCCGACTTTGGTTGAAATGGTAGAGGCTTGTAATCGTATTGGTACTGTGGACCATAAATTTGAAGCGATGGCAGCTGCTTTCGTAGCTATGAGAGGCATGTCTGGGGGAGGAAATTGCTACGGTTGTGGTAAACCAGGCCATATCAAACGAAATTGTCCCGCTTCTAATGGGGGGGCTAAAGCCCAAGTCCCTGGGATCTGTCCCCGATGCAGGAAGGGGCGTCATTATGCTAATCAATGTCGTTCTAAGTATAATTTTCAAGGGCAGCCGATACAGGGAAACCGCTTGCGGAGTGCGGGGCAGCGACGCGCACAGACACAAGTATCGTCGCCGGTGAATCGAGCCATGCAGATGGGTGTGACCTCGCCACAAGTCTTCGCCCAGCAACAGCCGGTAGCGCCGGATTGGACCTGGCAACCTCACACGCAGTAACGTTGCTTGATTCCTCTGTTCATTTATTAGCAACTAATGTTTCAGGTCCTTTACCCCCGAAAACACAAGGGCTACTATTAGGGAGATCATCGGTTACCTTAGCCGGACTTTTTGTATTGCCTGGAGTAATTGATGCGGATACCATTGGGGAAATTAAAATCATGGCCTGGACCCCATTTCCCCCTTGCACAGTACCCAAAGGAAGCCGCATTGCACAATTACTATTGATCCCGCAGAACGCAAGCTCTCTTTCGCTTCACCCACCTCCGCAGCAAAGACAAGGAGGTTTTGGATCTACTGGGGATCCACAGATTCTCTGGGTACAGTCCATTTCCCAGAAGTGACCACTTTGTCAATGTACTCTTATTCACGGCACTCAGCAAGTAATCCTGAATGGGATTATTGACACAGGGGCCGATGTTACCGTAATTTCACAGGCGAAGTGGCCTCCACAATGGCCTTTGGCAGCTGTGCCTCAGGCGCTAGCCGGAATCGCAGGAGTTGGTAGAAGCCACCAATCCTCGGAATTGATCCAAATCAAAGGCCCAGAAGGACGAGTAGCTTCCGTCAAGCCTTTTGTGCTGCCTGTTCCTATGGTCTTATGGGGACGTGATGTGCTGTTACAATGGGGAACTTCCATTCAGTCGCATTTTTAGGGGGGGCCATTGAGGTGCGCGACACCCTGGAACTGACTTGGAAAACTCAGACGCCCATTTGGGTAGATCAGTGGCCCCTACCACTCGAAAAGCTTCGCGCTCTCCAAGAACTGGTTACGGAACAATTAGCAAAAGGACATATAGTACCTACTACTAGTCCTTGGAATTCACCTGTCTTTGTTATTAAGAAGCAATCTGGCAAGTGGCGCCTGCTCCATGATCTCAGAAAAATCAATGATGCTATGGTAGATATGGGAGCTCTGCAGCCAGGGCTCCCTTCTCCAACTATGATCCCCCGCAATTGGCATCTCACCGTTATTGACCTTAAGGATTGCTTTTTTAATATTCCACTACACCCTGACGACGCTGCCAAATTTGCTTTTTCAGTCCCAAGTGTCAATATGCAAGCTCCTGTGCAACGATATCAGTGGGTTGTACTGCCACAGGGAATGAAAAATAGCCCGACAATTTGTCAATGGTATGTCGCTAAGGTACTTAGCCCTGTCAGGGTTGCGTTGCCTCAAGTTCCGTTATATCATTATATGGATGATATCTTGATGGCTGCGCCTCACCTTGAGCTCATGGAAAAGGCCGTAGCCCTTGTCACGGCCACTGTCAATTCGGCAGGCCTCTGTATTGCGCCTGAAAAAGTCCAGAAAATGTCCCCTTGGACCTACTTGGGTTGGCGCATCAGGACCCAGACGATAGTTCCCCAACCTGTGCATATACAGGCGGACATTAAAAATTTGCACGATGTTCAAAAATTATTAGGGACCATTACTTGGGTCCGACCCTTGCTAGGAATCTCCAATTCAGACTTAAGCCCTTTGTTTGAACTCCTCAAGGGAGATTCCGATTTACGCTCCCCTCGTCGACTGGGTCCTGAAGCCGCTGCCTCATTACAAAAAGTAGCGGAAGCCATTGCCTCACGGCAAGCACACCGCTGTGCGCCTGAATTGCCCTTCAATTTAATTATTTTGAACCCTGCACGTCAGCCATATGCTTTGATTTTTCAATGGGACCCTAACAATCCTGATCCCTTATTAATCATTGAGTGGGTCTTTTTACCCAACCAGCCCACTAAAACAATTTGCACGCAACATGAAATGTTTGCTTCCTTGATAATTAAAGCACGGCAGCGATTGCTTGCCCTGTCAGGGATGGACTTTGCTTCTATCTGTTTACCTGTAACTAATATGTACCTACAATGGTTATTCCAACAGTCTGATGCTTTCGTATTTGCCTTAACAGATTATTCGGGTCAACTAACCTCACATCCTCCGTCCCACAAGCTTCTACATGCTCATTTTAACTTAATATCCATACCAAAGAGATGTCACCAGCCCCTCCAAGGCCTTACTGTGTTCACCGATGGGTCTGGAAAAACACACGAGTCGGTGATTGTCTGGTGGGATGACCGCTCTCAACAATGGGAGTCGGACGTTGAGACAGTTTCCGGGTCCCCTCAAATCGTAGAGCTTGCCGCTGTTGTTCGAGCTTTTCGTAAGTGGTCTACACCACTGAATCTTATTACTGATTCTGCTTATGTTGCAGGCGTCGTCGAACGGGCAGAGGCCTCGGTGCTGCGTCATACTTCGCATGCTGATTTGTTTGCTTTGTTGCAGGAACTTGTTTTCCTTTTAACCTCTCGAACACATCCCTATTTTGTTTTACATGTTAGATCGCACACCTCTTTACCTGGGTTTATTGCAGAGGGCAATCGACGGGCCGATATGCTCACTCTGCCGGTACAAGTTTTACCTGACCGTATTGCACAAGCTAAGCTTAGTCATTCCTTTTTCCATCAGAATGCAGGGGGCCTCAAACGTCAGTTTGGCCTCACTTCTCAGCAAGCGGCGAACATTATCGCTGTCTGCCCTGATTGTCAAAAACATTCTTTTCCTACGGCACCAGGTGGGGTTAATCCCAGAGGCTTACAAAGCCTGCAATTATGGCAGACGGATGTCACACACTATCCAGACTTTGGGAGATTAAAATACGTCCATTCCTCTATTGACACCCTTTCAGGCGCTCTATTTGCCTCCTGCCATGTGGGGGAGGCGGCGAAAGATGTTTGCAGGCATCTGCTGCGTGCTTTTGCTACCTTAGGCATCCCTGCACAAATCAAAACAGACAATGGCCCTGCTTATATCTCGGCTGCACTTAAAACCTTTTTTATCTCTTGGGGGATCACTCACATCACTGGGATCCCGCATTCCCCTACGGGCCAGTCCCTGATTGAACGCTCTCATCAGTCTTTAAAGCGCTTGTTACAGCAACAGAAGGGGGGAGTAGGGACAGCCACCCCTGAAGAACGTCTACAGAAAGCCCTGTATGTTTTTAACTTTTTAAATTGTTCTTTAATAGATAACAACCCTCCGATCGTTCGCCACTTTAACACAAACACTTCTTTCGAAGCCAGCGTAAAAGCTCCAGTCCTGATCCGTGACCCTGAGACAGGTAAAGTCTTGGGGCCATACCCCCTTGTCACATGGGGCAGAGGCTATGCTTGTGTTTCCACAGAACGAGGCCCCAGGTGGATCCCAGCGAAGAGCGTGCGACCTTTCCGTGAACCCCTACCACAGTCGGGCGGCCACAACACCAATCCACAGCTAGATCATTCCCCTGAACAGCATACCGGAGAACATTCGGAGGACTGATGCAGTGCTCTTATGGACAATAGAGCAGAGACGCCAGTAGAACATATTCATTGCGTCACCTGTGGTAATTGTGACCCTTGGGTTTTATGTGACTGCTATCGCTGTGGTAAGAGATGGTAGCGATGGTTAACATTGGCCAATAGATGGTGTGACAGTTGCCTAATATATGAAATATATACAATTAGCATTGTAAGAATTTAGCATTGAAAAAAAAAAAAAAAGACAAAAAAAAATTCCTTCAAACATCATGATCCTGATCCTGTTAACACTTTTTTGTATATGTGCGGCCTGGACACATGCCAATCCTTTGCCAGGGTACCACCCTCACCTTTTTGACCCCCATCAAAACGTCTGGGTTACTCTGGCCAGGTCGCTCAATACAACTAGCTTTTGTGCCAGTCTTGCTACGCCCAGCTCGCCCTTCATCACCTGCTTAGTAGGGGTACCACTGAATAACTCGACCTTTTTACTGTTTAATAACTCTATGACAACCTTACGGAAGCAGTACAGTATTTCCGGAAGGTTTCCTTTTTCATGGAAAAATCTTAAGGACCTTTTTGAAAAATACGATTATTGGGATGATAAATTGCCAATAGGGCCCGAGCCGCAGGAAATTGACTTAGTAGATTCTCTTAATGCTTCTCATTGTTTGTTTATTGGCCTTAGGTCATGGTCGGGGGCCCAAAAAGAGGGGCGCTTAGTAAAGGATTCTCCACCGACCGCCATTTCACCTATTGGTAATGCTACCCTCTGGCAACAACAATGGTGTTTGAGCATTGCTCGAGACGCCACTCACTCAGCCCCCGGTACCATGCTCCCTAGGCGGCTCCCCTTGGGGTTCTTTTTTATTTGCGGAAACAGAGCTTGGTCTGGGATCCCTTCCAACCCTAGAGGAGGCCCGTGTACTATTGGACAGCTTAGTCTTGGCACTCCTCACTATCATCCAAGCCCAAAACAGCGGTTACGTTTTACTCATGACACAACACAAGCATTAGAAAATACTTGCGACGATAATGTTAAGCTATGGAATCGCTGGGAGGTTTTTTTCGCCTCGCTATTTACCCCTGGGGTGGCAGCAGCGAGAGCCCACAGAGACTTAGATGCAATTGCCTGTTGGGTTGTTAAGCAAGCAAATGCTACCAGCCGCATACTATCTGAGATGGCTGAAGACTTGTCCACGGTACAACACGCAGTCCTGCAAAACAGAGCCGCTATTGACTTCTTGCTACTGGCCCACGGACATGGCTGTGAGGACTTTGACGGAATGTGCTGCATGGACTTAGAGGACCACTCTTCTTCGCTACATAAGCAAATTAAACAACTCCTCGCGCATTCACAAAAGGTGCAATCTGATATGGACTTCTTCGGATTGGGTGCTTTGGGTGATTGGTTTGGGCTAAAGGGCTGGCTTAGGAGCCTGGTACAATCTGCTGTACTCATATTAGTTATTATATTGGTAGGCCTTTTGATTCTAAGCTGCGTTCTTTCCTGTGTCAGGTGACTAAAGTTGTTCGACATACATGGTTTATTCAAAACGGCGATATTCCGAAGATTTACGGTAGTGTTAGTTCTGTCCAGCTCACTGAGTATGATGACCTTTAAACCCGTGCCTCAGTTCTGCCTTTAAAGAAACAAAAAAGGGGGAGATGTCGGGGCGGCTAGCGGAAAAGTACAGGTATGCAAGAAACTCGAGGGCATGCCGACCTTGCAGACCTGGGACAAATAACTCTGAGGAGTCAGGGAACAGCTGGCCTTGCAGGTCCGAGATAAATAACCTTGAAGAAGTAGGGAGTAGGCAACAAGTTATAACTGTAGCTTCTAGCACACAGCAAAACAGTAGCTTCTAGCATGTAGCGAAACCGCAAGTAGGAGGGATTATTGTAATGACATATTTAGAGCTAAGCCAATCAGAAATGATAGAATTTGTGTAATTTGTGTAACTGTTAAGTAGCTGTATAAAAGGCTTTCCGACGCGTCTAATAAACTGACATTTTGCTTGCATCAAGCAGCGTCCCGTCTCTCAATCGCGGCAGTGACCTGTGTTCTCCCACAGACATGGGGGATGTCTCCTCCTCCTCCTCCTCTTTGTCCTGTTCCTCCTGTTCATCCACTTCCTTTGTCTGTTCTTTCTTCTTCTGTTTCTTCTGATCTTTTTCCTATTCCTCCTTTTCCATGTCTTCCTCTTCCTGTTTTTCCTCTAATGCCTGCTGCTCCTGTTCCTTATGTGCCTCTTCTCGTTCTCCCTCTTCCTCCTACAACTCCTCCTCCTGTTCATTTCTTGTTCCTCCTGTTCCTCCCTCTGCTCCTCCTTTTCCTTCTCACCTCCTCTTCCTCCCACAAGAGGGAGTCCTTGCTAGAGAGTGGTTTTAACGAGAGAGTCCTTGCTAATGAGAGAGAGAAAGAGAGAGAGTCCAAACCTGCTGTTCTCCCCTGTTTTTCAGGGATTGAAGCAGGCGAAGTTTTCCACGGTGCTTTCATTTTTTCTGACAGCAAGGCAGGAATCTCAAGCATGGTCGATAAGGGGCCTCCGAGTCCATCACAGGCCTATGTTATCTAAGTGCAGATGTTCTGCTTGTCAAGCACGCAAGACTAAATGACGATTAGTGTGATACATGTGTTCTCCGACACCCCAGGTGCGAGTCACTTGAGCGTATTTGCAGTCCTCCTCACCAATCTTCCGTTACTGTCCCACATACGATTTGCGTGAGTACTATGTTGAGGTACGGCAGTCATAGTGCCATCAGAAGAAAAGCAAGGGAAAGAAGACGAGGATGGCGAAGAAGTTAAAAACTGTTACAACCTTTGACAGTGGAAACATGTCATTTAGAGCTTATACAAACAGTTTTCCTTCAATGTAACATTCTTTCTAAAGATGAGGAGGGGACGGTTTGCTATGCCCACATCAGAGCTCACTGAGGTTTTAAAACAAAACCCCCAAACAAATGGGTGCTGGAAAAAAGAGTAATGAGACTCAAGAGCCTTGTTGTTTTCAGTTCTACTGAAAGCGCAGGTCTTTGTTTTTTCACTTGTGCCTGGCAGCGATTGCAAAGAAAAAAGAAAAAAATCCTTGAAAGTTCCTTGGAAATGCCAGGTCAGCGAGACACAGCACCGTTTCTGCCTCTTCCGCTCTCCTGCTTTCTCTGAAACTTGTTTGTATCATTTTTCCAAATCCTTTGCTTTTGCTAGAGCTGAGACAACCAAAGATCCTGTTTTCGGGCCGGCAGAAAACAGATGAGGAAAAGAGATGCAGATGACGTGTGTCGTCACGGGCTGTGTGAGCACACGGCTCTGGGACGAGCCGGAGAATACAGAAAGGTCCTGAGGGGACATGAGGGCAGATGAGAGGAGCCATGGGCCAGCTGGCTCCCTGCCCCCCGCAAAAGTGGGCGCCCTGCCCCTCCTGGCCCGGGCAGCGGGTCTCATTGGGGCCCTTTGTGACATCACTGCGTGACACCCCACAGCACCATAGAAACCCAGCGTGGCCGCGGCCCTGCAGTGTCCGGCAGGACAGCGACGGGACAGGGCGGGAGTGCGGAGCTGGCGAGGAGACTCCAAGCGCAAGCCCACGTCTTTCCCCACCACCCCCAGTAGCCCCGCGGCACTGAGGTGTTCCCCTTAAGCTGCCCTCCCCTCTCCCCCACGCTTTCCTCCATTTGGCAGGATGGCGGAGAGACCCCCCAGCAGCCCCAGGGTGGCCTGGGAGGAGGTGGCGGCTCCCCGGGAGACCAGGTCTCCAGCGGAGCCCTACGCGGTGACCATGGTCCAGCCGCTGCAGATGGGTGAGTGAGGAGCCCCTCCGGGAGTGGCAGGGCCAGCAAGCGCGACCGCCTCGATGCCGGAATCCCGTTTCCGCGGCACACCTGCAACAGGGGTCCCACGGGCAGGGGGCAAAGCGGTGCTTGCATGCCAGGGACGCTCAGGGCTGGGAGCCCTCCCCAGCACAACCTCCTCCTCCTCAGCTGTGCCGAGCTTAAAGCTCTTTTCACCCTTTGGGAAGCTTGTTGGCAAAGGTGCTGTGTCCTGCTGACTCTTCTCTGTTTCCCCTCCTTGTAGGCGAGACGCTGCCAGAGGAGAATCCAGAGCATCCAGAGCTCGAACCAGGATGGGATTCCGAGGGCAGCTGCTCGCTTTCTTCGCTTGACAGCAGCGAGTCGACCACGGTAACAAGCTGCCCCCTTCCTGGGACTCTTGTCCGTGTCACCAGCAGGAGGCTTGTGTGAGCAAAGGGACCCACAATCAGCGTGTCTCGCGTGGCCTCCCTGTCCCCGGTGAGAGGGTTCCTGCTGTCCCCGCGCAGGGACTATGTGAGGGCGGCACTCCAGTGTCCCAGCAGCAGCTCCAGCCCTCCTCAGCAGCAGCGAGCCCCGGTTCTCTCTCGGGCCAGCACACTATGCCCACGAGCCCAAGCCTCCTCCCTCACCCTGGGGACCCTCTGCTCTCACGCTCTGCCCTGCAGAGACTGCAGCCCCTGCTGCCACCTTTCCTGCGGGCACTGCCGACAGCACTGCAGGGCATCTGTCGCCAGAGCTCCTCGGGTGCTCAGTCTAGCAGCACCAGCAGGGTGCTTGGCATGACATGGCTTCCCTCCCTTCCTTCCTCCCGTAGGTGTTTGGACTACACCTTGAGCCTTCTCAGGTGACAGACATTGTCCTCATTGCGATCGAGGCCCTGACAGCAGATGACATCTCTGACAGGCAGATGGGCAGCAACATCCTGGACATGGTCGTGCTAGACCCTGGCTACTGGCTGACGGACGTAAGTGCCCTGTGGCTGGACTGCCCTGCCCGTGAGCCCTGACAGGCCTTGCTCTTCCCTCCTTCCCTAAGCCAGCTCTCTCGGGCACCTGAAGCCGTTTCAAGGCAACAGAGAGGGATGGGAAGGGCAGCACTTTCAGTCGCAGCTGGAGAAATGGCTGCACTCCACTGGCCGCACCATCCTCACCTGTGTCCTCTCCAGGTGCCAAAGTTCATGAGGTACATCCACAAAAACGTGGAGTGCATCTGCACGGAGCCAGCCCGGCACAGCCTGGACTCCCTTCTCCTCCGAATGACCGAGTGGTGCCCCAGAGAAGTGGTCAGGAGCCTGTTGAAGATCTCGCCAACCTGTGACAGGTACTAGCCCAGACAGCCTTGAGGGCTTGTGCCCTGCGGGGAGAGGGACGCGGGGACTCTCTGGCTGCCAGACCCAAGGAATGTTGCAAGACATCGCTGAGGAGCAGGGCCCTCCATCCCACCACGCTTCCCAGAACCAGTGGGTCACCAGGCCTGCAGCAGCCACAGCTGGCCAAGCCAGAGCCCCACCACCACGCTCCTCCCAGCCCCAGGGGGAACACCACCGCAGCCCCCTCCCGCCTGCCCGGTCAGGGCCCCCGCACACCCCAAGCGAAAGGGCCAGGGCTGCAGCACAGCCAGGGCCCGGAGAGGCTGGCCCAGGCATGGTGCAGTGGCCGAGGCAGCCCTGCTGACCCAGCGCTCTGGGTCTGCAGCGCTGCCCTGGCCATGTGGGAGGTGATGATCTCCGTGCCTTGGATTTTGTGGAGCGTCTTGACGGAGCTGCTCAGCGTGCTCCAGGACCAGCGGGTGCGCAAGGTGTTCAGCTGTGCCACGGAGGACGCCTGCATCTATCCCTTGGCTGTGAGTGACCACGCTCATCCTCAGGGCTGCGCCTGCCTCCCCAGCGAAACGGGCACGGAGCCCTCCCCTCCTGTCTGCCTCCAAATGGCCACCTCCCCCTGTACAGAGGGACACAGCCCCTTAGGGCCAGCAGGGCCTTGCCCAGCACCAGCCAGACCCCCTGCCAGACTCTTGGGGCTGCCCTGGGCCCTTTTGGCCCCGGTGCACAAACACAAAGCCTGCTCCTGCCCGGGCAGCGCTCTGCTTCCCCCCGCCCTGCTCTGCAGCCCACAAACCTGGGGCAGAGAAAGGGGCAGAAGCCAGAGCCAGGCCAGGCGCTGGGCCTGGGGCGGAGGCATGGCCTCTGCACAGCCTGAGGGGGCTTCAGGTCTGGGGAGAGGAGATGATTGCCACCGCTGGCGGGTCACGCCGCCTTCGTGCCAGCGTGGCGGAGGGAGCCCCGCAGGCTCTGCTGCTCTCTAACCGCTGTCTTCGTTTTAGCTCCTGCTCTACACTGACATTGACGCCGAGGAGTTTGCTGCCCTGTACAGAGCCCAGAGGTACCTGAGGCGTCCAAGCTCAGTGATGCTCTCGCTGGTGCTCAGTGTCCTCATCACGCTTTCGAAAAAACCTAAGATGGTGAGCAAGGTGTAGCCAAGCGGAGCCACGTTGGCAGCTGGGGCCTGGGGCAGTGGGTGATGTGGTGGCTTGGCCTTGGCTGGGAGTCAGGAGGTGGGGTGTCAGGTCCAGTCACCCTCCCTGCTACGGAGGGGGCTGGTGGGTGCCGGCGGAGCCCTCCAGGCACAGAGGGTTACCAGTCCATCTGCCCCTTCCGCCTGGTCGGTAAAGGGCATGGCTGAGTAAGGGGATGCTGCTCTCCCGCAATCCCTTCCCTTCCTCCTGCTCTCCCTGCATGCCATCAGTGGCCACTGCCGGCCAGGAGGCTGCCGCAGTGACTCCTGTGACACCTGCTGGGAAGCAGCACGGGAGGCTGGTGCTTAGCAACCAGTGCATTTTTGCCAGGGTGGCCTTTCACCACTTCATCCTAAGGAAACTGTGTGTTTCATACAGGCAACAAAAATGCAGGTCCTGCTGCCAGACATCATGGAGAACCTGCAGGATGCCAACGCTGATGCCAAGATGAAGGCCCTGGTGTTCCTCAGGAGCATGATGGGTGACGCGAAGACTGAGGAGGCCAGCCTCATTGCTGTGCAGCTGGCGGAGAAGCTCCCACCCCTCTTTGATGATGTAAGGCTGCCGCGGGCACCTCAGCCCTACAGATGGGCGCTCTGCACAGACAGCTGCCCCTCAGCCCAGCCCGGTGGGCAGCGCTCGGGCAGGGCTGCCCTCCTCGCCCCTCTTGCCTGGCCTTTCAGGGCTCTGGGGCCACTCAGCCTCAGCTGCACAGCGGGCCCACAGCTCCTGTGTTCGGGATCCGAGCCCAGAGCATCTCCCCTCACATCAGCCACGCTAACGCCCTTGCTCACCGTGGGCAGGGAGCGGCTGTTGATGAAGTCCCCCTGTGCTCCTCCCTGCCAGGAGTCCAGCCAGGTGCGGGAGCTCTCCATCAGCCTCTTCAAAGATGTGATGAAGGCCGTGGTGGGGATAAACAAGAAAAAGATGAAGAAGAGAGTGCAGAGGGTCCTGCTCCCGCTCTTCCTCCACATGAGCGACGAGATCGAGAGTGTGGCACAGGTACAGTGACCAGCGACCAGTGTCACGGGGAAGGGTGTGCTGACAGCGCAGTCCAGCAGCGGACTGGCCCTGCATCCCCGCATCAAAGCTCTGCCCACCCTGGGCCTGGCCGTGAAGGAGCTGGGACAGCCCCAGCTGGGCAGCCAAGCGTCCTGCCGGGGGATGCCCGTGGGAGGTGCTGCTGGCCCGGTCCTGCCCTGCTGTCTCTGGCACTGCTGCCCTCCCTGCCTACAGCCCAGGGCCCACAGCTCCTTTGCCCTTCACTTTGCCCCCAGCCCTGGTGGCAGCTCAGCAGCTCCTGAGGATCTCTCTTCTGCTGGCCGGCAGCATGAGACACCCGAGCTGGTGGCTGCCCCGTGTCCCTGCCCTGGGCACTGAACCCAGTTCAGCCTCGGTCCCCCGCTGCCTCTTCCCATAAGGGGCTGGGAAAGGCTCGCAGCCTGGACAAGAGGAGGAGGATGCCAGCTCTCCTTCCCTGGGCTCTGGTGCCATCTCCCAGTCTCTGCTTCTCTGCAGGCCTCTAGGGACACCCTCCTCGCCTGTGCCGAGTTCCTGGGGTGGAGGAAGCTCAGCCACCTGGCCAAGACAAACCAGACGCACCTGATCGGAGAGTCCTTGGTGAGGACAAGCCCCAAGCCCCAGGGCCGGGTGGACAAGGGCTGCTCCAGGTGCCCGTGGGCTGCGCTGTGCAACCCTGCCTCTGCTCCCGCCTGGAGCACGCGGCCTGCAGCTGCATTCTCCTTCCCTGCCCTCAAGCACGGAGCCCCCAAGGGCTCTTCTCCAGGCCCCTCTCCCCTCCCTGCCCCCGGGGTGCTGAAGGAGACCCCGGCCCATCTGGGTCCTGGCAGTGGGACAGAGGAGTCTCGCCGTCCTCCGGCCCCCTCCGCCTGCAGCTCCCTCTGGACCTCAGCCCCACAGGGCTCCTGGCTGGGAGACGGGAAGCGCTGGGAGGGAAGGGGGGTGCTGGTAGGAGGGGCTGGTCCAGATGGCTGCCGAGGGTCTGTGCCAGCCCCGTTCCCTTGTTCTCTCTCCAGTTAGTGCATGACAGGAGCAGGGCAGAAGACTATTTGTTTCAGAGCCTGCAGTACCTGCGCAACGCTCAGGCCACCTTGCGAGAGGTGGCTGTCAGGTTCATTGGTGAGCCACGTCCCCCGGGGTCGCTCTTTTGGCGGCCAGGCCCCTGTCCCCACCGCTGCACTGGCAGTGAGGGGCAGCCCTGCGGTGCCAGAGCCCTGGCTGCCCTCTGCAGGGCCCACCACACAGGTGGGCTCGCTGGGAGCCTTGCTCAGTCCCACTGCCCTTGGGTGCTGCCATTCCCTGGGCTCAGCCCTGCTGAGGGGCAGGAGGGCGTGCAGCCCCGAGCTGGCAGGGCCAGGGGCCGTGCTGCCGGGCGTGTGCTGGGGAGCAGAGCTCTGACACGAATTCTGTGCCTAGGGCTTGCCGTGCAGCACCTGAGGAACCTAAGTCAGACCAAGGTGTGGAATGTCTGCAACGGTGAGTAGGGGCAGTGCTGGGCTGGTGGGGCAGGGGACAGAGCCTGGGCAGGGTGCTGCCATGCCTAAGCCTGCTCCAGGGAACTGCGTCAGGGGCAAGAGGAACACGTCCGGGCCACATGGGGCACTCCTGAGCAACAGCTTCCAGCTGGTCTCTTTGTCTCACCTGCTCCTCCTGGCCAGGGAAAGAGATGAGTGGGGTGGCACGGTCGGGATGGAGGAGGTCTCTGCAGGCAGTGGGGGTTCATGTCTGCTCGCCTTCCTTCTCTTGCAGCCCTCTTGCCCTTGAGGAGAGACACGGAGCGCTTGGTCAGCTCCCTGGCAGCTCAGACCGTCTTCAAACTGACAAAACGCGTGAGAACACGAGGATGGAGCCTGCGGTGGCTGTGCTGCTGTCTCGGCTGAGCCATGGAGAACTGAAAGAATCCTCTGGAAAAGGGCCATAGATTTGAATAATTCTTTGTTTTTAATAAAGCTGGAATAACAAGCCCCGTCCCATGGTGTCCTTCCCATGGGGACCACCCTGAGCGGGCCGAGCAGACAGCGTCCCTCCTGGCCTCTGCTGCTGCCTGCAGGACAGCACCCGCGGACCCAGGCTGTCCTGGCAACAAAGCCCCAGCTGCGCCCCTAGACCACAAAGCCCGGAGGGGAGGAGGAGGAGAGAAGCTTTAGCCCAACCTGCCCCTCCTGAGACATCTCAGGGCACGCAAAGGCATCCAAGCTCCGCAAAGCTGGCGAGTCGTCATTTCTCCCAGCATCAAAATCCTCTCTTGTTCCGCGGAGCTGTGCGGGCGTTGGCTGGGATGGAGTTAATTTTCTTCCTACTAGCTCCTATGGGGCGATGTTTTGGATTCGTGATGGAAACAGTGTTGATCACACAGGGATGTTTTCATTATGGCCGAGCAGTGCAGCCATATGATATATGATATAGTGATGACCCCAGCTGACCAAAGGGACGTTCCGTGCCGTATGACGTCGTGCTCAGTGACAAAGGTGGGGGGAGGCTGGTGGGGGGCTGCTGCTCGGGCATCGGTTGGTCAGTGGTGAGCAAGTGCTTTCCTTTGCATCGCTTGTCTGTCTCGGGGTTTAGTTCTCTCTCTGTGTTATTTCCTTGGCCATCACAATTTATTGTTACTGTTACTACCCTGTTTCTCCAATCATTAAAGGGTTTTTCCCTCAACCCACCAGCTGTCTCACTTTTCACCCCTCCGATTCTCTCCCCCGTCCCGCTGGGAGCAGTGAGGGAGCGCCTGTCTGCTGCTCAGTTACCGGCCGGCATCAAACCACGGCAGTCCTTTCCCCACCCCTCACTCCACACCACGAACGTCAGGCCCAGGTCCCGCACCACCCAGTGCATCCTCAGGAGCCACCGCTCCCCTTCCCACCCTTTTGACAGGATGCACAGGCAGCACTCCCTCAGTCGACGGAGCACCCCTGTTAGACGTCCATAAAAAGTCCACAAAACGCCCACGGAGCCCATTCGGCCCATGCCTTCGGGCTCCACCCCTCACGCTGCTCCCTCCGGACAGGAGAGGTGGTGTCTTGCGGCACCAAAGTTCCTGGGCACCAAAGCCCGCTCAGGCCGGAACCAAGAGGTCGGTCCCCCTCGTTTTCAGGGTCCAAAGCGCCACTGTGTGCATCTAGCCCACCCTTTGCGTGCCCAAAGCCTCCTGTCCTCGGCCGAAATCCTCACGCTGAGGGCCCCCACCCGCCTTCCATGCCCCACGGCCTGTCCTCAGGGCCCACAGGTCCAACCCCTGAAGGCGGAGCCGGTCGCCTGGCAGCACCCGCCCAGGAGGGGAGGCAGCGGCCCGGGACAGCCAATGGCCTCAGGGGAGGCGGGGCAAGGCATGTGATTGACTGGAAGCAGGCAGCCAATCAGAGGAAACATCCCCACAGGGCAGGGCGGGCCCTGGTGTGTGGGAGGGGAGCGACGCCTCAGGCAGCCAATAAGAGAGAGCATCCCCGCAGGGGAGGGTAGGCCTGAAACCAGGGCAGAGTGACAGCCCAGATGGCCAATCAGACATGAAGGGCGGGCACTGCAGCCCAGCAGCCTGCCCCCCCGTGGCCAATCAGCGGCGGTAGCGCCTCAGGGGAGGAGACTGACAGCACTCCCGACCTATGAGGGCGGAGACCGAGGGGGGAAGAAGGCGGGCTCCGCTGGTGGCCAGGCCCAGCTTCGCCGTGGCGCCCGTGGGGCCTGCCCCGAGGCCCAGCAGCCCCCGGCCCAGGCCCGAGGCCCCTCTTCCCCCCCTCCCAGCCCTCCCTCCCCTCAGCTGCCCCTGTCTTCCGGAAACCCCCATCTCCAAGGGAGCCACCGCGTCCCAGAGAGTCAGGATGCCCTGGCCATGCCACTGGACGGCAGCCATGGGCCCTGGGGCTTCTGGCTGCCATCGCCACCGGCGTCCGCCCGACGGTGATGAGGAGGTGAGGCTGAGGCCGCAGGGATGGTGGTGGGGTGGGGGAGGATGGGGGAGGGTGATGCTTGCTGTGGGTCCGCCCGCCATCACATCCCCTCCCCGCAGCCCAAGTGACCCTGCAGTGGCCTGAAGGGTGTTGGGGAGGGGGAAGACGCAGCACCTCCTCCTCCTGCATTATGGTGTGGTGTTGGGGGAAACTGAGGGGATGGGAGGGACACTTTGCGGTGGGGAGCAAACTGGGACACACACACACACGCACACGCGCGCGCACACACACACAAACCGCAAATACAGCCCCCAGGCTCCCCCTCGGTGAACACAGAGTGGGGTAGGTGTACGACCTGCGGCTGGACATAGCCCACTTGGCCCCACAACATATTGGCCAAAGTCCCCTAAATGCACTCAAACCCCACTCCTTCAGGTGACCTGTCGGGGCGGCTAGCGGAAAAGTACAAGTATGCAAGAAACTCGAGGGCATGCCAGCCTTGCAGATCTGGGAGAAATAACTCTGAGGAGTCAGGGAACAGCTGGCCTTGCAGGTCCGAGATAAATAACCTTGAAGAAGTAGGGAGTAGGCAACAAGTTATAACTGTAGCTTCTAGCACACAGCAAAACAGTAGCTTCTAGCATGTAGCGAAACCACAAGTAGGAGGGATTATTGTAATGAAATATTTAGAGCTAAGCCAATCAGAAATGATAGAATTTGTGTAACTGTTAAGTAGCTGTATAAAAGGCTTTCCGACGCGTCTAATAAACTGACATTTTGCTTGCATCAAGCAGCATCCCGTCTCTCAATCGCGGCAAATTGGTGACCCCGACGTGATGGGGTGGTGAACCGCCTAGCTGAGCGGCTTGCTGCGAGTCCCACGGAACATTGAATGAGCTGCTGAAAGGAAGCAGGAACTGGCCAGGAATCCCTCTGGATTTAAGAGGTGAGCTGTGGGAAACATGGGGAATCAGATGTCCCCCGCAGAGAGAGACGTATATGAGGTTATGAAAACGCTCCTCCGGAAACATAAAAAAGATATTTCCGGGCAGGACTTAAAGATTACGCTTAAGTGGGTACAAATGAAGATCCCCACTGTTACGGCCTCTAGTATTTTTACCCGGGAACTTTGGGACGATGTGGGGGTAAAGTTGTGGGACTCAGCGACGTCAGGGAATGCCGAGGCTCAGCGTTTGCTTCCGTGGTGGAGAAATATCTTTGAGGCTATTAAGGCACAGGAAAGGGGCCATAAAGACTCTCCAGATACTAAGGGGGAACCTTCATCAGCTCAGCCTTTGCTTCCCCCTCCGCTATCTCCGCGACGCGCTGAGTCGCCCGGACCCTTAAAGGTCTGTGCCGCAGGCTACCCTCCTGAGGAAGATCCGCTTGACCCGGGGCCCATTGATCCTGATAAAGAGCCTGACTTGTACCCCCCTGACCCTCATGATACGTGGGCGAATATTAAACGTCAAGCTTTAAAAGAAGGTGACTTGGAAATAGCGCGAACGATAGTCGCCCCTGTTATTTATCAAGGCCGGGGAGTGCAGTGGGAGGCTTTGTCCTTCCCGGTGATTAAAGAGCTGCGCCGTACCGTCACAGAACACGGGCTCTCTTCCCCATATTTTGCGAGCCTGCTGTCTTCTGTCTTTGATACGTATGTTATGACTCCCCATGATTTAAAATCGCTAGCGCAATTGTTATTAACCCCTTCCCAGTATTCCCTCTGGGAGTCGCGTTGGAGGGGGGGCCTTCAAACTCTCCTCACCAGCTACGTGGGTCATAATAATGCTGCTCTTGCCGCACTGACCATGGAGCACCTTATGGGTACGGGTCAGCACTCTGATCCAGCGGCACAGGCTCGAGATTGTCCACAAGAGGCCCTGGAAGCGATCCGCAAAGAAGCAAAAAAGGCTTTACTCAAGATACCCGATTCCCGTAAACCTCAAAAGGCATTCACCTCTATTACGCAGGAACCTCGGGAGCCGTACATGCAATTCATTGATAGACTTAAGCAAGCTTTAGAACGCCAAATAGATAATACCGAAGCTCGAGAGATTTTGCTATTAAAATTAGCAGTTGAAAATGCTAACGCCGACTGTAAAAAATTACTTAAATCTCTCCCTAACCCAGCTCCGACTTTGGTTGAAATGGTAGAGGCTTGTAATCGTATTGGTACTGTGGACCATAAATTTGAAGCGATGGCAGCTGCTTTCGTAGCTATGAGAGGCATGTCTGGGGGAGGAAATTGCTACGGTTGTGGTAAACCAGGCCATATCAAACGAAATTGTCCCGCTTCTAATGGGGGGGCTAAAGCCCAAGTCCCTGGGATCTGTCCCCGATGCAGGAAGGGGCGTCATTATGCTAATCAATGTCGTTCTAAGTATAATTTTCAAGGGCAGCCGATACAGGGAAACCGCTTGCGGAGTGCGGGGCAGCGACGCGCACAGACACAAGTATCGTCGCCGGTGAATCGAGCCATGCAGATGGGTGTGACCTCGCCACAAGTCTTCGCCCAGCAACAGCCGGTAGCGCCGGATTGGACCTGGCAACCTCACACGCAGTAACGTTGCTTGATTCCTCTGTTCATTTATTAGCAACTAATGTTTCAGGTCCTTTACCCCCGAAAACACAAGGGCTACTATTAGGGAGATCATCGGTTACCTTAGCCGGACTTTTTGTATTGCCTGGAGTAATTGATGCGGATACCATTGGGGAAATTAAAATCATGGCCTGGACCCCATTTCCCCCTTGCACAGTACCCAAAGGAAGCCGCATTGCACAATTACTATTGATCCCGCAGAACGCAAGCTCTCTTTCGCTTCACCCACCTCCGCAGCAAAGACAAGGAGGTTTTGGATCTACTGGGGATCCACAGATTCTCTGGGTACAGTCCATTTCCCAGAAGTGACCACTTTGTCAATGTACTCTTATTCACGGCACTCAGCAAGTAATCCTGAATGGGATTATTGACACAGGGGCCGATGTTACCGTAATTTCACAGGCGAAGTGGCCTCCACAATGGCCTTTGGCAGCTGTGCCTCAGGCGCTAGCCGGAATCGCAGGAGTTGGTAGAAGCCACCAATCCTCGGAATTGATCCAAATCAAAGGCCCAGAAGGACGAGTAGCTTCCGTCAAGCCTTTTGTGCTGCCTGTTCCTATGGTCTTATGGGGACGTGATGTGCTGTTACAATGGGGAACTTCCATTCAGTCGCATTTTTAGGGGGGGCCATTGAGGTGCGCGACACCCTGGAACTGACTTGGAAAACTCAGACGCCCATTTGGGTAGATCAGTGGCCCCTACCACTCGAAAAGCTTCGCGCTCTCCAAGAACTGGTTACGGAACAATTAGCAAAAGGACATATAGTACCTACTACTAGTCCTTGGAATTCACCTGTCTTTGTTATTAAGAAGCAATCTGGCAAGTGGCGCCTGCTCCATGATCTCAGAAAAATCAATGATGCTATGGTAGATATGGGAGCTCTGCAGCCAGGGCTCCCTTCTCCAACTATGATCCCCCGCAATTGGCATCTCACCGTTATTGACCTTAAGGATTGCTTTTTTAATATTCCACTACACCCTGACGACGCTGCCAAATTTGCTTTTTCAGTCCCAAGTGTCAATATGCAAGCTCCTGTGCAACGATATCAGTGGGTTGTACTGCCACAGGGAATGAAAAATAGCCCGACAATTTGTCAATGGTATGTCGCTAAGGTACTTAGCCCTGTCAGGGTTGCGTTGCCTCAAGTTCCGTTATATCATTATATGGATGATATCTTGATGGCTGCGCCTCACCTTGAGCTCATGGAAAAGGCCGTAGCCCTTGTCACGGCCACTGTCAATTCGGCAGGCCTCTGTATTGCGCCTGAAAAAGTCCAGAAAATGTCCCCTTGGACCTACTTGGGTTGGCGCATCAGGACCCAGACGATAGTTCCCCAACCTGTGCATATACAGGCGGACATTAAAAATTTGCACGATGTTCAAAAATTATTAGGGACCATTACTTGGGTCCGACCCTTGCTAGGAATCTCCAATTCAGACTTAAGCCCTTTGTTTGAACTCCTCAAGGGAGATTCCGATTTACGCTCCCCTCGTCGACTGGGTCCTGAAGCCGCTGCCTCATTACAAAAAGTAGCGGAAGCCATTGCCTCACGGCAAGCACACCGCTGTGCGCCTGAATTGCCCTTCAATTTAATTATTTTGAACCCTGCACGTCAGCCATATGCTTTGATTTTTCAATGGGACCCTAACAATCCTGATCCCTTATTAATCATTGAGTGGGTCTTTTTACCCAACCAGCCCACTAAAACAATTTGCACGCAACATGAAATGTTTGCTTCCTTGATAATTAAAGCACGGCAGCGATTGCTTGCCCTGTCAGGGATGGACTTTGCTTCTATCTGTTTACCTGTAACTAATATGTACCTACAATGGTTATTCCAACAGTCTGATGCTTTCGTATTTGCCTTAACAGATTATTCGGGTCAACTAACCTCACATCCTCCGTCCCACAAGCTTCTACATGCTCATTTTAACTTAATATCCATACCAAAGAGATGTCACCAGCCCCTCCAAGGCCTTACTGTGTTCACCGATGGGTCTGGAAAAACACACAAGTCGGTGATTGTCTGGTGGGATGACCGCTCTCAACAATGGGAGTCGGACGTTGAGACAGTTTCCGGGTCCCCTCAAATCGTAGAGCTTGCCGCTGTTGTTCGAGCTTTTCGTAAGTGGTCTACACCACTGAATCTTATTACTGATTCTGCTTATGTTGCAGGCGTCGTCGAACGGGCAGAGGCCTCGGTGCTGCGTCATACTTCGCATGCTGATTTGTTTGCTTTGTTGCAGGAACTTGTTTTCCTTTTAACCTCTCGAACACATCCCTATTTTGTTTTACATGTTAGATCGCACACCTCTTTACCTGGGTTTATTGCAGAGGGCAATCGACGGGCCGATATGCTCACTCTGCCGGTACAAGTTTTACCTGACCGTATTGCACAAGCTAAGCTTAGTCATTCCTTTTTCCATCAGAATGCAGGGGGCCTCAAACGTCAGTTTGGCCTCACTTCTCAGCAAGCGGCGAACATTATCGCTGTCTGCCCTGATTGTCAAAAACATTCTTTTCCTACGGCACCAGGTGGGGTTAATCCCAGAGGCTTACAAAGCCTGCAATTATGGCAGACGGATGTCACACACTATCCAGACTTTGGGAGATTAAAATACGTCCATTCCTCTATTGACACCCTTTCAGGCGCTCTATTTGCCTCCTGCCATGTGGGGGAGGCGGCGAAAGATGTTTGCAGGCATCTGCTGCGTGCTTTTGCTACCTTAGGCATCCCTGCACAAATCAAAACAGACAATGGCCCTGCTTATATCTCTGCTGCACTTAAAACCTTTTTTATCTCTTGGGGGATCACTCACATCACTGGGATCCCGCATTCCCCTACGGGCCAGTCCCTGATTGAACGCTCTCATCAGTCTTTAAAGCGCTTGTTACAGCAACAGAAGGGGGGAGTAGGGACAGCCACCCCTGAAGAACGTCTACAGAAAGCCCTGTATGTTTTTAACTTTTTAAATTGTTCTTTAATAGATAACAACCCTCCGATCGTTCGCCACTTTAACACAAACACTTCTTTCGAAGCCAGCGTAAAAGCTCCAGTCCTGATCCGTGACCCTGAGACAGGTAAAGTCTTGGGGCCATACCCCCTTGTCACATGGGGCAGAGGCTATGCTTGTGTTTCCACAGAACGAGGCCCCAGGTGGATCCCAGCGAAGAGCGTGCGACCTTTCCGTGAACCCCTACCACAGTCGGACGGCCACAACACCAATCCACAGCTAGATCATTCCCCTGAACAGCATACCGGAGAACATTCGGAGGACTGATGCAGTGCTCTTATGGACAATAGAGCAGAGACGCCAGTAGAACATATTCATTGCGTCACCTGTGGTAATTGTGACCCTTGGGTTTTATGTGACTGCTATCGCTGTGGTAAGAGATGGTAGCGATGGTTAACATTGGCCAATAGATGGTGTGACAGTTGCCTAATATATGAAATATATACAATTAGCATTGTAAGAATTTAGCATTGAAAAAAAAAAAAAAAGACAAAAAAAAATTCCTTCAAACATCATGATCCTGATCCTGTTAACACTTTTTTGTATATGTGCGGCCTGGACACATGCCAATCCTTTGCCAGGGTACCACCCTCACCTTTTTGACCCCCATCAAAACGTCTGGGTTACTCTGGCCAGGTCGCTCAATACAACTAGCTTTTGTGCCAGTCTTGCTACGCCCAGCTCGCCCTTCATCACCTGCTTAGTAGGGGTACCACTGAATAACTCGACCTTTTTACTGTTTAATAACTCTATGACAACCTTACGGAAGCAGTACAGTATTTCCGGAAGGTTTCCTTTTTCATGGAAAAATCTTAAGGACCTTTTTGAAAAATACGATTATTGGGATGATAAATTGCCAATAGGGCCCGAGCCGCAGGAAATTGACTTAGTAGATTCTCTTAATGCTTCTCATTGTTTGTTTATTGGCCTTAGGTCATGGTCGGGGGCCCAAAAAGAGGGGCGCTTAGTAAAGGATTCTCCACCGACCGCCATTTCACCTATTGGTAATGCTACCCTCTGGCAACAACAATGGTGTTTGAGCATTGCTCGAGACGCCACTCACTCAGCCCCCGGTACCATGCTCCCTAGGCGGCTCCCCTTGGGGTTCTTTTTTATTTGCGGAAACAGAGCTTGGTCTGGGATCCCTTCCAACCCTAGAGGAGGCCCGTGTACTATTGGACAGCTTAGTCTTGGCACTCCTCACTATCATCCAAGCCCAAAACAGCGGTTACGTTTTACTCATGACACAACACAAGCATTAGAAAATACTTGCGACGATAATGTTAAGCTATGGAATCGCTGGGAGGTTTTTTTCGCCTCGCTATTTACCCCTGGGGTGGCAGCAGCGAGAGCCCACAGAGACTTAGATGCAATTGCCTGTTGGGTTGTTAAGCAAGCAAATGCTACCAGCCGCATACTATCTGAGATGGCTGAAGACTTGTCCACGGTACAACACGCAGTCCTGCAAAACAGAGCCGCTATTGACTTCTTGCTACTGGCCCACGGACATGGCTGTGAGGACTTTGACGGAATGTGCTGCATGGACTTAGAGGACCACTCTTCTTCGCTACATAAGCAAATTAAACAACTCCTCGCGCATTCACAAAAGGTGCAATCTGATATGGACTTCTTCGGATTGGGTGCTTTGGGTGATTGGTTTGGGCTAAAGGGCTGGCTTAGGAGCCTGGTACAATCTGCTGTACTCATATTAGTTATTATATTGGTAGGCCTTTTGATTCTAAGCTGCGTTCTTTCCTGTGTCAGGTGACTAAAGTTGTTCGACATACATGGTTTATTCAAAACGGCGATATTCCGAAGATTTACGGTAGTGTTAGTTCTGTCCAGCTCACTGAGTATGATGACCTTTAAACCCGTGCCTCAGTTCTGCCTTTAAAGAAACAAAAAAGGGGGAGATGTCGGGGCGGCTAGCGGAAAAGTACAGGTATGCAAGAAACTCGAGGGCATGCCGACCTTGCAGACCTGGGACAAATAACTCTGAGGAGTCAGGGAACAGCTGGCCTTGCAGGTCCGAGATAAATAACCTTGAAGAAGTAGGGAGTAGGCAACAAGTTATAACTGTAGCTTCTAGCACACAGCAAAACAGTAGCTTCTAGCATGTAGCGAAACCGCAAGTAGGAGGGATTATTGTAATGACATATTTAGAGCTAAGCCAATCAGAAATGATAGAATTTGTGTAATTTGTGTAACTGTTAAGTAGCTGTATAAAAGGCTTTCCGACGCGTCTAATAAACTGACATTTTGCTTGCATCAAGCAGCGTCCCGTCTCTCAATCGCGGCAGTGACCTGTGTTCTCCCACAGACATGGGGGATGTCTCCTCCTCCTCCTCCTCTTTGTCCTGTTCCTCCTGTTCATCCACTTCCTTTGTCTGTTCTTTCTTCTTCTGTTTCTTCTGATCTTTTTCCTATTCCTCCTTTTCCATGTCTTCCTCTTCCTGTTTTTCCTCTAATGCCTGCTGCTCCTGTTCCTTATGTGCCTCTTCTCGTTCTCCCTCTTCCTCCTACAACTCCTCCTCCTGTTCATTTCTTGTTCCTCCTGTTCCTCCCTCTGCTCCTCCTTTTCCTTCTCACCTCCTCTTCCTCCCACAAGAGGGAGTCCTTGCTAGAGAGTGGTTTTAACGAGAGAGTCCTTGCTAATGAGAGAGAGAAAGAGAGAGAGTCCAAACCTGCTGTTCTCCCCTGTTTTTCAGGGATTGAAGCAGGCGAAGTTTTCCACGGTGCTTTCATTTTTTCTGACAGCAAGGCAGGAATCTCAAGCATGGTCGATAAGGGGCCTCCGAGTCCATCACAGGCCTATGTTATCTAAGTGCAGATGTTCTGCTTGTCAAGCACGCAAGACTAAATGACGATTAGTGTGATACATGTGTTCTCCGACACCCCAGGTGCGAGTCACTTGAGCGTATTTGCAGTCCTCCTCACCAATCTTCCGTTACTGTCCCACATACGATTTGCGTGAGTACTATGTTGAGGTACGGCAGTCATAGTGCCATCAGAAGAAAAGCAAGGGAAAGAAGACGAGGATGGCGAAGAAGTTAAAAACTGTTACAACCTTTGACAGTGGAAACATGTCATTTAGAGCTTATACAAACAGTTTTCCTTCAATGTAACATTCTTTCTAAAGATGAGGAGGGGACGGTTTGCTATGCCCACATCAGAGCTCACTGAGGTTTTAAAACAAAACCCCCAAACAAATGGGTGCTGGAAAAAAGAGTAATGAGACTCAAGAGCCTTGTTGTTTTCAGTTCTACTGAAAGCGCAGGTCTTTGTTTTTTCACTTGTGCCTGGCAGCGATTGCAAAGAAAAAAGAAAAAAATCCTTGAAAGTTCCTTGGAAATGCCAGGTCAGCGAGACACAGCACCGTTTCTGCCTCTTCCGCTCTCCTGCTTTCTCTGAAACTTGTTTGTATCATTTTTCCAAATCCTTTGCTTTTGCTAGAGCTGAGACAACCAAAGATCCTGTTTTCGGGCCGGCAGAAAACAGATGAGGAAAAGAGATGCAGATGACGTGTGTCGTCACGGGCTGTGTGAGCACACGGCTCTGGGACGAGCCGGAGAATACAGAAAGGTCCTGAGGGGACATGAGGGCAGATGAGAGGAGCCATGGGCCAGCTGGCTCCCTGCCCCCCGCAAAAGTGGGCGCCCTGCCCCTCCTGGCCCGGGCAGCGGGTCTCATTGGGGCCCTTTGTGACATCACTGCGTGACACCCCACAGCACCATAGAAACCCAGCGTGGCCGCGGCCCTGCAGTGTCCGGCAGGACAGCGACGGGACAGGGCGGGAGTGCGGAGCTGGCGAGGAGACTCCAAGCGCAAGCCCACGTCTTTCCCCACCACCCCCAGTAGCCCCGCGGCACTGAGGTGTTCCCCTTAAGCTGCCCTCCCCTCTCCCCCACGCTTTCCTCCATTTGGCAGGATGGCGGAGAGACCCCCCAGCAGCCCCAGGGTGGCCTGGGAGGAGGTGGCGGCTCCCCGGGAGACCAGGTCTCCAGCGGAGCCCTACGCGGTGACCATGGTCCAGCCGCTGCAGATGGGTGAGTGAGGAGCCCCTCCGGGAGTGGCAGGGCCAGCAAGCGCGACCGCCTCGATGCCGGAATCCCGTTTCCGCGGCACACCTGCAACAGGGGTCCCACGGGCAGGGGGCAAAGCGGTGCTTGCATGCCAGGGACGCTCAGGGCTGGGAGCCCTCCCCAGCACAACCTCCTCCTCCTCAGCTGTGCCGAGCTTAAAGCTCTTTTCACCCTTTGGGAAGCTTGTTGGCAAAGGTGCTGTGTCCTGCTGACTCTTCTCTGTTTCCCCTCCTTGTAGGCGAGACGCTGCCAGAGGAGAATCCAGAGCATCCAGAGCTCGAACCAGGATGGGATTCCGAGGGCAGCTGCTCGCTTTCTTCGCTTGACAGCAGCGAGTCGACCACGGTAACAAGCTGCCCCCTTCCTGGGACTCTTGTCCGTGTCACCAGCAGGAGGCTTGTGTGAGCAAAGGGACCCACAATCAGCGTGTCTCGCGTGGCCTCCCTGTCCCCGGTGAGAGGGTTCCTGCTGTCCCCGCGCAGGGACTATGTGAGGGCGGCACTCCAGTGTCCCAGCAGCAGCTCCAGCCCTCCTCAGCAGCAGCGAGCCCCGGTTCTCTCTCGGGCCAGCACACTATGCCCACGAGCCCAAGCCTCCTCCCTCACCCTGGGGACCCTCTGCTCTCACGCTCTGCCCTGCAGAGACTGCAGCCCCTGCTGCCACCTTTCCTGCGGGCACTGCCGACAGCACTGCAGGGCATCTGTCGCCAGAGCTCCTCGGGTGCTCAGTCTAGCAGCACCAGCAGGGTGCTTGGCATGACATGGCTTCCCTCCCTTCCTTCCTCCCGTAGGTGTTTGGACTACACCTTGAGCCTTCTCAGGTGACAGACATTGTCCTCATTGCGATCGAGGCCCTGACAGCAGATGACATCTCTGACAGGCAGATGGGCAGCAACATCCTGGACATGGTCGTGCTAGACCCTGGCTACTGGCTGACGGACGTAAGTGCCCTGTGGCTGGACTGCCCTGCCCGTGAGCCCTGACAGGCCTTGCTCTTCCCTCCTTCCCTAAGCCAGCTCTCTCGGGCACCTGAAGCCGTTTCAAGGCAACAGAGAGGGATGGGAAGGGCAGCACTTTCAGTCGCAGCTGGAGAAATGGCTGCACTCCACTGGCCGCACCATCCTCACCTGTGTCCTCTCCAGGTGCCAAAGTTCATGAGGTACATCCACAAAAACGTGGAGTGCATCTGCACGGAGCCAGCCCGGCACAGCCTGGACTCCCTTCTCCTCCGAATGACCGAGTGGTGCCCCAGAGAAGTGGTCAGGAGCCTGTTGAAGATCTCGCCAACCTGTGACAGGTACTAGCCCAGACAGCCTTGAGGGCTTGTGCCCTGCGGGGAGAGGGACGCGGGGACTCTCTGGCTGCCAGACCCAAGGAATGTTGCAAGACATCGCTGAGGAGCAGGGCCCTCCATCCCACCACGCTTCCCAGAACCAGTGGGTCACCAGGCCTGCAGCAGCCACAGCTGGCCAAGCCAGAGCCCCACCACCACGCTCCTCCCAGCCCCAGGGGGAACACCACCGCAGCCCCCTCCCGCCTGCCCGGTCAGGGCCCCCGCACACCCCAAGCGAAAGGGCCAGGGCTGCAGCACAGCCAGGGCCCGGAGAGGCTGGCCCAGGCATGGTGCAGTGGCCGAGGCAGCCCTGCTGACCCAGCGCTCTGGGTCTGCAGCGCTGCCCTGGCCATGTGGGAGGTGATGATCTCCGTGCCTTGGATTTTGTGGAGCGTCTTGACGGAGCTGCTCAGCGTGCTCCAGGACCAGCGGGTGCGCAAGGTGTTCAGCTGTGCCACGGAGGACGCCTGCATCTATCCCTTGGCTGTGAGTGACCACGCTCATCCTCAGGGCTGCGCCTGCCTCCCCAGCGAAACGGGCACGGAGCCCTCCCCTCCTGTCTGCCTCCAAATGGCCACCTCCCCCTGTACAGAGGGACACAGCCCCTTAGGGCCAGCAGGGCCTTGCCCAGCACCAGCCAGACCCCCTGCCAGACTCTTGGGGCTGCCCTGGGCCCTTTTGGCCCCGGTGCACAAACACAAAGCCTGCTCCTGCCCGGGCAGCGCTCTGCTTCCCCCCGCCCTGCTCTGCAGCCCACAAACCTGGGGCAGAGAAAGGGGCAGAAGCCAGAGCCAGGCCAGGCGCTGGGCCTGGGGCGGAGGCATGGCCTCTGCACAGCCTGAGGGGGCTTCAGGTCTGGGGAGAGGAGATGATTGCCACCGCTGGCGGGTCACGCCGCCTTCGTGCCAGCGTGGCGGAGGGAGCCCCGCAGGCTCTGCTGCTCTCTAACCGCTGTCTTCGTTTTAGCTCCTGCTCTACACTGACATTGACGCCGAGGAGTTTGCTGCCCTGTACAGAGCCCAGAGGTACCTGAGGCGTCCAAGCTCAGTGATGCTCTCGCTGGTGCTCAGTGTCCTCATCACGCTTTCGAAAAAACCTAAGATGGTGAGCAAGGTGTAGCCAAGCGGAGCCACGTTGGCAGCTGGGGCCTGGGGCAGTGGGTGATGTGGTGGCTTGGCCTTGGCTGGGAGTCAGGAGGTGGGGTGTCAGGTCCAGTCACCCTCCCTGCTACGGAGGGGGCTGGTGGGTGCCGGCGGAGCCCTCCAGGCACAGAGGGTTACCAGTCCATCTGCCCCTTCCGCCTGGTCGGTAAAGGGCATGGCTGAGTAAGGGGATGCTGCTCTCCCGCAATCCCTTCCCTTCCTCCTGCTCTCCCTGCATGCCATCAGTGGCCACTGCCGGCCAGGAGGCTGCCGCAGTGACTCCTGTGACACCTGCTGGGAAGCAGCACGGGAGGCTGGTGCTTAGCAACCAGTGCATTTTTGCCAGGGTGGCCTTTCACCACTTCATCCTAAGGAAACTGTGTGTTTCATACAGGCAACAAAAATGCAGGTCCTGCTGCCAGACATCATGGAGAACCTGCAGGATGCCAACGCTGATGCCAAGATGAAGGCCCTGGTGTTCCTCAGGAGCATGATGGGTGACGCGAAGACTGAGGAGGCCAGCCTCATTGCTGTGCAGCTGGCGGAGAAGCTCCCACCCCTCTTTGATGATGTAAGGCTGCCGCGGGCACCTCAGCCCTACAGATGGGCGCTCTGCACAGACAGCTGCCCCTCAGCCCAGCCCGGTGGGCAGCGCTCGGGCAGGGCTGCCCTCCTCGCCCCTCTTGCCTGGCCTTTCAGGGCTCTGGGGCCACTCAGCCTCAGCTGCACAGCGGGCCCACAGCTCCTGTGTTCGGGATCCGAGCCCAGAGCATCTCCCCTCACATCAGCCACGCTAACGCCCTTGCTCACCGTGGGCAGGGAGCGGCTGTTGATGAAGTCCCCCTGTGCTCCTCCCTGCCAGGAGTCCAGCCAGGTGCGGGAGCTCTCCATCAGCCTCTTCAAAGATGTGATGAAGGCCGTGGTGGGGATAAACAAGAAAAAGATGAAGAAGAGAGTGCAGAGGGTCCTGCTCCCGCTCTTCCTCCACATGAGCGACGAGATCGAGAGCGTGGCACAGGTACAGTGACCAGCGACCAGTGTCACGGGGAAGGGTGTGCTGACAGCGCAGTCCAGCAGCGGACTGGCCCTGCATCCCTGCATCAAAGCTCTGCCCACCCTGGGCCTGGCCGTGAAGGAGCTGGGACAGCCCCAGCTGGGCAGCCAAGCGTCCTGCCGGGGGATGCCCGTGGGAGGTGCTGCTGGCCCGGTCCTGCCCTGCTGTCTCTGGCACTGCTGCCCTCCCTGCCTACAGCCCAGGGCCCACAGCTCCTTTGCCCTTCACTTTGCCCCCAGCCCTGGTGGCAGCTCAGCAGCTCCTGAGGATCTCTCTTCTGCTGGCCGGCAGCATGAGACACCCGAGCTGGTGGCTGCCCCGTGTCCCTGCCCTGGGCACTGAACCCAGTTCAGCCTCGGTCCCCCGCTGCCTCTTCCCATAAGGGGCTGGGAAAGGCTCGCAGCCTGGACAAGAGGAGGAGGATGCCAGCTCTCCTTCCCTGGGCTCTGGTGCCATCTCCCAGTCTCTGCTTCTCTGCAGGCCTCTAGGGACACCCTCCTCGCCTGTGCCGAGTTCCTGGGGTGGAGGAAGCTCAGCCACCTGGCCAAGACAAACCAGACGCACCTGATCGGAGAGTCCTTGGTGAGGACAAGCCCCAAGCCCCAGGGCCGGGTGGACAAGGGCTGCTCCAGGTGCCCGTGGGCTGCGCTGTGCAACCCTGCCTCTGCTCCCGCCTGGAGCACGCGGCCTGCAGCTGCATTCTCCTTCCCTGCCCTCAAGCACGGAGCCCCCAAGGGCTCTTCTCCAGGCCCCTCTCCCCTCCCTGCCCCCGGGGTGCTGAAGGAGACCCCGGCCCATCTGGGTCCTGGCAGTGGGACAGAGGAGTCTCGCCGTCCCCCGGCCCCCTCCGCCTGCAGCTCCCTCTGGACCTCAGCCCCACAGGGCTCCTGGCTGGGAGACGGGAAGCGCCGGGAGGGAAGGGGGGTGCTGGTAGGAGGGGCTGGTCCAGATGGCTGCCGAGGGTCTGTGCCAGCCCCGTTCCCTTGTTCTCTCTCCAGTTAGTGCATGACAGGAGCAGGGCAGAAGACTATTTGTTTCAGAGCCTGCAGTACCTGCGCAACGCTCAGGCCACCTTGCGAGAGGTGGCTGTCAGGTTCATTGGTGAGCCACGTCCCCCGGGGTCGCTCTTTTGGCGGCCAGGCCCCTGTCCCCACCGCTGCACTGGCAGTGAGGGGCAGCCCTGCGGTGCCAGAGCCCTGGCTGCCCTCTGCAGGGCCCACCACACAGGTGGGCTCGCTGGGAGCCTTGCTCAGTCCCACTGCCCTTGGGTGCTGCCATTCCCTGGGCTCAGCCCTGCTGAGGGGCAGGAGGGCGTGCAGCCCCGAGCTGGCAGGGCCAGGGGCCGTGCTGCCGGGCGTGTGCTGGGGAGCAGAGCTCTGACACGAATTCTGTGCCTAGGGCTTGCCGTGCAGCACCTGAGGAACCTAAGTCAGACCAAGGTGTGGAATGTCTGCAACGGTGAGTAGGGGCAGTGCTGGGCTGGTGGGGCAGGGGACAGAGCCTGGGCAGGGTGCTGCCATGCCTAAGCCTGCTCCAGGGAACTGCGTCAGGGGCAAGAGGAACACGTCCGGGCCACATGGGGCACTCCTGAGCAACAGCTTCCAGCTGGTCTCTTTGTCTCACCTGCTCCTCCTGGCCAGGGAAAGAGATGAGTGGGGTGGCACGGTCGGGATGGAGGAGGTCTCTGCAGGCAGTGGGGGTTCATGTCTGCTCGCCTTCCTTCTCTTGCAGCCCTCTTGCCCTTGAGGAGAGACACGGAGCGCTTGGTCAGCTCCCTGGCAGCTCAGACCGTCTTCAAACTGACAAAACGCGTGAGAACACGAGGATGGAGCCTGCGGTGGCTGTGCTGCTGTCTCGGCTGAGCCATGGAGAACTGAAAGAATCCTCTGGAAAAGGGCCATAGATTTGAATAATTCTTTGTTTTTAATAAAGCTGGAATAACAAGCCCCGTCCCATGGTGTCCTTCCCATGGGGACCACCCTGAGCGGGCCGAGCAGACAGCGTCCCTCCTGGCCTCTGCTGCTGCCTGCAGGACAGCACCCGCGGACCCAGGCTGTCCTGGCAACAAAGCCCCAGCTGCGCCCCTAGACCACAAAGCCCGGAGGGGAGGAGGAGGAGAGAAGCTTTAGCCCAACCTGCCCCTCCTGAGACATCTCAGGGCACGCAAAGGCATCCAAGCTCCGCAAAGCTGGCGAGTCGTCATTTCTCCCAGCATCAAAATCCTCTCTTGTTCCGCGGAGCTGTGCGGGCGTTGGCTGGGATGGAGTTAATTTTCTTCCTACTAGCTCCTATGGGGCGATGTTTTGGATTCGTGATGGAAACAGTGTTGATCACACAGGGATGTTTTCATTATGGCCGAGCAGTGCAGCCATATGATATATGATATAGTGATGACCCCAGCTGACCAAAGGGACGTTCCGTGCCGTATGACGTCGTGCTCAGTGACAAAGGTGGGGGGAGGCTGGTGGGGGGCTGCTGCTCGGGCATCGGTTGGTCAGTGGTGAGCAAGTGCTTTCCTTTGCATCGCTTGTCTGTCTCGGGGTTTAGTTCTCTCTCTGTGTTATTTCCTTGGCCATCACAATTTATTGTTACTGTTACTACCCTGTTTCTCCAATCATTAAAGGGTTTTTCCCTCAACCCACCAGCTGGCTCACTTTTCACCCCTCCGATTCTCTCCCCCGTCCCGCTGGGAGCAGTGAGGGAGCGCCTGTCTGCTGCTCAGTTACCGGCCGGCGTCAAACCACGGCAGTCCTTTCCCCACCCCTCACTCCACACCACGAACGTCAGGCCCAGGTCCCGCACCACCCAGTGCATCCTCAGGAGCCACCGCTCCCCTTCCCACCCTTTTGACAGGATGCACAGGCAGCACTCCCTCAGTCGACGGAGCACCCCTGTTAGACGTCCATAAAAAGTCCACAAAACGCCCACGGAGCCCATTCGGCCCATGCCTTCGGGCTCCACCCCTCACGCTGCTCCCTCCGGACAGGAGAGGTGGTGTCTTGCGGCACCAAAGTTCCTGGGCACCAAAGCCCGCTCAGGCCGGAACCAAGAGGTCGGTCCCCCTCGTTTTCAGGGTCCAAAGCGCCACTGTGTGCATCTAGCCCACCCTTTGCGTGCCCAAAGCCTCCTGTCCTCGGCCGAAATCCTCACGCTGAGGGCCCCCACCCGCCTTCCATGCCCCACGGCCTGTCCTCAGGGCCCACAGGTCCAACCCCTGAAGGCGGAGCCGGTCGCCTGGCAGCACCCGCCCAGGAGGGGAGGCAGCGGCCCGGGACAGCCAATGGCCTCAGGGGAGGCGGGGCAAGGCATGTGATTGACTGGAAGCAGGCAGCCAATCAGAGGAAACATCCCCACAGGGCAGGGCGGGCCCTGGTGTGTGGGAGGGGAGCGACGCCTCAGGCAGCCAATAAGAGAGAGCATCCCCGCAGGGGAGGGTAGGCCTGAAACCAGGGCAGAGTGACAGCCCAGATGGCCAATCAGACATGAAGGGCGGGCACTGCAGCCCAGCAGCCTGCCCCCCCGTGGCCAATCAGCGGCGGTAGCGCCTCAGGGGAGGAGACTGACAGCACTCCCGACCTATGAGGGCGGAGACCGAGGGGGGAAGAAGGCGGGCTCCGCTGGTGGCCAGGCCCAGCTTCGCCGTGGCGCCCGTGGGGCCTGCCCCGAGGCCCAGCAGCCCCCGGCCCAGGCCCGAGGCCCCTCTTCCCCCCCTCCCAGCCCTCCCTCCCCTCAGCTGCCCCTGTCTTCCGGAAACCCCCATCTCCAAGGGAGCCACCGCGTCCCAGAGAGTCAGGATGCCCTGGCCATGCCACTGGACGGCAGCCATGGGCCCTGGGGCTTCTGGCTGCCATCGCCACCGGCGTCCGCCCGACGGTGATGAGGAGGTGAGGCTGAGGCCGCAGGGATGGTGGTGGGGTGGGGGAGGATGGGGGAGGGTGATGCTTGCTGTGGGTCCGCCCGCCATCACATCCCCTCCCCGCAGCCCAAGTGACCCTGCAGTGGCCTGAAGGGTGTTGGGGAGGGGGAAGACGCAGCACCTCCTCCTCCTGCATTATGGTGTGGTGTTGGGGGAAACTGAGGGGATGGGAGGGACACTTTGCGGTGGGGAGCAAACTGGGACACACACACACACGCACACGCGCGCGCACACACACACAAACCGCAAATACAGCCCCCAGGCTCCCCCTCGGTGAACACAGAGTGGGGTAGGTGTACGACCTGCGGCTGGACATAGCCCACTTGGCCCCACAACATATTGGCCAAAGTCCCCTAAATGCACTCAAACCCCACTCCCTCAGGTGACCTGTCGGGGCGGCTAGCGGAAAAGTACAAGTATGCAAGAAACTCGAGGGCATGCCAGCCTTGCAGATCTGGGAGAAATAACTCTGAGGAGTCAGGGAACAGCTGGCCTTGCAGGTCCGAGATAAATAACCTTGAAGAAGTAGGGAGTAGGCAACAAGTTATAACTGTAGCTTCTAGCACACAGCAAAACAGTAGCTTCTAGCATGTAGCGAAACCACAAGTAGGAGGGATTATTGTAATGAAATATTTAGAGCTAAGCCAATCAGAAATGATAGAATTTGTGTAACTGTTAAGTAGCTGTATAAAAGGCTTTCCGACGCGTCTAATAAACTGACATTTTGCTTGCATCAAGCAGCATCCCGTCTCTCAATCGCGGCAAATTGGTGACCCCGACGTGATGGGGTGGTGAACCGCCTAGCTGAGCGGCTTGCTGCGAGTCCCACGGAACATTGAATGAGCTGCTGAAAGGAAGCAGGAACTGGCCAGGAATCCCTCTGGATTTAAGAGGTGAGCTGTGGGAAACATGGGGAATCAGATGTCCCCCGCAGAGAGAGACGTATATGAGGTTATGAAAACGCTCCTCCGGAAACATAAAAAAGATATTTCCGGGCAGGACTTAAAGATTACGCTTAAGTGGGTACAAATGAAGATCCCCACTGTTACGGCCTCTAGTATTTTTACCCGGGAACTTTGGGACGATGTGGGGGTAAAGTTGTGGGACTCAGCGACGTCAGGGAATGCCGAGGCTCAGCGTTTGCTTCCGTGGTGGAGAAATATCTTTGAGGCTATTAAGGCACAGGAAAGGGGCCATAAAGACTCTCCAGATACTAAGGGGGAACCTTCATCAGCTCAGCCTTTGCTTCCCCCTCCGCTATCTCCGCGACGCGCTGAGTCGCCCGGACCCTTAAAGGTCTGTGCCGCAGGCTACCCTCCTGAGGAAGATCCGCTTGACCCGGGGCCCATTGATCCTGATAAAGAGCCTGACTTGTACCCCCCTGACCCTCATGATACGTGGGCGAATATTAAACGTCAAGCTTTAAAAGAAGGTGACTTGGAAATAGCGCGAACGATAGTCGCCCCTGTTATTTATCAAGGCCGGGGAGTGCAGTGGGAGGCTTTGTCCTTCCCGGTGATTAAAGAGCTGCGCCGTACCGTCACAGAACACGGGCTCTCTTCCCCATATTTTGCGAGCCTGCTGTCTTCTGTCTTTGATACGTATGTTATGACTCCCCATGATTTAAAATCGCTAGCGCAATTGTTATTAACCCCTTCCCAGTATTCCCTCTGGGAGTCGCGTTGGAGGGGGGGCCTTCAAACTCTCCTCACCAGCTACGTGGGTCATAATAATGCTGCTCTTGCCGCACTGACCATGGAGCACCTTATGGGTACGGGTCAGCACTCTGATCCAGCGGCACAGGCTCGAGATTGTCCACAAGAGGCCCTGGAAGCGATCCGCAAAGAAGCAAAAAAGGCTTTACTCAAGATACCCGATTCCCGTAAACCTCAAAAGGCATTCACCTCTATTACGCAGGAACCTCGGGAGCCGTACATGCAATTCATTGATAGACTTAAGCAAGCTTTAGAACGCCAAATAGATAATACCGAAGCTCGAGAGATTTTGCTATTAAAATTAGCAGTTGAAAATGCTAACGCCGACTGTAAAAAATTACTTAAATCTCTCCCTAACCCAGCTCCGACTTTGGTTGAAATGGTAGAGGCTTGTAATCGTATTGGTACTGTGGACCATAAATTTGAAGCGATGGCAGCTGCTTTCGTAGCTATGAGAGGCATGTCTGGGGGAGGAAATTGCTACGGTTGTGGTAAACCAGGCCATATCAAACGAAATTGTCCCGCTTCTAATGGGGGGGCTAAAGCCCAAGTCCCTGGGATCTGTCCCCGATGCAGGAAGGGGCGTCATTATGCTAATCAATGTCGTTCTAAGTATAATTTTCAAGGGCAGCCGATACAGGGAAACCGCTTGCGGAGTGCGGGGCAGCGACGCGCACAGACACAAGTATCGTCGCCGGTGAATCGAGCCATGCAGATGGGTGTGACCTCGCCACAAGTCTTCGCCCAGCAACAGCCGGTAGCGCCGGATTGGACCTGGCAACCTCACACGCAGTAACGTTGCTTGATTCCTCTGTTCATTTATTAGCAACTAATGTTTCAGGTCCTTTACCCCCGAAAACACAAGGGCTACTATTAGGGAGATCATCGGTTACCTTAGCCGGACTTTTTGTATTGCCTGGAGTAATTGATGCGGATACCATTGGGGAAATTAAAATCATGGCCTGGACCCCATTTCCCCCTTGCACAGTACCCAAAGGAAGCCGCATTGCACAATTACTATTGATCCCGCAGAACGCAAGCTCTCTTTCGCTTCACCCACCTCCGCAGCAAAGACAAGGAGGTTTTGGATCTACTGGGGATCCACAGATTCTCTGGGTACAGTCCATTTCCCAGAAGTGACCACTTTGTCAATGTACTCTTATTCACGGCACTCAGCAAGTAATCCTGAATGGGATTATTGACACAGGGGCCGATGTTACCGTAATTTCACAGGCGAAGTGGCCTCCACAATGGCCTTTGGCAGCTGTGCCTCAGGCGCTAGCCGGAATCGCAGGAGTTGGTAGAAGCCACCAATCCTCGGAATTGATCCAAATCAAAGGCCCAGAAGGACGAGTAGCTTCCGTCAAGCCTTTTGTGCTGCCTGTTCCTATGGTCTTATGGGGACGTGATGTGCTGTTACAATGGGGAACTTCCATTCAGTCGCATTTTTAGGGGGGGCCATTGAGGTGCGCGACACCCTGGAACTGACTTGGAAAACTCAGACGCCCATTTGGGTAGATCAGTGGCCCCTACCACTCGAAAAGCTTTGCGCTCTCCAAGAACTGGTTACGGAACAATTAGCAAAAGGACATATAGTACCTACTACTAGTCCTTGGAATTCACCTGTCTTTGTTATTAAGAAGCAATCTGGCAAGTGGCGCCTGCTCCATGATCTCAGAAAAATCAATGATGCTATGGTAGATATGGGAGCTCTGCAGCCAGGGCTCCCTTCTCCAACTATGATCCCCCGCAATTGGCATCTCACCGTTATTGACCTTAAGGATTGCTTTTTTAATATTCCACTACACCCTGACGACGCTGCCAAATTTGCTTTTTCAGTCCCAAGTGTCAATATGCAAGCTCCTGTGCAACGATATCAGTGGGTTGTACTGCCACAGGGAATGAAAAATAGCCCGACAATTTGTCAATGGTATGTCGCTAAGGTACTTAGCCCTGTCAGGGTTGCGTTGCCTCAAGTTCCGTTATATCATTATATGGATGATATCTTGATGGCTGCGCCTCACCTTGAGCTCATGGAAAAGGCCGTAGCCCTTGTCACGGCCACTGTCAATTCGGCAGGCCTCTGTATTGCGCCTGAAAAAGTCCAGAAAATGTCCCCTTGGACCTACTTGGGTTGGCGCATCAGGACCCAGACGATAGTTCCCCAACCTGTGCATATACAGGCGGACATTAAAAATTTGCACGATGTTCAAAAATTATTAGGGACCATTACTTGGGTCCGACCCTTGCTAGGAATCTCCAATTCAGACTTAAGCCCTTTGTTTGAACTCCTCAAGGGAGATTCCGATTTACGCTCCCCTCGTCGACTGGGTCCTGAAGCCGCTGCCTCATTACAAAAAGTAGCGGAAGCCATTGCCTCACGGCAAGCACACCGCTGTGCGCCTGAATTGCCCTTCAATTTAATTATTTTGAACCCTGCACGTCAGCCATATGCTTTGATTTTTCAATGGGACCCTAACAATCCTGATCCCTTATTAATCATTGAGTGGGTCTTTTTACCCAACCAGCCCACTAAAACAATTTGCACGCAACATGAAATGTTTGCTTCCTTGATAATTAAAGCACGGCAGCGATTGCTTGCCCTGTCAGGGATGGACTTTGCTTCTATCTGTTTACCTGTAACTAATATGTACCTACAATGGTTATTCCAACAGTCTGATGCTTTCGTATTTGCCTTAACAGATTATTCGGGTCAACTAACCTCACATCCTCCGTCCCACAAGCTTCTACATGCTCATTTTAACTTAATATCCATACCAAAGAGATGTCACCAGCCCCTCCAAGGCCTTACTGTGTTCACCGATGGGTCTGGAAAAACACACAAGTCGGTGATTGTCTGGTGGGATGACCGCTCTCAACAATGGGAGTCGGACGTTGAGACAGTTTCCGGGTCCCCTCAAATCGTAGAGCTTGCCGCTGTTGTTCGAGCTTTTCGTAAGTGGTCTACACCACTGAATCTTATTACTGATTCTGCTTATGTTGCAGGCGTCGTCGAACGGGCAGAGGCCTCGGTGCTGCGTCATACTTCGCATGCTGATTTGTTTGCTTTGTTGCAGGAACTTGTTTTCCTTTTAACCTCTCGAACACATCCCTATTTTGTTTTACATGTTAGATCGCACACCTCTTTACCTGGGTTTATTGCAGAGGGCAATCGACGGGCCGATATGCTCACTCTGCCGGTACAAGTTTTACCTGACCGTATTGCACAAGCTAAGCTTAGTCATTCCTTTTTCCATCAGAATGCAGGGGGCCTCAAACGTCAGTTTGGCCTCACTTCTCAGCAAGCGGCGAACATTATCGCTGTCTGCCCTGATTGTCAAAAACATTCTTTTCCTACGGCACCAGGTGGGGTTAATCCCAGAGGCTTACAAAGCCTGCAATTATGGCAGACGGATGTCACACACTATCCAGACTTTGGGAGATTAAAATACGTCCATTCCTCTATTGACACCCTTTCAGGCGCTCTATTTGCCTCCTGCCATGTGGGGGAGGCGGCGAAAGATGTTTGCAGGCATCTGCTGCGTGCTTTTGCTACCTTAGGCATCCCTGCACAAATCAAAACAGACAATGGCCCTGCTTATATCTCGGCTGCACTTAAAACCTTTTTTATCTCTTGGGGGATCACTCACATCACTGGGATCCCGCATTCCCCTACGGGCCAGTCCCTGATTGAACGCTCTCATCAGTCTTTAAAGCGCTTGTTACAGCAACAGAAGGGGGGAGTAGGGACAGCCACCCCTGAAGAACGTCTACAGAAAGCCCTGTATGTTTTTAACTTTTTAAATTGTTCTTTAATAGATAACAACCCTCCGATCGTTCGCCACTTTAACACAAACACTTCTTTCGAAGCCAGCGTAAAAGCTCCAGTCCTGATCCGTGACCCTGAGACAGGTAAAGTCTTGGGGCCATACCCCCTTGTCACATGGGGCAGAGGCTATGCTTGTGTTTCCACAGAACGAGGCCCCAGGTGGATCCCAGCGAAGAGCGTGCGACCTTTCCGTGAACCCCTACCACAGTCGGGCGGCCACAACACCAATCCACAGCTAGATCATTCCCCTGAACAGCATACCGGAGAACATTCGGAGGACTGATGCAGTGCTCTTATGGACAATAGAGCAGAGACGCCAGTAGAACATATTCATTGCGTCACCTGTGGTAATTGTGACCCTTGGGTTTTATGTGACTGCTATCGCTGTGGTAAGAGATGGTAGCGATGGTTAACATTGGCCAATAGATGGTGTGACAGTTGCCTAATATATGAAATATATACAATTAGCATTGTAAGAATTTAGCATTGAAAAAAAAAAAAAAAGACAAAAAAAAATTCCTTCAAACATCATGATCCTGATCCTGTTAACACTTTTTTGTATATGTGCGGCCTGGACACATGCCAATCCTTTGCCAGGGTACCACCCTCACCTTTTTGACCCCCATCAAAACGTCTGGGTTACTCTGGCCAGGTCGCTCAATACAACTAGCTTTTGTGCCAGTCTTGCTACGCCCAGCTCGCCCTTCATCACCTGCTTAGTAGGGGTACCACTGAATAACTCGACCTTTTTACTGTTTAATAACTCTATGACAACCTTACGGAAGCAGTACAGTATTTCCGGAAGGTTTCCTTTTTCATGGAAAAATCTTAAGGACCTTTTTGAAAAATACGATTATTGGGATGATAAATTGCCAATAGGGCCCGAGCCGCAGGAAATTGACTTAGTAGATTCTCTTAATGCTTCTCATTGTTTGTTTATTGGCCTTAGGTCATGGTCGGGGGCCCGAAAAGAGGGGCGCTTAGTAAAGGATTCTCCACCGACCGCCATTTCACCTATTGGTAATGCTACCCTCTGGCAACAACAATGGTGTTTGAGCATTGCTCGAGACGCCACTCACTCAGCCCCCGGTACCATGCTCCCTAGGCGGCTCCCCTTGGGGTTCTTTTTTATTTGCGGAAACAGAGCTTGGTCTGGGATCCCTTCCAACCCTAGAGGAGGCCCGTGTACTATTGGACAGCTTAGTCTTGGCACTCCTCACTATCATCCAAGCCCAAAACAGCGGTTACGTTTTACTCATGACACAACACAAGCATTAGAAAATACTTGCGACGATAATGTTAAGCTATGGAATCGCTGGGAGGTTTTTTTCGCCTCGCTATTTACCCCTGGGGTGGCAGCAGCGAGAGCCCACAGAGACTTAGATGCAATTGCCTGTTGGGTTGTTAAGCAAGCAAATGCTACCAGCCGCATACTATCTGAGATGGCTGAAGACTTGTCCACGGTACAACACGCAGTCCTGCAAAACAGAGCCGCTATTGACTTCTTGCTACTGGCCCACGGACATGGCTGTGAGGACTTTGACGGAATGTGCTGCATGGACTTAGAGGACCACTCTTCTTCGCTACATAAGCAAATTAAACAACTCCTCGCGCATTCACAAAAGGTGCAATCTGATATGGACTTCTTCGGATTGGGTGCTTTGGGTGATTGGTTTGGGCTAAAGGGCTGGCTTAGGAGCCTGGTACAATCTGCTGTACTCATATTAGTTATTATATTGGTAGGCCTTTTGATTCTAAGCTGCGTTCTTTCCTGTGTCAGGTGACTAAAGTTGTTCGACATACATGGTTTATTCAAAACGGCGATATTCCGAAGATTTACGGTAGTGTTAGTTCTGTCCAGCTCACTGAGTATGATGACCTTTAAACCCGTGCCTCAGTTCTGCCTTTAAAGAAACAAAAAAGGGGGAGATGTCGGGGCGGCTAGCGGAAAAGTACAGGTATGCAAGAAACTCGAGGGCATGCCGACCTTGCAGACCTGGGACAAATAACTCTGAGGAGTCAGGGAACAGCTGGCCTTGCAGGTCCGAGATAAATAACCTTGAAGAAGTAGGGAGTAGGCAACAAGTTATAACTGTAGCTTCTAGCACACAGCAAAACAGTAGCTTCTAGCATGTAGCGAAACCGCAAGTAGGAGGGATTATTGTAATGACATATTTAGAGCTAAGCCAATCAGAAATGATAGAATTTGTGTAATTTGTGTAACTGTTAAGTAGCTGTATAAAAGGCTTTCCGACGCGTCTAATAAACTGACATTTTGCTTGCATCAAGCAGCGTCCCGTCTCTCAATCGCGGCAGTGACCTGTGTTCTCCCACAGACATGGGGGATGTCTCCTCCTCCTCCTCCTCCTCTTTGTCCTGTTCCTCCTGTTCATCCACTTCCTTTGTCTGTTCTTTCTTCTTCTGTTTCTTCTGATCTTTTTCCTATTCCTCCTTTTCCATGTCTTCCTCTTCCTGTTTTTCCTCTAATGCCTGCTGCTCCTGTTCCTTATGTGCCTCTTCTCGTTCTCCCTCTTCCTCCTACAACTCCTCCTCCTGTTCATTTCTTGTTCCTCCTGTTCCTCCCTCTGCTCCTCCTTTTCCTTCTCACCTCCTCTTCCTCCCACAAGAGGGAGTCCTTGCTAGAGAGTGGTTTTAACGAGAGAGTCCTTGCTAATGAGAGAGAGAAAGAGAGAGAGTCCAAACCTGCTGTTCTCCCCTGTTTTTCAGGGATTGAAGCAGGCGAAGTTTTCCACGGTGCTTTCATTTTTTCTGACAGCAAGGCAGGAATCTCAAGCATGGTCGATAAGGGGCCTCCGAGTCCATCACAGGCCTATGTTATCTAAGTGCAGATGTTCTGCTTGTCAAGCACGCAAGACTAAATGACGATTAGTGTGATACATGTGTTCTCCGACACCCCAGGTGCGAGTCACTTGAGCGTATTTGCAGTCCTCCTCACCAATCTTCCGTTACTGTCCCACATACGATTTGCGTGAGTACTATGTTGAGGTACGGCAGTCATAGTGCCATCAGAAGAAAAGCAAGGGAAAGAAGACGAGGATGGCGAAGAAGTTAAAAACTGTTACAACCTTTGACAGTGGAAACATGTCATTTAGAGCTTATACAAACAGTTTTCCTTCAATGTAACATTCTTTCTAAAGATGAGGAGGGGACGGTTTGCTATGCCCACATCAGAGCTCACTGAGGTTTTAAAACAAAACCCCCAAACAAATGGGTGCTGGAAAAAAGAGTAATGAGACTCAAGAGCCTTGTTGTTTTCAGTTCTACTGAAAGCGCAGGTCTTTGTTTTTTCACTTGTGCCTGGCAGCGATTGCAAAGAAAAAAGAAAAAAATCCTTGAAAGTTCCTTGGAAATGCCAGGTCAGCGAGACACAGCACCGTTTCTGCCTCTTCCGCTCTCCTGCTTTCTCTGAAACTTGTTTGTATCATTTTTCCAAATCCTTTGCTTTTGCTAGAGCTGAGACAACCAAAGATCCTGTTTTCGGGCCGGCAGAAAACAGATGAGGAAAAGAGATGCAGATGACGTGTGTCGTCACGGGCTGTGTGAGCACACGGCTCTGGGACGAGCCGGAGAATACAGAAAGGTCCTGAGGGGACATGAGGGCAGATGAGAGGAGCCATGGGCCAGCTGGCTCCCTGCCCCCCGCAAAAGTGGGCGCCCTGCCCCTCCTGGCCCGGGCAGCGGGTCTCATTGGGGCCCTTTGTGACATCACTGCGTGACACCCCACAGCACCATAGAAACCCAGCGTGGCCGCGGCCCTGCAGTGTCCGGCAGGACAGCGACGGGACAGGGCGGGAGTGCGGAGCTGGCGAGGAGACTCCAAGCGCAAGCCCACGTCTTTCCCCACCACCCCCAGTAGCCCCGCGGCACTGAGGTGTTCCCCTTAAGCTGCCCTCCCCTCTCCCCCACGCTTTCCTCCATTTGGCAGGATGGCGGAGAGACCCCCCAGCAGCCCCAGGGTGGCCTGGGAGGAGGTGGCGGCTCCCCGGGAGACCAGGTCTCCAGCGGAGCCCTACGCGGTGACCATGGTCCAGCCGCTGCAGATGGGTGAGTGAGGAGCCCCTCCGGGAGTGGCAGGGCCAGCAAGCGCGACCGCCTCGATGCCGGAATCCCGTTTCCGCGGCACACCTGCAACAGGGGTCCCACGGGCAGGGGGCAAAGCGGTGCTTGCATGCCAGGGACGCTCAGGGCTGGGAGCCCTCCCCAGCACAACCTCCTCCTCCTCAGCTGTGCCGAGCTTAAAGCTCTTTTCACCCTTTGGGAAGCTTGTTGGCAAAGGTGCTGTGTCCTGCTGACTCTTCTCTGTTTCCCCTCCTTGTAGGCGAGACGCTGCCAGAGGAGAATCCAGAGCATCCAGAGCTCGAACCAGGATGGGATTCCGAGGGCAGCTGCTCGCTTTCTTCGCTTGACAGCAGCGAGTCGACCACGGTAACAAGCTGCCCCCTTCCTGGGACTCTTGTCCGTGTCACCAGCAGGAGGCTTGTGTGAGCAAAGGGACCCACAATCAGCGTGTCTCGCGTGGCCTCCCTGTCCCCGGTGAGAGGGTTCCTGCTGTCCCCGCGCAGGGACTATGTGAGGGCGGCACTCCAGTGTCCCAGCAGCAGCTCCAGCCCTCCTCAGCAGCAGCGAGCCCCGGTTCTCTCTCGGGCCAGCACACTATGCCCACGAGCCCAAGCCTCCTCCCTCACCCTGGGGACCCTCTGCTCTCACGCTCTGCCCTGCAGAGACTGCAGCCCCTGCTGCCACCTTTCCTGCGGGCACTGCCGACAGCACTGCAGGGCATCTGTCGCCAGAGCTCCTCGGGTGCTCAGTCTAGCAGCACCAGCAGGGTGCTTGGCATGACATGGCTTCCCTCCCTTCCTTCCTCCCGTAGGTGTTTGGACTACACCTTGAGCCTTCTCAGGTGACAGACATTGTCCTCATTGCGATCGAGGCCCTGACAGCAGATGACATCTCTGACAGGCAGATGGGCAGCAACATCCTGGACATGGTCGTGCTAGACCCTGGCTACTGGCTGACGGACGTAAGTGCCCTGTGGCTGGACTGCCCTGCCCGTGAGCCCTGACAGGCCTTGCTCTTCCCTCCTTCCCTAAGCCAGCTCTCTCGGGCACCTGAAGCCGTTTCAAGGCAACAGAGAGGGATGGGAAGGGCAGCACTTTCAGTCGCAGCTGGAGAAATGGCTGCACTCCACTGGCCGCACCATCCTCACCTGTGTCCTCTCCAGGTGCCAAAGTTCATGAGGTACATCCACAAAAACGTGGAGTGCATCTGCACGGAGCCAGCCCGGCACAGCCTGGACTCCCTTCTCCTCCGAATGACCGAGTGGTGCCCCAGAGAAGTGGTCAGGAGCCTGTTGAAGATCTCGCCAACCTGTGACAGGTACTAGCCCAGACAGCCTTGAGGGCTTGTGCCCTGCGGGGAGAGGGACGCGGGGACTCTCTGGCTGCCAGACCCAAGGAATGTTGCAAGACATCGCTGAGGAGCAGGGCCCTCCATCCCACCACGCTTCCCAGAACCAGTGGGTCACCAGGCCTGCAGCAGCCACAGCTGGCCAAGCCAGAGCCCCACCACCACGCTCCTCCCAGCCCCAGGGGGAACACCACCGCAGCCCCCTCCCGCCTGCCCGGTCAGGGCCCCCGCACACCCCAAGCGAAAGGGCCAGGGCTGCAGCACAGCCAGGGCCCGGAGAGGCTGGCCCAGGCATGGTGCAGTGGCCGAGGCAGCCCTGCTGACCCAGCGCTCTGGGTCTGCAGCGCTGCCCTGGCCATGTGGGAGGTGATGATCTCCGTGCCTTGGATTTTGTGGAGCGTCTTGACGGAGCTGCTCAGCGTGCTCCAGGACCAGCGGGTGCGCAAGGTGTTCAGCTGTGCCACGGAGGACGCCTGCATCTATCCCTTGGCTGTGAGTGACCACGCTCATCCTCAGGGCTGCGCCTGCCTCCCCAGCGAAACGGGCACGGAGCCCTCCCCTCCTGTCTGCCTCCAAATGGCCACCTCCCCCTGTACAGAGGGACACAGCCCCTTAGGGCCAGCAGGGCCTTGCCCAGCACCAGCCAGACCCCCTGCCAGACTCTTGGGGCTGCCCTGGGCCCTTTTGGCCCCGGTGCACAAACACAAAGCCTGCTCCTGCCCGGGCAGCGCTCTGCTTCCCCCCGCCCTGCTCTGCAGCCCACAAACCTGGGGCAGAGAAAGGGGCAGAAGCCAGAGCCAGGCCAGGCGCTGGGCCTGGGGCGGAGGCATGGCCTCTGCACAGCCTGAGGGGGCTTCAGGTCTGGGGAGAGGAGATGATTGCCACCGCTGGCGGGTCACGCCGCCTTCGTGCCAGCGTGGCGGAGGGAGCCCCGCAGGCTCTGCTGCTCTCTAACCGCTGTCTTCGTTTTAGCTCCTGCTCTACACTGACATTGACGCCGAGGAGTTTGCTGCCCTGTACAGAGCCCAGAGGTACCTGAGGCGTCCAAGCTCAGTGATGCTCTCGCTGGTGCTCAGTGTCCTCATCACGCTTTCGAAAAAACCTAAGATGGTGAGCAAGGTGTAGCCAAGCGGAGCCACGTTGGCAGCTGGGGCCTGGGGCAGTGGGTGATGTGGTGGCTTGGCCTTGGCTGGGAGTCAGGAGGTGGGGTGTCAGGTCCAGTCACCCTCCCTGCTACGGAGGGGGCTGGTGGGTGCCGGCGGAGCCCTCCAGGCACAGAGGGTTACCAGTCCATCTGCCCCTTCCGCCTGGTCGGTAAAGGGCATGGCTGAGTAAGGGGATGCTGCTCTCCCGCAATCCCTTCCCTTCCTCCTGCTCTCCCTGCATGCCATCAGTGGCCACTGCCGGCCAGGAGGCTGCCGCAGTGACTCCTGTGACACCTGCTGGGAAGCAGCACGGGAGGCTGGTGCTTAGCAACCAGTGCATTTTTGCCAGGGTGGCCTTTCACCACTTCATCCTAAGGAAACTGTGTGTTTCATACAGGCAACAAAAATGCAGGTCCTGCTGCCAGACATCATGGAGAACCTGCAGGATGCCAACGCTGATGCCAAGATGAAGGCCCTGGTGTTCCTCAGGAGCATGATGGGTGACGCGAAGACTGAGGAGGCCAGCCTCATTGCTGTGCAGCTGGCGGAGAAGCTCCCACCCCTCTTTGATGATGTAAGGCTGCCGCGGGCACCTCAGCCCTACAGATGGGCGCTCTGCACAGACAGCTGCCCCTCAGCCCAGCCCGGTGGGCAGCGCTCGGGCAGGGCTGCCCTCCTCGCCCCTCTTGCCTGGCCTTTCAGGGCTCTGGGGCCACTCAGCCTCAGCTGCACAGCGGGCCCACAGCTCCTGTGTTCGGGATCCGAGCCCAGAGCATCTCCCCTCACATCAGCCACGCTAACGCCCTTGCTCACCGTGGGCAGGGAGCGGCTGTTGATGAAGTCCCCCTGTGCTCCTCCCTGCCAGGAGTCCAGCCAGGTGCGGGAGCTCTCCATCAGCCTCTTCAAAGATGTGATGAAGGCCGTGGTGGGGATAAACAAGAAAAAGATGAAGAAGAGAGTGCAGAGGGTCCTGCTCCCGCTCTTCCTCCACATGAGCGACGAGATCGAGAGCGTGGCACAGGTACAGTGACCAGCGACCAGTGTCACGGGGAAGGGTGTGCTGACAGCGCAGTCCAGCAGCGGACTGGCCCTGCATCCCCGCATCAAAGCTCTGCCCACCCTGGGCCTGGCCGTGAAGGAGCTGGGACAGCCCCAGCTGGGCAGCCAAGCGTCCTGCCGGGGGATGCCCGTGGGAGGTGCTGCTGGCCCGGTCCTGCCCTGCTGTCTCTGGCACTGCTGCCCTCCCTGCCTACAGCCCAGGGCCCACAGCTCCTTTGCCCTTCACTTTGCCCCCAGCCCTGGTGGCAGCTCAGCAGCTCCTGAGGATCTCTCTTCTGCTGGCCGGCAGCATGAGACACCCGAGCTGGTGGCTGCCCCGTGTCCCTGCCCTGGGCACTGAACCCAGTTCAGCCTCGGTCCCCCGCTGCCTCTTCCCATAAGGGGCTGGGAAAGGCTCGCAGCCTGGACAAGAGGAGGAGGATGCCAGCTCTCCTTCCCTGGGCTCTGGTGCCATCTCCCAGTCTCTGCTTCTCTGCAGGCCTCTAGGGACACCCTCCTCGCCTGTGCCGAGTTCCTGGGGTGGAGGAAGCTCAGCCACCTGGCCAAGACAAACCAGACGCACCTGATCGGAGAGTCCTTGGTGAGGACAAGCCCCAAGCCCCAGGGCCGGGTGGACAAGGGCTGCTCCAGGTGCCCGTGGGCTGCGCTGTGCAACCCTGCCTCTGCTCCCGCCTGGAGCACGCGGCCTGCAGCTGCATTCTCCTTCCCTGCCCTCAAGCACGGAGCCCCCAAGGGCTCTTCTCCAGGCCCCTCTCCCCTCCCTGCCCCCGGGGTGCTGAAGGAGACCCCGGCCCATCTGGGTCCTGGCAGTGGGACAGAGGAGTCTCGCCGTCCTCCGGCCCCCTCCGCCTGCAGCTCCCTCTGGACCTCAGCCCCACAGGGCTCCTGGCTGGGAGACGGGAAGCACCGGGAGGGAAGGGGGGTGCTGGTAGGAGGGGCTGGTCCAGATGGCTGCCGAGGGTCTGTGCCAGCCCCGTTCCCTTGTTCTCTCTCCAGTTAGTGCATGACAGGAGCAGGGCAGAAGACTATTTGTTTCAGAGCCTGCAGTACCTGCGCAACGCTCAGGCCACCTTGCGAGAGGTGGCTGTCAGGTTCATTGGTGAGCCACGTCCCCCGGGGTCGCTCTTTTGGCGGCCAGGCCCCTGTCCCCACCGCTGCACTGGCAGTGAGGGGCAGCCCTGCGGTGCCAGAGCCCTGGCTGCCCTCTGCAGGGCCCACCACACAGGTGGGCTCGCTGGGAGCCTTGCTCAGTCCCACTGCCCTTGGGTGCTGCCATTCCCTGGGCTCAGCCCTGCTGAGGGGCAGGAGGGCGTGCAGCCCCGAGCTGGCAGGGCCAGGGGCCGTGCTGCCGGGCGTGTGCTGGGGAGCAGAGCTCTGACACGAATTCTGTGCCTAGGGCTTGCCGTGCAGCACCTGAGGAACCTAAGTCAGACCAAGGTGTGGAATGTCTGCAACGGTGAGTAGGGGCAGTGCTGGGCTGGTGGGGCAGGGGACAGAGCCTGGGCAGGGTGCTGCCATGCCTAAGCCTGCTCCAGGGAACTGCGTCAGGGGCAAGAGGAACACGTCCGGGCCACATGGGGCACTCCTGAGCAACAGCTTCCAGCTGGTCTCTTTGTCTCACCTGCTCCTCCTGGCCAGGGAAAGAGATGAGTGGGGTGGCACGGTCGGGATGGAGGAGGTCTCTGCAGGCAGTGGGGGTTCATGTCTGCTCGCCTTCCTTCTCTTGCAGCCCTCTTGCCCTTGAGGAGAGACACGGAGCGCTTGGTCAGCTCCCTGGCAGCTCAGACCGTCTTCAAACTGACAAAACGCGTGAGAACACGAGGATGGAGCCTGCGGTGGCTGTGCTGCTGTCTCGGCTGAGCCATGGAGAACTGAAAGAATCCTCTGGAAAAGGGCCATAGATTTGAATAATTCTTTGTTTTTAATAAAGCTGGAATAACAAGCCCCGTCCCATGGTGTCCTTCCCATGGGGACCACCCTGAGCGGGCCGAGCAGACAGCGTCCCTCCTGGCCTCTGCTGCTGCCTGCAGGACAGCACCCGCGGACCCAGGCTGTCCTGGCAACAAAGCCCCAGCTGCGCCCCTAGACCACAAAGCCCGGAGGGGAGGAGGAGGAGAGAAGCTTTAGCCCAACCTGCCCCTCCTGAGACATCTCAGGGCACGCAAAGGCATCCAAGCTCCGCAAAGCTGGCGAGTCGTCATTTCTCCCAGCATCAAAATCCTCTCTTGTTCCGCGGAGCTGTGCGGGCGTTGGCTGGGATGGAGTTAATTTTCTTCCTACTAGCTCCTATGGGGCGATGTTTTGGATTCGTGATGGAAACAGTGTTGATCACACAGGGATGTTTTCATTATGGCCGAGCAGTGCAGCCATATGATATATGATATAGTGATGACCCCAGCTGACCAAAGGGACGTTCCGTGCCGTATGACGTCGTGCTCAGTGACAAAGGTGGGGGGAGGCTGGTGGGGGGCTGCTGCTCGGGCATCGGTTGGTCAGTGGTGAGCAAGTGCTTTCCTTTGCATCGCTTGTCTGTCTCGGGGTTTAGTTCTCTCTCTGTGTTATTTCCTTGGCCATCACAATTTATTGTTACTGTTACTACCCTGTTTCTCCAATCATTAAAGGGTTTTTCCCTCAACCCACCAGCTGTCTCACTTTTCACCCCTCCGATTCTCTCCCCCGTCCCGCTGGGAGCAGTGAGGGAGCGCCTGTCTGCTGCTCAGTTACCGGCCGGCGTCAAACCACGGCAGTCCTTTCCCCACCCCTCACTCCACACCACGAACGTCAGGCCCAGGTCCCGCACCACCCAGTGCATCCTCAGGAGCCACCGCTCCCCTTCCCACCCTTTTGACAGGATGCACAGGCAGCACTCCCTCAGTCGACGGAGCACCCCTGTTAGACGTCCATAAAAAGTCCACAAAACGCCCACGGAGCCCATTCGGCCCATGCCTTCGGGCTCCACCCCTCACGCTGCTCCCTCCGGACAGGAGAGGTGGTGTCTTGCGGCACCAAAGTTCCTGGGCACCAAAGCCCGCTCAGGCCGGAACCAAGAGGTCGGTCCCCCTCGTTTTCAGGGTCCAAAGCGCCACTGTGTGCATCTAGCCCACCCTTTGCGTGCCCAAAGCCTCCTGTCCTCGGCCGAAATCCTCACGCTGAGGGCCCCCACCCGCCTTCCATGCCCCACGGCCTGTCCTCAGGGCCCACAGGTCCAACCCCTGAAGGCGGAGCCGGTCGCCTGGCAGCACCCGCCCAGGAGGGGAGGCAGCGGCCCGGGACAGCCAATGGCCTCAGGGGAGGCGGGGCAAGGCATGTGATTGACTGGAAGCAGGCAGCCAATCAGAGGAAACATCCCCACAGGGCAGGGCGGGCCCTGGTGTGTGGGAGGGGAGCGACGCCTCAGGCAGCCAATAAGAGAGAGCATCCCCGCAGGGGAGGGTAGGCCTGAAACCAGGGCAGAGTGACAGCCCAGATGGCCAATCAGACATGAAGGGCGGGCACTGCAGCCCAGCAGCCTGCCCCCCCGTGGCCAATCAGCGGCGGTAGCGCCTCAGGGGAGGAGACTGACAGCACTCCCGACCTATGAGGGCGGAGACCGAGGGGGGAAGAAGGCGGGCTCCGCTGGTGGCCAGGCCCAGCTTCGCCGTGGCGCCCGTGGGGCCTGCCCCGAGGCCCAGCAGCCCCCGGCCCAGGCCCGAGGCCCCTCTTCCCCCCCTCCCAGCCCTCCCTCCCCTCAGCTGCCCCTGTCTTCCGGAAACCCCCATCTCCAAGGGAGCCACCGCGTCCCAGAGAGTCAGGATGCCCTGGCCATGCCACTGGACGGCAGCCATGGGCCCTGGGGCTTCTGGCTGCCATCGCCACCGGCGTCCGCCCGACGGTGATGAGGAGGTGAGGCTGAGGCCGCAGGGATGGTGGTGGGGTGGGGGAGGATGGGGGAGGGTGATGCTTGCTGTGGGTCCGCCCGCCATCACATCCCCTCCCCGCAGCCCAAGTGACCCTGCAGTGGCCTGAAGGGTGTTGGGGAGGGGGAAGACGCAGCACCTCCTCCTCCTGCATTATGGTGTGGTGTTGGGGGAAACTGAGGGGATGGGAGGGACACTTTGCGGTGGGGAGCAAACTGGGACACACACACACGCACACGCGCGCGCACACACACACAAACCGCAAATACAGCCCCCAGGCTCCCCCTCGGTGAACACAGAGTGGGGTAGGTGTACGACCTGCGGCTGGACATAGCCCACTTGGCCCCACAACATATTGGCCAAAGTCCCCTAAATGCACTCAAACCCCACTCCCTCAGGTGACCTGTCGGGGCGGCTAGCGGAAAAGTACAAGTATGCAAGAAACTCGAGGGCATGCCAGCCTTGCAGATCTGGGAGAAATAACTCTGAGGAGTCAGGGAACAGCTGGCCTTGCAGGTCCGAGATAAATAACCTTGAAGAAGTAGGGAGTAGGCAACAAGTTATAACTGTAGCTTCTAGCACACAGCAAAACAGTAGCTTCTAGCATGTAGCGAAACCACAAGTAGGAGGGATTATTGTAATGAAATATTTAGAGCTAAGCCAATCAGAAATGATAGAATTTGTGTAACTGTTAAGTAGCTGTATAAAAGGCTTTCCGACGCGTCTAATAAACTGACATTTTGCTTGCATCAAGCAGCATCCCGTCTCTCAATCGCGGCAAATTGGTGACCCCGACGTGATGGGGTGGTGAACCGCCTAGCTGAGCGGCTTGCTGCGAGTCCCACGGAACATTGAATGAGCTGCTGAAAGGAAGCAGGAACTGGCCAGGAATCCCTCTGGATTTAAGAGGTGAGCTGTGGGAAACATGGGGAATCAGATGTCCCCCGCAGAGAGAGACGTATATGAGGTTATGAAAACGCTCCTCCGGAAACATAAAAAAGATATTTCCGGGCAGGACTTAAAGATTACGCTTAAGTGGGTACAAATGAAGATCCCCACTGTTACGGCCTCTAGTATTTTTACCCGGGAACTTTGGGACGATGTGGGGGTAAAGTTGTGGGACTCAGCGACGTCAGGGAATGCCGAGGCTCAGCGTTTGCTTCCGTGGTGGAGAAATATCTTTGAGGCTATTAAGGCACAGGAAAGGGGCCATAAAGACTCTCCAGATACTAAGGGGGAACCTTCATCAGCTCAGCCTTTGCTTCCCCCTCCGCTATCTCCGCGACGCGCTGAGTCGCCCGGACCCTTAAAGGTCTGTGCCGCAGGCTACCCTCCTGAGGAAGATCCGCTTGACCCGGGGCCCATTGATCCTGATAAAGAGCCTGACTTGTACCCCCCTGACCCTCATGATACGTGGGCGAATATTAAACGTCAAGCTTTAAAAGAAGGTGACTTGGAAATAGCGCGAACGATAGTCGCCCCTGTTATTTATCAAGGCCGGGGAGTGCAGTGGGAGGCTTTGTCCTTCCCGGTGATTAAAGAGCTGCGCCGTACCGTCACAGAACACGGGCTCTCTTCCCCATATTTTGCGAGCCTGCTGTCTTCTGTCTTTGATACGTATGTTATGACTCCCCATGATTTAAAATCGCTAGCGCAATTGTTATTAACCCCTTCCCAGTATTCCCTCTGGGAGTCGCGTTGGAGGGGGGGCCTTCAAACTCTCCTCACCAGCTACGTGGGTCATAATAATGCTGCTCTTGCCGCACTGACCATGGAGCACCTTATGGGTACGGGTCAGCACTCTGATCCAGCGGCACAGGCTCGAGATTGTCCACAAGAGGCCCTGGAAGCGATCCGCAAAGAAGCAAAAAAGGCTTTACTCAAGATACCCGATTCCCGTAAACCTCAAAAGGCATTCACCTCTATTACGCAGGAACCTCGGGAGCCGTACATGCAATTCATTGATAGACTTAAGCAAGCTTTAGAACGCCAAATAGATAATACCGAAGCTCGAGAGATTTTGCTATTAAAATTAGCAGTTGAAAATGCTAACGCCGACTGTAAAAAATTACTTAAATCTCTCCCTAACCCAGCTCCGACTTTGGTTGAAATGGTAGAGGCTTGTAATCGTATTGGTACTGTGGACCATAAATTTGAAGCGATGGCAGCTGCTTTCGTAGCTATGAGAGGCATGTCTGGGGGAGGAAATTGCTACGGTTGTGGTAAACCAGGCCATATCAAACGAAATTGTCCCGCTTCTAATGGGGGGGCTAAAGCCCAAGTCCCTGGGATCTGTCCCCGATGCAGGAAGGGGCGTCATTATGCTAATCAATGTCGTTCTAAGTATAATTTTCAAGGGCAGCCGATACAGGGAAACCGCTTGCGGAGTGCGGGGCAGCGACGCGCACAGACACAAGTATCGTCGCCGGTGAATCGAGCCATGCAGATGGGTGTGACCTCGCCACAAGTCTTCGCCCAGCAACAGCCGGTAGCGCCGGATTGGACCTGGCAACCTCACACGCAGTAACGTTGCTTGATTCCTCTGTTCATTTATTAGCAACTAATGTTTCAGGTCCTTTACCCCCGAAAACACAAGGGCTACTATTAGGGAGATCATCGGTTACCTTAGCCGGACTTTTTGTATTGCCTGGAGTAATTGATGCGGATACCATTGGGGAAATTAAAATCATGGCCTGGACCCCATTTCCCCCTTGCACAGTACCCAAAGGAAGCCGCATTGCACAATTACTATTGATCCCGCAGAACGCAAGCTCTCTTTCGCTTCACCCACCTCCGCAGCAAAGACAAGGAGGTTTTGGATCTACTGGGGATCCACAGATTCTCTGGGTACAGTCCATTTCCCAGAAGTGACCACTTTGTCAATGTACTCTTATTCACGGCACTCAGCAAGTAATCCTGAATGGGATTATTGACACAGGGGCCGATGTTACCGTAATTTCACAGGCGAAGTGGCCTCCACAATGGCCTTTGGCAGCTGTGCCTCAGGCGCTAGCCGGAATCGCAGGAGTTGGTAGAAGCCACCAATCCTCGGAATTGATCCAAATCAAAGGCCCAGAAGGACGAGTAGCTTCCGTCAAGCCTTTTGTGCTGCCTGTTCCTATGGTCTTATGGGGACGTGATGTGCTGTTACAATGGGGAACTTCCATTCAGTCGCATTTTTAGGGGGGGCCATTGAGGTGCGCGACACCCTGGAACTGACTTGGAAAACTCAGACGCCCATTTGGGTAGATCAGTGGCCCCTACCACTCGAAAAGCTTCGCGCTCTCCAAGAACTGGTTACGGAACAATTAGCAAAAGGACATATAGTACCTACTACTAGTCCTTGGAATTCACCTGTCTTTGTTATTAAGAAGCAATCTGGCAAGTGGCGCCTGCTCCATGATCTCAGAAAAATCAATGATGCTATGGTAGATATGGGAGCTCTGCAGCCAGGGCTCCCTTCTCCAACTATGATCCCCCGCAATTGGCATCTCACCGTTATTGACCTTAAGGATTGCTTTTTTAATATTCCACTACACCCTGACGACGCTGCCAAATTTGCTTTTTCAGTCCCAAGTGTCAATATGCAAGCTCCTGTGCAACGATATCAGTGGGTTGTACTGCCACAGGGAATGAAAAATAGCCCGACAATTTGTCAATGGTATGTCGCTAAGGTACTTAGCCCTGTCAGGGTTGCGTTGCCTCAAGTTCCGTTATATCATTATATGGATGATATCTTGATGGCTGCGCCTCACCTTGAGCTCATGGAAAAGGCCGTAGCCCTTGTCACGGCCACTGTCAATTCGGCAGGCCTCTGTATTGCGCCTGAAAAAGTCCAGAAAATGTCCCCTTGGACCTACTTGGGTTGGCGCATCAGGACCCAGACGATAGTTCCCCAACCTGTGCATATACAGGCGGACATTAAAAATTTGCACGATGTTCAAAAATTATTAGGGACCATTACTTGGGTCCGACCCTTGCTAGGAATCTCCAATTCAGACTTAAGCCCTTTGTTTGAACTCCTCAAGGGAGATTCCGATTTACGCTCCCCTCGTCGACTGGGTCCTGAAGCCGCTGCCTCATTACAAAAAGTAGCGGAAGCCATTGCCTCACGGCAAGCACACCGCTGTGCGCCTGAATTGCCCTTCAATTTAATTATTTTGAACCCTGCACGTCAGCCATATGCTTTGATTTTTCAATGGGACCCTAACAATCCTGATCCCTTATTAATCATTGAGTGGGTCTTTTTACCCAACCAGCCCACTAAAACAATTTGCACGCAACATGAAATGTTTGCTTCCTTGATAATTAAAGCACGGCAGCGATTGCTTGCCCTGTCAGGGATGGACTTTGCTTCTATCTGTTTACCTGTAACTAATATGTACCTACAATGGTTATTCCAACAGTCTGATGCTTTCGTATTTGCCTTAACAGATTATTCGGGTCAACTAACCTCACATCCTCCGTCCCACAAGCTTCTACATGCTCATTTTAACTTAATATCCATACCAAAGAGATGTCACCAGCCCCTCCAAGGCCTTACTGTGTTCACCGATGGGTCTGGAAAAACACACAAGTCGGTGATTGTCTGGTGGGATGACCGCTCTCAACAATGGGAGTCGGACGTTGAGACAGTTTCCGGGTCCCCTCAAATCGTAGAGCTTGCCGCTGTTGTTCGAGCTTTTCGTAAGTGGTCTACACCACTGAATCTTATTACTGATTCTGCTTATGTTGCAGGCGTCGTCGAACGGGCAGAGGCCTCGGTGCTGCGTCATACTTCGCATGCTGATTTGTTTGCTTTGTTGCAGGAACTTGTTTTCCTTTTAACCTCTCGAACACATCCCTATTTTGTTTTACATGTTAGATCGCACACCTCTTTACCTGGGTTTATTGCAGAGGGCAATCGACGGGCCGATATGCTCACTCTGCCGGTACAAGTTTTACCTGACCGTATTGCACAAGCTAAGCTTAGTCATTCCTTTTTCCATCAGAATGCAGGGGGCCTCAAACGTCAGTTTGGCCTCACTTCTCAGCAAGCGGCGAACATTATCGCTGTCTGCCCTGATTGTCAAAAACATTCTTTTCCTACGGCACCAGGTGGGGTTAATCCCAGAGGCTTACAAAGCCTGCAATTATGGCAGACGGATGTCACACACTATCCAGACTTTGGGAGATTAAAATACGTCCATTCCTCTATTGACACCCTTTCAGGCGCTCTATTTGCCTCCTGCCATGTGGGGGAGGCGGCGAAAGATGTTTGCAGGCATCTGCTGCGTGCTTTTGCTACCTTAGGCATCCCTGCACAAATCAAAACAGACAATGGCCCTGCTTATATCTCTGCTGCACTTAAAACCTTTTTTATCTCTTGGGGGATCACTCACATCACTGGGATCCCGCATTCCCCTACGGGCCAGTCCCTGATTGAACGCTCTCATCAGTCTTTAAAGCGCTTGTTACAGCAACAGAAGGGGGGAGTAGGGACAGCCACCCCTGAAGAACGTCTACAGAAAGCCCTGTATGTTTTTAACTTTTTAAATTGTTCTTTAATAGATAACAACCCTCCGATCGTTCGCCACTTTAACACAAACACTTCTTTCGAAGCCAGCGTAAAAGCTCCAGTCCTGATCCGTGACCCTGAGACAGGTAAAGTCTTGGGGCCATACCCCCTTGTCACATGGGGCAGAGGCTATGCTTGTGTTTCCACAGAACGAGGCCCCAGGTGGATCCCAGCGAAGAGCGTGCGACCTTTCCGTGAACCCCTACCACAGTCGGACGGCCACAACACCAATCCACAGCTAGATCATTCCCCTGAACAGCATACCGGAGAACATTCGGAGGACTGATGCAGTGCTCTTATGGACAATAGAGCAGAGACGCCAGTAGAACATATTCATTGCGTCACCTGTGGTAATTGTGACCCTTGGGTTTTATGTGACTGCTATCGCTGTGGTAAGAGATGGTAGCGATGGTTAACATTGGCCAATAGATGGTGTGACAGTTGCCTAATATATGAAATATATACAATTAGCATTGTAAGAATTTAGCATTGAAAAAAAAAAAAAAAGACAAAAAAAAATTCCTTCAAACATCATGATCCTGATCCTGTTAACACTTTTTTGTATATGTGCGGCCTGGACACATGCCAATCCTTTGCCAGGGTACCACCCTCACCTTTTTGACCCCCATCAAAACGTCTGGGTTACTCTGGCCAGGTCGCTCAATACAACTAGCTTTTGTGCCAGTCTTGCTACGCCCAGCTCGCCCTTCATCACCTGCTTAGTAGGGGTACCACTGAATAACTCGACCTTTTTACTGTTTAATAACTCTATGACAACCTTACGGAAGCAGTACAGTATTTCCGGAAGGTTTCCTTTTTCATGGAAAAATCTTAAGGACCTTTTTGAAAAATACGATTATTGGGATGATAAATTGCCAATAGGGCCCGAGCCGCAGGAAATTGACTTAGTAGATTCTCTTAATGCTTCTCATTGTTTGTTTATTGGCCTTAGGTCATGGTCGGGGGCCCAAAAAGAGGGGCGCTTAGTAAAGGATTCTCCACCGACCGCCATTTCACCTATTGGTAATGCTACCCTCTGGCAACAACAATGGTGTTTGAGCATTGCTCGAGACGCCACTCACTCAGCCCCCGGTACCATGCTCCCTAGGCGGCTCCCCTTGGGGTTCTTTTTTATTTGCGGAAACAGAGCTTGGTCTGGGATCCCTTCCAACCCTAGAGGAGGCCCGTGTACTATTGGACAGCTTAGTCTTGGCACTCCTCACTATCATCCAAGCCCAAAACAGCGGTTACGTTTTACTCATGACACAACACAAGCATTAGAAAATACTTGCGACGATAATGTTAAGCTATGGAATCGCTGGGAGGTTTTTTTCGCCTCGCTATTTACCCCTGGGGTGGCAGCAGCGAGAGCCCACAGAGACTTAGATGCAATTGCCTGTTGGGTTGTTAAGCAAGCAAATGCTACCAGCCGCATACTATCTGAGATGGCTGAAGACTTGTCCACGGTACAACACGCAGTCCTGCAAAACAGAGCCGCTATTGACTTCTTGCTACTGGCCCACGGACATGGCTGTGAGGACTTTGACGGAATGTGCTGCATGGACTTAGAGGACCACTCTTCTTCGCTACATAAGCAAATTAAACAACTCCTCGCGCATTCACAAAAGGTGCAATCTGATATGGACTTCTTCGGATTGGGTGCTTTGGGTGATTGGTTTGGGCTAAAGGGCTGGCTTAGGAGCCTGGTACAATCTGCTGTACTCATATTAGTTATTATATTGGTAGGCCTTTTGATTCTAAGCTGCGTTCTTTCCTGTGTCAGGTGACTAAAGTTGTTCGACATACATGGTTTATTCAAAACGGCGATATTCCGAAGATTTACGGTAGTGTTAGTTCTGTCCAGCTCACTGAGTATGATGACCTTTAAACCCGTGCCTCAGTTCTGCCTTTAAAGAAACAAAAAAGGGGGAGATGTCGGGGCGGCTAGCGGAAAAGTACAGGTATGCAAGAAACTCGAGGGCATGCCGACCTTGCAGACCTGGGACAAATAACTCTGAGGAGTCAGGGAACAGCTGGCCTTGCAGGTCCGAGATAAATAACCTTGAAGAAGTAGGGAGTAGGCAACAAGTTATAACTGTAGCTTCTAGCACACAGCAAAACAGTAGCTTCTAGCATGTAGCGAAACCGCAAGTAGGAGGGATTATTGTAATGACATATTTAGAGCTAAGCCAATCAGAAATGATAGAATTTGTGTAATTTGTGTAACTGTTAAGTAGCTGTATAAAAGGCTTTCCGACGCGTCTAATAAACTGACATTTTGCTTGCATCAAGCAGCGTCCCGTCTCTCAATCGCGGCAGTGACCTGTGTTCTCCCACAGACATGGGGGATGTCTCCTCCTCCTCCTCCTCTTTGTCCTGTTCCTCCTGTTCATCCACTTCCTTTGTCTGTTCTTTCTTCTTCTGTTTCTTCTGATCTTTTTCCTATTCCTCCTTTTCCATGTCTTCCTCTTCCTGTTTTTCCTCTAATGCCTGCTGCTCCTGTTCCTTATGTGCCTCTTCTCGTTCTCCCTCTTCCTCCTACAACTCCTCCTCCTGTTCATTTCTTGTTCCTCCTGTTCCTCCCTCTGCTCCTCCTTTTCCTTCTCACCTCCTCTTCCTCCCACAAGAGGGAGTCCTTGCTAGAGAGTGGTTTTAACGAGAGAGTCCTTGCTAATGAGAGAGAGAAAGAGAGAGAGTCCAAACCTGCTGTTCTCCCCTGTTTTTCAGGGATTGAAGCAGGCGAAGTTTTCCACGGTGCTTTCATTTTTTCTGACAGCAAGGCAGGAATCTCAAGCATGGTCGATAAGGGGCCTCCGAGTCCATCACAGGCCTATGTTATCTAAGTGCAGATGTTCTGCTTGTCAAGCACGCAAGACTAAATGACGATTAGTGTGATACATGTGTTCTCCGACACCCCAGGTGCGAGTCACTTGAGCGTATTTGCAGTCCTCCTCACCAATCTTCCGTTACTGTCCCACATACGATTTGCGTGAGTACTATGTTGAGGTACGGCAGTCATAGTGCCATCAGAAGAAAAGCAAGGGAAAGAAGACGAGGATGGCGAAGAAGTTAAAAACTGTTACAACCTTTGACAGTGGAAACATGTCATTTAGAGCTTATACAAACAGTTTTCCTTCAATGTAACATTCTTTCTAAAGATGAGGAGGGGACGGTTTGCTATGCCCACATCAGAGCTCACTGAGGTTTTAAAACAAAACCCCCAAACAAATGGGTGCTGGAAAAAAGAGTAATGAGACTCAAGAGCCTTGTTGTTTTCAGTTCTACTGAAAGCGCAGGTCTTTGTTTTTTCACTTGTGCCTGGCAGCGATTGCAAAGAAAAAAGAAAAAAATCCTTGAAAGTTCCTTGGAAATGCCAGGTCAGCGAGACACAGCACCGTTTCTGCCTCTTCCGCTCTCCTGCTTTCTCTGAAACTTGTTTGTATCATTTTTCCAAATCCTTTGCTTTTGCTAGAGCTGAGACAACCAAAGATCCTGTTTTCGGGCCGGCAGAAAACAGATGAGGAAAAGAGATGCAGATGACGTGTGTCGTCACGGGCTGTGTGAGCACACGGCTCTGGGACGAGCCGGAGAATACAGAAAGGTCCTGAGGGGACATGAGGGCAGATGAGAGGAGCCATGGGCCAGCTGGCTCCCTGCCCCCCGCAAAAGTGGGCGCCCTGCCCCTCCTGGCCCGGGCAGCGGGTCTCATTGGGGCCCTTTGTGACATCACTGCGTGACACCCCACAGCACCATAGAAACCCAGCGTGGCCGCGGCCCTGCAGTGTCCGGCAGGACAGCGACGGGACAGGGCGGGAGTGCGGAGCTGGCGAGGAGACTCCAAGCGCAAGCCCACGTCTTTCCCCACCACCCCCAGTAGCCCCGCGGCACTGAGGTGTTCCCCTTAAGCTGCCCTCCCCTCTCCCCCACGCTTTCCTCCATTTGGCAGGATGGCGGAGAGACCCCCCAGCAGCCCCAGGGTGGCCTGGGAGGAGGTGGCGGCTCCCCGGGAGACCAGGTCTCCAGCGGAGCCCTACGCGGTGACCATGGTCCAGCCGCTGCAGATGGGTGAGTGAGGAGCCCCTCCGGGAGTGGCAGGGCCAGCAAGCGCGACCGCCTCGATGCCGGAATCCCGTTTCCGCGGCACACCTGCAACAGGGGTCCCACGGGCAGGGGGCAAAGCGGTGCTTGCATGCCAGGGACGCTCAGGGCTGGGAGCCCTCCCCAGCACAACCTCCTCCTCCTCAGCTGTGCCGAGCTTAAAGCTCTTTTCACCCTTTGGGAAGCTTGTTGGCAAAGGTGCTGTGTCCTGCTGACTCTTCTCTGTTTCCCCTCCTTGTAGGCGAGACGCTGCCAGAGGAGAATCCAGAGCATCCAGAGCTCGAACCAGGATGGGATTCCGAGGGCAGCTGCTCGCTTTCTTCGCTTGACAGCAGCGAGTCGACCACGGTAACAAGCTGCCCCCTTCCTGGGACTCTTGTCCGTGTCACCAGCAGGAGGCTTGTGTGAGCAAAGGGACCCACAATCAGCGTGTCTCGCGTGGCCTCCCTGTCCCCGGTGAGAGGGTTCCTGCTGTCCCCGCGCAGGGACTATGTGAGGGCGGCACTCCAGTGTCCCAGCAGCAGCTCCAGCCCTCCTCAGCAGCAGCGAGCCCCGGTTCTCTCTCGGGCCAGCACACTATGCCCACGAGCCCAAGCCTCCTCCCTCACCCTGGGGACCCTCTGCTCTCACGCTCTGCCCTGCAGAGACTGCAGCCCCTGCTGCCACCTTTCCTGCGGGCACTGCCGACAGCACTGCAGGGCATCTGTCGCCAGAGCTCCTCGGGTGCTCAGTCTAGCAGCACCAGCAGGGTGCTTGGCATGACATGGCTTCCCTCCCTTCCTTCCTCCCGTAGGTGTTTGGACTACACCTTGAGCCTTCTCAGGTGACAGACATTGTCCTCATTGCGATCGAGGCCCTGACAGCAGATGACATCTCTGACAGGCAGATGGGCAGCAACATCCTGGACATGGTCGTGCTAGACCCTGGCTACTGGCTGACGGACGTAAGTGCCCTGTGGCTGGACTGCCCTGCCCGTGAGCCCTGACAGGCCTTGCTCTTCCCTCCTTCCCTAAGCCAGCTCTCTCGGGCACCTGAAGCCGTTTCAAGGCAACAGAGAGGGATGGGAAGGGCAGCACTTTCAGTCGCAGCTGGAGAAATGGCTGCACTCCACTGGCCGCACCATCCTCACCTGTGTCCTCTCCAGGTGCCAAAGTTCATGAGGTACATCCACAAAAACGTGGAGTGCATCTGCACGGAGCCAGCCCGGCACAGCCTGGACTCCCTTCTCCTCCGAATGACCGAGTGGTGCCCCAGAGAAGTGGTCAGGAGCCTGTTGAAGATCTCGCCAACCTGTGACAGGTACTAGCCCAGACAGCCTTGAGGGCTTGTGCCCTGCGGGGAGAGGGACGCGGGGACTCTCTGGCTGCCAGACCCAAGGAATGTTGCAAGACATCGCTGAGGAGCAGGGCCCTCCATCCCACCACGCTTCCCAGAACCAGTGGGTCACCAGGCCTGCAGCAGCCACAGCTGGCCAAGCCAGAGCCCCACCACCACGCTCCTCCCAGCCCCAGGGGGAACACCACCGCAGCCCCCTCCCGCCTGCCCGGTCAGGGCCCCCGCACACCCCAAGCGAAAGGGCCAGGGCTGCAGCACAGCCAGGGCCCGGAGAGGCTGGCCCAGGCATGGTGCAGTGGCCGAGGCAGCCCTGCTGACCCAGCGCTCTGGGTCTGCAGCGCTGCCCTGGCCATGTGGGAGGTGATGATCTCCGTGCCTTGGATTTTGTGGAGCGTCTTGACGGAGCTGCTCAGCGTGCTCCAGGACCAGCGGGTGCGCAAGGTGTTCAGCTGTGCCACGGAGGACGCCTGCATCTATCCCTTGGCTGTGAGTGACCACGCTCATCCTCAGGGCTGCGCCTGCCTCCCCAGCGAAACGGGCACGGAGCCCTCCCCTCCTGTCTGCCTCCAAATGGCCACCTCCCCCTGTACAGAGGGACACAGCCCCTTAGGGCCAGCAGGGCCTTGCCCAGCACCAGCCAGACCCCCTGCCAGACTCTTGGGGCTGCCCTGGGCCCTTTTGGCCCCGGTGCACAAACACAAAGCCTGCTCCTGCCCGGGCAGCGCTCTGCTTCCCCCCGCCCTGCTCTGCAGCCCACAAACCTGGGGCAGAGAAAGGGGCAGAAGCCAGAGCCAGGCCAGGCGCTGGGCCTGGGGCGGAGGCATGGCCTCTGCACAGCCTGAGGGGGCTTCAGGTCTGGGGAGAGGAGATGATTGCCACCGCTGGCGGGTCACGCCGCCTTCGTGCCAGCGTGGCGGAGGGAGCCCCGCAGGCTCTGCTGCTCTCTAACCGCTGTCTTCGTTTTAGCTCCTGCTCTACACTGACATTGACGCCGAGGAGTTTGCTGCCCTGTACAGAGCCCAGAGGTACCTGAGGCGTCCAAGCTCAGTGATGCTCTCGCTGGTGCTCAGTGTCCTCATCACGCTTTCGAAAAAACCTAAGATGGTGAGCAAGGTGTAGCCAAGCGGAGCCACGTTGGCAGCTGGGGCCTGGGGCAGTGGGTGATGTGGTGGCTTGGCCTTGGCTGGGAGTCAGGAGGTGGGGTGTCAGGTCCAGTCACCCTCCCTGCTACGGAGGGGGCTGGTGGGTGCCGGCGGAGCCCTCCAGGCACAGAGGGTTACCAGTCCATCTGCCCCTTCCGCCTGGTCGGTAAAGGGCATGGCTGAGTAAGGGGATGCTGCTCTCCCGCAATCCCTTCCCTTCCTCCTGCTCTCCCTGCATGCCATCAGTGGCCACTGCCGGCCAGGAGGCTGCCGCAGTGACTCCTGTGACACCTGCTGGGAAGCAGCACGGGAGGCTGGTGCTTAGCAACCAGTGCATTTTTGCCAGGGTGGCCTTTCACCACTTCATCCTAAGGAAACTGTGTGTTTCATACAGGCAACAAAAATGCAGGTCCTGCTGCCAGACATCATGGAGAACCTGCAGGATGCCAACGCTGATGCCAAGATGAAGGCCCTGGTGTTCCTCAGGAGCATGATGGGTGACGCGAAGACTGAGGAGGCCAGCCTCATTGCTGTGCAGCTGGCGGAGAAGCTCCCACCCCTCTTTGATGATGTAAGGCTGCCGCGGGCACCTCAGCCCTACAGATGGGCGCTCTGCACAGACAGCTGCCCCTCAGCCCAGCCCGGTGGGCAGCGCTCGGGCAGGGCTGCCCTCCTCGCCCCTCTTGCCTGGCCTTTCAGGGCTCTGGGGCCACTCAGCCTCAGCTGCACAGCGGGCCCACAGCTCCTGTGTTCGGGATCCGAGCCCAGAGCATCTCCCCTCACATCAGCCACGCTAACGCCCTTGCTCACCGTGGGCAGGGAGCGGCTGTTGATGAAGTCCCCCTGTGCTCCTCCCTGCCAGGAGTCCAGCCAGGTGCGGGAGCTCTCCATCAGCCTCTTCAAAGATGTGATGAAGGCCGTGGTGGGGATAAACAAGAAAAAGATGAAGAAGAGAGTGCAGAGGGTCCTGCTCCCGCTCTTCCTCCACATGAGCGACGAGATCGAGAGTGTGGCACAGGTACAGTGACCAGCGACCAGTGTCACGGGGAAGGGTGTGCTGACAGCGCAGTCCAGCAGCGGACTGGCCCTGCATCCCCGCATCAAAGCTCTGCCCACCCTGGGCCTGGCCGTGAAGGAGCTGGGACAGCCCCAGCTGGGCAGCCAAGCGTCCTGCCGGGGGATGCCCGTGGGAGGTGCTGCTGGCCCGGTCCTGCCCTGCTGTCTCTGGCACTGCTGCCCTCCCTGCCTACAGCCCAGGGCCCACAGCTCCTTTGCCCTTCACTTTGCCCCCAGCCCTGGTGGCAGCTCAGCAGCTCCTGAGGATCTCTCTTCTGCTGGCCGGCAGCATGAGACACCCGAGCTGGTGGCTGCCCCGTGTCCCTGCCCTGGGCACTGAACCCAGTTCAGCCTCGGTCCCCCGCTGCCTCTTCCCATAAGGGGCTGGGAAAGGCTCGCAGCCTGGACAAGAGGAGGAGGATGCCAGCTCTCCTTCCCTGGGCTCTGGTGCCATCTCCCAGTCTCTGCTTCTCTGCAGGCCTCTAGGGACACCCTCCTCGCCTGTGCCGAGTTCCTGGGGTGGAGGAAGCTCAGCCACCTGGCCAAGACAAACCAGACGCACCTGATCGGAGAGTCCTTGGTGAGGACAAGCCCCAAGCCCCAGGGCCGGGTGGACAAGGGCTGCTCCAGGTGCCCGTGGGCTGCGCTGTGCAACCCTGCCTCTGCTCCCGCCTGGAGCACGCGGCCTGCAGCTGCATTCTCCTTCCCTGCCCTCAAGCACGGAGCCCCCAAGGGCTCTTCTCCAGGCCCCTCTCCCCTCCCTGCCCCCGGGGTGCTGAAGGAGACCCCGGCCCATCTGGGTCCTGGCAGTGGGACAGAGGAGTCTCGCCGTCCTCCGGCCCCCTCCGCCTGCAGCTCCCTCTGGACCTCAGCCCCACAGGGCTCCTGGCTGGGAGACGGGAAGCGCCGGGAGGGAAGGGGGGTGCTGGTAGGAGGGGCTGGTCCAGATGGCTGCCGAGGGTCTGTGCCAGCCCCGTTCCCTTGTTCTCTCTCCAGTTAGTGCATGACAGGAGCAGGGCAGAAGACTATTTGTTTCAGAGCCTGCAGTACCTGCGCAACGCTCAGGCCACCTTGCGAGAGGTGGCTGTCAGGTTCATTGGTGAGCCACGTCCCCCGGGGTCGCTCTTTTGGCGGCCAGGCCCCTGTCCCCACCGCTGCACTGGCAGTGAGGGGCAGCCCTGCGGTGCCAGAGCCCTGGCTGCCCTCTGCAGGGCCCACCACACAGGTGGGCTCGCTGGGAGCCTTGCTCAGTCCCACTGCCCTTGGGTGCTGCCATTCCCTGGGCTCAGCCCTGCTGAGGGGCAGGAGGGCGTGCAGCCCCGAGCTGGCAGGGCCAGGGGCCGTGCTGCCGGGCGTGTGCTGGGGAGCAGAGCTCTGACACGAATTCTGTGCCTAGGGCTTGCCGTGCAGCACCTGAGGAACCTAAGTCAGACCAAGGTGTGGAATGTCTGCAACGGTGAGTAGGGGCAGTGCTGGGCTGGTGGGGCAGGGGACAGAGCCTGGGCAGGGTGCTGCCATGCCTAAGCCTGCTCCAGGGAACTGCGTCAGGGGCAAGAGGAACACGTCCGGGCCACATGGGGCACTCCTGAGCAACAGCTTCCAGCTGGTCTCTTTGTCTCACCTGCTCCTCCTGGCCAGGGAAAGAGATGAGTGGGGTGGCACGGTCGGGATGGAGGAGGTCTCTGCAGGCAGTGGGGGTTCATGTCTGCTCGCCTTCCTTCTCTTGCAGCCCTCTTGCCCTTGAGGAGAGACACGGAGCGCTTGGTCAGCTCCCTGGCAGCTCAGACCGTCTTCAAACTGACAAAACGCGTGAGAACACGAGGATGGAGCCTGCGGTGGCTGTGCTGCTGTCTCGGCTGAGCCATGGAGAACTGAAAGAATCCTCTGGAAAAGGGCCATAGATTTGAATAATTCTTTGTTTTTAATAAAGCTGAATAACAAGCCCCGTCCCATGGTGTCCTTCCCATGGGGACCACCCTGAGCGGGCCGAGCAGACAGCGTCCCTCCTGGCCTCTGCTGCTGCCTGCAGGACAGCACCCGCGGACCCAGGCTGTCCTGGCAACAAAGCCCCAGCTGCGCCCCTAGACCACAAAGCCCGGAGGGGAGGAGGAGGAGAGAAGCTTTAGCCCAACCTGCCCCTCCTGAGACATCTCAGGGCACGCAAAGGCATCCAAGCTCCGCAAAGCTGGCGAGTCGTCATTTCTCCCAGCATCAAAATCCTCTCTTGTTCCGCGGAGCTGTGCGGGCGTTGGCTGGGATGGAGTTAATTTTCTTCCTACTAGCTCCTATGGGGCGATGTTTTGGATTCGTGATGGAAACAGTGTTGATCACACAGGGATGTTTTCATTATGGCCGAGCAGTGCAGCCATATGATATATGATATAGTGATGACCCCAGCTGACCAAAGGGACGTTCCGTGCCGTATGACGTCGTGCTCAGTGACAAAGGTGGGGGGAGGCTGGTGGGGGGCTGCTGCTCGGGCATCGGTTGGTCAGTGGTGAGCAAGTGCTTTCCTTTGCATCGCTTGTCTGTCTCGGGGTTTAGTTCTCTCTCTGTGTTATTTCCTTGGCCATCACAATTTATTGTTACTGTTACTACCCTGTTTCTCCAATCATTAAAGGGTTTTTCCCTCAACCCACCAGCTGTCTCACTTTTCACCCCTCCGATTCTCTCCCCCGTCCCGCTGGGAGCAGTGAGGGAGCGCCTGTCTGCTGCTCAGTTACCGGCCGGCGTCAAACCACGGCAGTCCTTTCCCCACCCCTCACTCCACACCACGAACGTCAGGCCCAGGTCCCGCACCACCCAGTGCATCCTCAGGAGCCACCGCTCCCCTTCCCACCCTTTTGACAGGATGCACAGGCAGCACTCCCTCAGTCGACGGAGCACCCCTGTTAGACGTCCATAAAAAGTCCACAAAACGCCCACGGAGCCCATTCGGCCCATGCCTTCGGGCTCCACCCCTCACGCTGCTCCCTCCGGACAGGAGAGGTGGTGTCTTGCGGCACCAAAGTTCCTGGGCACCAAAGCCCGCTCAGGCCGGAACCAAGAGGTCGGTCCCCCTCGTTTTCAGGGTCCAAAGCGCCACTGTGTGCATCTAGCCCACCCTTTGCGTGCCCAAAGCCTCCTGTCCTCGGCCGAAATCCTCACGCTGAGGGCCCCCACCCGCCTTCCATGCCCCACGGCCTGTCCTCAGGGCCCACAGGTCCAACCCCTGAAGGCGGAGCCGGTCGCCTGGCAGCACCCGCCCAGGAGGGGAGGCAGCGGCCCGGGACAGCCAATGGCCTCAGGGGAGGCGGGGCAAGGCATGTGATTGACTGGAAGCAGGCAGCCAATCAGAGGAAACATCCCCACAGGGCAGGGCGGGCCCTGGTGTGTGGGAGGGGAGCGACGCCTCAGGCAGCCAATAAGAGAGAGCATCCCCGCAGGGGAGGGTAGGCCTGAAACCAGGGCAGAGTGACAGCCCAGATGGCCAATCAGACATGAAGGGCGGGCACTGCAGCCCAGCAGCCTGCCCCCCCGTGGCCAATCAGCGGCGGTAGCGCCTCAGGGGAGGAGACTGACAGCACTCCCGACCTATGAGGGCGGAGACCGAGGGGGGAAGAAGGCGGGCTCCGCTGGTGGCCAGGCCCAGCTTCGCCGTGGCGCCCGTGGGGCCTGCCCCGAGGCCCAGCAGCCCCCGGCCCAGGCCCGAGGCCCCTCTTCCCCCCCTCCCAGCCCTCCCTCCCCTCAGCTGCCCCTGTCTTCCGGAAACCCCCATCTCCAAGGGAGCCACCGCGTCCCAGAGAGTCAGGATGCCCTGGCCATGCCACTGGACGGCAGCCATGGGCCCTGGGGCTTCTGGCTGCCATCGCCACCGGCGTCCGCCCGACGGTGATGAGGAGGTGAGGCTGAGGCCGCAGGGATGGTGGTGGGGTGGGGGAGGATGGGGGAGGGTGATGCTTGCTGTGGGTCCGCCCGCCATCACATCCCCTCCCCGCAGCCCAAGTGACCCTGCAGTGGCCTGAAGGGTGTTGGGGAGGGGGAAGACGCAGCACCTCCTCCTCCTGCATTATGGTGTGGTGTTGGGGGAAACTGAGGGGATGGGAGGGACACTTTGCGGTGGGGAGCAAACTGGGACACACACACACACGCACACGCGCGCGCACACACACACAAACCGCAAATACAGCCCCCAGGCTCCCCCTCGGTGAACACAGAGTGGGGTAGGTGTACGACCTGCGGCTGGACATAGCCCACTTGGCCCCACAACATATTGGCCAAAGTCCCCTAAATGCACTCAAACCCCACTCCCTCAGGTGACCTGTCGGGGCGGCTAGCGGAAAAGTACAAGTATGCAAGAAACTCGAGGGCATGCCAGCCTTGCAGATCTGGGAGAAATAACTCTGAGGAGTCAGGGAACAGCTGGCCTTGCAGGTCCGAGATAAATAACCTTGAAGAAGTAGGGAGTAGGCAACAAGTTATAACTGTAGCTTCTAGCACACAGCAAAACAGTAGCTTCTAGCATGTAGCGAAACCACAAGTAGGAGGGATTATTGTAATGAAATATTTAGAGCTAAGCCAATCAGAAATGATAGAATTTGTGTAACTGTTAAGTAGCTGTATAAAAGGCTTTCCGACGCGTCTAATAAACTGACATTTTGCTTGCATCAAGCAGCATCCCGTCTCTCAATCGCGGCAAATTGGTGACCCCGACGTGATGGGGTGGTGAACCGCCTAGCTGAGCGGCTTGCTGCGAGTCCCACGGAACATTGAATGAGCTGCTGAAAGGAAGCAGGAACTGGCCAGGAATCCCTCTGGATTTAAGAGGTGAGCTGTGGGAAACATGGGGAATCAGATGTCCCCCGCAGAGAGAGACGTATATGAGGTTATGAAAACGCTCCTCCGGAAACATAAAAAAGATATTTCCGGGCAGGACTTAAAGATTACGCTTAAGTGGGTACAAATGAAGATCCCCACTGTTACGGCCTCTAGTATTTTTACCCGGGAACTTTGGGACGATGTGGGGGTAAAGTTGTGGGACTCAGCGACGTCAGGGAATGCCGAGGCTCAGCGTTTGCTTCCGTGGTGGAGAAATATCTTTGAGGCTATTAAGGCACAGGAAAGGGGCCATAAAGACTCTCCAGATACTAAGGGGGAACCTTCATCAGCTCAGCCTTTGCTTCCCCCTCCGCTATCTCCGCGACGCGCTGAGTCGCCCGGACCCTTAAAGGTCTGTGCCGCAGGCTACCCTCCTGAGGAAGATCCGCTTGACCCGGGGCCCATTGATCCTGATAAAGAGCCTGACTTGTACCCCCCTGACCCTCATGATACGTGGGCGAATATTAAACGTCAAGCTTTAAAAGAAGGTGACTTGGAAATAGCGCGAACGATAGTCGCCCCTGTTATTTATCAAGGCCGGGGAGTGCAGTGGGAGGCTTTGTCCTTCCCGGTGATTAAAGAGCTGCGCCATACCGTCACAGAACACGGGCTCTCTTCCCCATATTTTGCGAGCCTGCTGTCTTCTGTCTTTGATACGTATGTTATGACTCCCCATGATTTAAAATCGCTAGCGCAATTGTTATTAACCCCTTCCCAGTATTCCCTCTGGGAGTCGCGTTGGAGGGGGGGCCTTCAAACTCTCCTCACCAGCTACGTGGGTCATAATAATGCTGCTCTTGCCGCACTGACCATGGAGCACCTTATGGGTACGGGTCAGCACTCTGATCCAGCGGCACGGGCTCGAGATTGTCCACAAGAGGCCCTGGAAGCGATCCGCAAAGAAGCAAAAAAGGCTTTACTCAAGATACCCGATTCCCGTAAACCTCAAAAGGCATTCACCTCTATTACGCAGGAACCTCGGGAGCCGTACATGCAATTCATTGATAGACTTAAGCAAGCTTTAGAACGCCAAATAGATAATACCGAAGCTCGAGAGATTTTGCTATTAAAATTAGCAGTTGAAAATGCTAACGCCGACTGTAAAAAATTACTTAAATCTCTCCCTAACCCAGCTCCGACTTTGGTTGAAATGGTAGAGGCTTGTAATCGTATTGGTACTGTGGACCATAAATTTGAAGCGATGGCAGCTGCTTTCGTAGCTATGAGAGGCATGTCTGGGGGAGGAAATTGCTACGGTTGTGGTAAACCAGGCCATATCAAACGAAATTGTCCCGCTTCTAATGGGGGGGCTAAAGCCCAAGTCCCTGGGATCTGTCCCCGATGCAGGAAGGGGCGTCATTATGCTAATCAATGTCGTTCTAAGTATAATTTTCAAGGGCAGCCGATACAGGGAAACCGCTTGCGGAGTGCGGGGCAGCGACGCGCACAGACACAAGTATCGTCGCCGGTGAATCGAGCCATGCAGATGGGTGTGACCTCGCCACAAGTCTTCGCCCAGCAACAGCCGGTAGCGCCGGATTGGACCTGGCAACCTCACACGCAGTAACGTTGCTTGATTCCTCTGTTCATTTATTAGCAACTAATGTTTCAGGTCCTTTACCCCCGAAAACACAAGGGCTACTATTAGGGAGATCATCGGTTACCTTAGCCGGACTTTTTGTATTGCCTGGAGTAATTGATGCGGATACCATTGGGGAAATTAAAATCATGGCCTGGACCCCATTTCCCCCTTGCACAGTACCCAAAGGAAGCCGCATTGCACAATTACTATTGATCCCGCAGAACGCAAGCTCTCTTTCGCTTCACCCACCTCCGCAGCAAAGACAAGGAGGTTTTGGATCTACTGGGGATCCACAGATTCTCTGGGTACAGTCCATTTCCCAGAAGTGACCACTTTGTCAATGTACTCTTATTCACGGCACTCAGCAAGTAATCCTGAATGGGATTATTGACACAGGGGCCGATGTTACCGTAATTTCACAGGCGAAGTGGCCTCCACAATGGCCTTTGGCAGCTGTGCCTCAGGCGCTAGCCGGAATCGCAGGAGTTGGTAGAAGCCACCAATCCTCGGAATTGATCCAAATCAAAGGCCCAGAAGGACGAGTAGCTTCCGTCAAGCCTTTTGTGCTGCCTGTTCCTATGGTCTTATGGGGACGTGATGTGCTGTTACAATGGGGAACTTCCATTCAGTCGCATTTTTAGGGGGGGCCATTGAGGTGCGCGACACCCTGGAACTGACTTGGAAAACTCAGACGCCCATTTGGGTAGATCAGTGGCCCCTACCACTCGAAAAGCTTCGCGCTCTCCAAGAACTGGTTACGGAACAATTAGCAAAAGGACATATAGTACCTACTACTAGTCCTTGGAATTCACCTGTCTTTGTTATTAAGAAGCAATCTGGCAAGTGGCGCCTGCTCCATGATCTCAGAAAAATCAATGATGCTATGGTAGATATGGGAGCTCTGCAGCCAGGGCTCCCTTCTCCAACTATGATCCCCCGCAATTGGCATCTCACCGTTATTGACCTTAAGGATTGCTTTTTTAATATTCCACTACACCCTGACGACGCTGCCAAATTTGCTTTTTCAGTCCCAAGTGTCAATATGCAAGCTCCTGTGCAACGATATCAGTGGGTTGTACTGCCACAGGGAATGAAAAATAGCCCGACAATTTGTCAATGGTATGTCGCTAAGGTACTTAGCCCTGTCAGGGTTGCGTTGCCTCAAGTTCCGTTATATCATTATATGGATGATATCTTGATGGCTGCGCCTCACCTTGAGCTCATGGAAAAGGCCGTAGCCCTTGTCACGGCCACTGTCAATTCGGCAGGCCTCTGTATTGCGCCTGAAAAAGTCCAGAAAATGTCCCCTTGGACCTACTTGGGTTGGCGCATCAGGACCCAGACGATAGTTCCCCAACCTGTGCATATACAGGCGGACATTAAAAATTTGCACGATGTTCAAAAATTATTAGGGACCATTACTTGGGTCCGACCCTTGCTAGGAATCTCCAATTCAGACTTAAGCCCTTTGTTTGAACTCCTCAAGGGAGATTCCGATTTACGCTCCCCTCGTCGACTGGGTCCTGAAGCCGCTGCCTCATTACAAAAAGTAGCGGAAGCCATTGCCTCACGGCAAGCACACCGCTGTGCGCCTGAATTGCCCTTCAATTTAATTATTTTGAACCCTGCACGTCAGCCATATGCTTTGATTTTTCAATGGGACCCTAACAATCCTGATCCCTTATTAATCATTGAGTGGGTCTTTTTACCCAACCAGCCCACTAAAACAATTTGCACGCAACATGAAATGTTTGCTTCCTTGATAATTAAAGCACGGCAGCGATTGCTTGCCCTGTCAGGGATGGACTTTGCTTCTATCTGTTTACCTGTAACTAATATGTACCTACAATGGTTATTCCAACAGTCTGATGCTTTCGTATTTGCCTTAACAGATTATTCGGGTCAACTAACCTCACATCCTCCGTCCCACAAGCTTCTACATGCTCATTTTAACTTAATATCCATACCAAAGAGATGTCACCAGCCCCTCCAAGGCCTTACTGTGTTCACCGATGGGTCTGGAAAAACACACAAGTCGGTGATTGTCTGGTGGGATGACCGCTCTCAACAATGGGAGTCGGACGTTGAGACAGTTTCCGGGTCCCCTCAAATCGTAGAGCTTGCCGCTGTTGTTCGAGCTTTTCGTAAGTGGTCTACACCACTGAATCTTATTACTGATTCTGCTTATGTTGCAGGCGTCGTCGAACGGGCAGAGGCCTCGGTGCTGCGTCATACTTCGCATGCTGATTTGTTTGCTTTGTTGCAGGAACTTGTTTTCCTTTTAACCTCTCGAACACATCCCTATTTTGTTTTACATGTTAGATCGCACACCTCTTTACCTGGGTTTATTGCAGAGGGCAATCGACGGGCCGATATGCTCACTCTGCCGGTACAAGTTTTACCTGACCGTATTGCACAAGCTAAGCTTAGTCATTCCTTTTTCCATCAGAATGCAGGGGGCCTCAAACGTCAGTTTGGCCTCACTTCTCAGCAAGCGGCGAACATTATCGCTGTCTGCCCTGATTGTCAAAAACATTCTTTTCCTACGGCACCAGGTGGGGTTAATCCCAGAGGCTTACAAAGCCTGCAATTATGGCAGACGGATGTCACACACTATCCAGACTTTGGGAGATTAAAATACGTCCATTCCTCTATTGACACCCTTTCAGGCGCTCTATTTGCCTCCTGCCATGTGGGGGAGGCGGCGAAAGATGTTTGCAGGCATCTGCTGCGTGCTTTTGCTACCTTAGGCATCCCTGCACAAATCAAAACAGACAATGGCCCTGCTTATATCTCTGCTGCACTTAAAACCTTTTTTATCTCTTGGGGGATCACTCACATCACTGGGATCCCGCATTCCCCTACGGGCCAGTCCCTGATTGAACGCTCTCATCAGTCTTTAAAGCGCTTGTTACAGCAACAGAAGGGGGGAGTAGGGACAGCCACCCCTGAAGAACGTCTACAGAAAGCCCTGTATGTTTTTAACTTTTTAAATTGTTCTTTAATAGATAACAACCCTCCGATCGTTCGCCACTTTAACACAAACACTTCTTTCGAAGCCAGCGTAAAAGCTCCAGTCCTGATCCGTGACCCTGAGACAGGTAAAGTCTTGGGGCCATACCCCCTTGTCACATGGGGCAGAGGCTATGCTTGTGTTTCCACAGAACGAGGCCCCAGGTGGATCCCAGCGAAGAGCGTGCGACCTTTCCGTGAACCCCTACCACAGTCGGACGGCCACAACACCAATCCACAGCTAGATCATTCCCCTGAACAGCATACCGGAGAACATTCGGAGGACTGATGCAGTGCTCTTATGGACAATAGAGCAGAGACGCCAGTAGAACATATTCATTGCGTCACCTGTGGTAATTGTGACCCTTGGGTTTTATGTGACTGCTATCGCTGTGGTAAGAGATGGTAGCGATGGTTAACATTGGCCAATAGATGGTGTGACAGTTGCCTAATATATGAAATATATACAATTAGCATTGTAAGAATTTAGCATTGAAAAAAAAAAAAAAAGACAAAAAAAAATTCCTTCAAACATCATGATCCTGATCCTGTTAACACTTTTTTGTATATGTGCGGCCTGGACACATGCCAATCCTTTGCCAGGGTACCACCCTCACCTTTTTGACCCCCATCAAAACGTCTGGGTTACTCTGGCCAGGTCGCTCAATACAACTAGCTTTTGTGCCAGTCTTGCTACGCCCAGCTCGCCCTTCATCACCTGCTTAGTAGGGGTACCACTGAATAACTCGACCTTTTTACTGTTTAATAACTCTATGACAACCTTACGGAAGCAGTACAGTATTTCCGGAAGGTTTCCTTTTTCATGGAAAAATCTTAAGGACCTTTTTGAAAAATACGATTATTGGGATGATAAATTGCCAATAGGGCCCGAGCCGCAGGAAATTGACTTAGTAGATTCTCTTAATGCTTCTCATTGTTTGTTTATTGGCCTTAGGTCATGGTCGGGGGCCCAAAAAGAGGGGCGCTTAGTAAAGGATTCTCCACCGACCGCCATTTCACCTATTGGTAATGCTACCCTCTGGCAACAACAATGGTGTTTGAGCATTGCTCGAGACGCCACTCACTCAGCCCCCGGTACCATGCTCCCTAGGCGGCTCCCCTTGGGGTTCTTTTTTATTTGCGGAAACAGAGCTTGGTCTGGGATCCCTTCCAACCCTAGAGGAGGCCCGTGTACTATTGGACAGCTTAGTCTTGGCACTCCTCACTATCATCCAAGCCCAAAACAGCGGTTACGTTTTACTCATGACACAACACAAGCATTAGAAAATACTTGCGACGATAATGTTAAGCTATGGAATCGCTGGGAGGTTTTTTTCGCCTCGCTATTTACCCCTGGGGTGGCAGCAGCGAGAGCCCACAGAGACTTAGATGCAATTGCCTGTTGGGTTGTTAAGCAAGCAAATGCTACCAGCCGCATACTATCTGAGATGGCTGAAGACTTGTCCACGGTACAACACGCAGTCCTGCAAAACAGAGCCGCTATTGACTTCTTGCTACTGGCCCACGGACATGGCTGTGAGGACTTTGACGGAATGTGCTGCATGGACTTAGAGGACCACTCTTCTTCGCTACATAAGCAAATTAAACAACTCCTCGCGCATTCACAAAAGGTGCAATCTGATATGGACTTCTTCGGATTGGGTGCTTTGGGTGATTGGTTTGGGCTAAAGGGCTGGCTTAGGAGCCTGGTACAATCTGCTGTACTCATATTAGTTATTATATTGGTAGGCCTTTTGATTCTAAGCTGCGTTCTTTCCTGTGTCAGGTGACTAAAGTTGTTCGACATACATGGTTTATTCAAAACGGCGATATTCCGAAGATTTACGGTAGTGTTAGTTCTGTCCAGCTCACTGAGTATGATGACCTTTAAACCCGTGCCTCAGTTCTGCCTTTAAAGAAACAAAAAAGGGGGAGATGTCGGGGCGGCTAGCGGAAAAGTACAGGTATGCAAGAAACTCGAGGGCATGCCGACCTTGCAGACCTGGGACAAATAACTCTGAGGAGTCAGGGAACAGCTGGCCTTGCAGGTCCGAGATAAATAACCTTGAAGAAGTAGGGAGTAGGCAACAAGTTATAACTGTAGCTTCTAGCACACAGCAAAACAGTAGCTTCTAGCATGTAGCGAAACCGCAAGTAGGAGGGATTATTGTAATGACATATTTAGAGCTAAGCCAATCAGAAATGATAGAATTTGTGTAATTTGTGTAACTGTTAAGTAGCTGTATAAAAGGCTTTCCGACGCGTCTAATAAACTGACATTTTGCTTGCATCAAGCAGCGTCCCGTCTCTCAATCGCGGCAGTGACCTGTGTTCTCCCACAGACATGGGGGATGTCTCCTCCTCCTCCTCCTCTTTGTCCTGTTCCTCCTGTTCATCCACTTCCTTTGTCTGTTCTTTCTTCTTCTGTTTCTTCTGATCTTTTTCCTATTCCTCCTTTTCCATGTCTTCCTCTTCCTGTTTTTCCTCTAATGCCTGCTGCTCCTGTTCCTTATGTGCCTCTTCTCGTTCTCCCTCTTCCTCCTACAACTCCTCCTCCTGTTCATTTCTTGTTCCTCCTGTTCCTCCCTCTGCTCCTCCTTTTCCTTCTCACCTCCTCTTCCTCCCACAAGAGGGAGTCCTTGCTAGAGAGTGGTTTTAACGAGAGAGTCCTTGCTAATGAGAGAGAGAAAGAGAGAGAGTCCAAACCTGCTGTTCTCCCCTGTTTTTCAGGGATTGAAGCAGGCGAAGTTTTCCACGGTGCTTTCATTTTTTCTGACAGCAAGGCAGGAATCTCAAGCATGGTCGATAAGGGGCCTCCGAGTCCATCACAGGCCTATGTTATCTAAGTGCAGATGTTCTGCTTGTCAAGCACGCAAGACTAAATGACGATTAGTGTGATACATGTGTTCTCCGACACCCCAGGTGCGAGTCACTTGAGCGTATTTGCAGTCCTCCTCACCAATCTTCCGTTACTGTCCCACATACGATTTGCGTGAGTACTATGTTGAGGTACGGCAGTCATAGTGCCATCAGAAGAAAAGCAAGGGAAAGAAGACGAGGATGGCGAAGAAGTTAAAAACTGTTACAACCTTTGACAGTGGAAACATGTCATTTAGAGCTTATACAAACAGTTTTCCTTCAATGTAACATTCTTTCTAAAGATGAGGAGGGGACGGTTTGCTATGCCCACATCAGAGCTCACTGAGGTTTTAAAACAAAACCCCCAAACAAATGGGTGCTGGAAAAAAGAGTAATGAGACTCAAGAGCCTTGTTGTTTTCAGTTCTACTGAAAGCGCAGGTCTTTGTTTTTTCACTTGTGCCTGGCAGCGATTGCAAAGAAAAAAGAAAAAAATCCTTGAAAGTTCCTTGGAAATGCCAGGTCAGCGAGACACAGCACCGTTTCTGCCTCTTCCGCTCTCCTGCTTTCTCTGAAACTTGTTTGTATCATTTTTCCAAATCCTTTGCTTTTGCTAGAGCTGAGACAACCAAAGATCCTGTTTTCGGGCCGGCAGAAAACAGATGAGGAAAAGAGATGCAGATGACGTGTGTCGTCACGGGCTGTGTGAGCACACGGCTCTGGGACGAGCCGGAGAATACAGAAAGGTCCTGAGGGGACATGAGGGCAGATGAGAGGAGCCATGGGCCAGCTGGCTCCCTGCCCCCCGCAAAAGTGGGCGCCCTGCCCCTCCTGGCCCGGGCAGCGGGTCTCATTGGGGCCCTTTGTGACATCACTGCGTGACACCCCACAGCACCATAGAAACCCAGCGTGGCCGCGGCCCTGCAGTGTCCGGCAGGACAGCGACGGGACAGGGCGGGAGTGCGGAGCTGGCGAGGAGACTCCAAGCGCAAGCCCACGTCTTTCCCCACCACCCCCAGTAGCCCCGCGGCACTGAGGTGTTCCCCTTAAGCTGCCCTCCCCTCTCCCCCACGCTTTCCTCCATTTGGCAGGATGGCGGAGAGACCCCCCAGCAGCCCCAGGGTGGCCTGGGAGGAGGTGGCGGCTCCCCGGGAGACCAGGTCTCCAGCGGAGCCCTACGCGGTGACCATGGTCCAGCCGCTGCAGATGGGTGAGTGAGGAGCCCCTCCGGGAGTGGCAGGGCCAGCAAGCGCGACCGCCTCGATGCCGGAATCCCGTTTCCGCGGCACACCTGCAACAGGGGTCCCACGGGCAGGGGGCAAAGCGGTGCTTGCATGCCAGGGACGCTCAGGGCTGGGAGCCCTCCCCAGCACAACCTCCTCCTCCTCAGCTGTGCCAAGCTTAAAGCTCTTTTCACCCTTTGGGAAGCTTGTTGGCAAAGGTGCTGTGTCCTGCTGACTCTTCTCTGTTTCCCCTCCTTGTAGGCGAGACGCTGCCAGAGGAGAATCCAGAGCATCCAGAGCTCGAACCAGGATGGGATTCCGAGGGCAGCTGCTCGCTTTCTTCGCTTGACAGCAGCGAGTCGACCACGGTAACAAGCTGCCCCCTTCCTGGGACTCTTGTCCGTGTCACCAGCAGGAGGCTTGTGTGAGCAAAGGGACCCACAATCAGCGTGTCTCGCGTGGCCTCCCTGTCCCCGGTGAGAGGGTTCCTGCTGTCCCCGCGCAGGGACTATGTGAGGGCGGCACTCCAGTGTCCCAGCAGCAGCTCCAGCCCTCCTCAGCAGCAGCGAGCCCCGGTTCTCTCTCGGGCCAGCACACTATGCCCACGAGCCCAAGCCTCCTCCCTCACCCTGGGGACCCTCTGCTCTCACGCTCTGCCCTGCAGAGACTGCAGCCCCTGCTGCCACCTTTCCTGCGGGCACTGCCGACAGCACTGCAGGGCATCTGTCGCCAGAGCTCCTCGGGTGCTCAGTCTAGCAGCACCAGCAGGGTGCTTGGCATGACATGGCTTCCCTCCCTTCCTTCCTCCCGTAGGTGTTTGGACTACACCTTGAGCCTTCTCAGGTGACAGACATTGTCCTCATTGCGATCGAGGCCCTGACAGCAGATGACATCTCTGACAGGCAGATGGGCAGCAACATCCTGGACATGGTCGTGCTAGACCCTGGCTACTGGCTGACGGACGTAAGTGCCCTGTGGCTGGACTGCCCTGCCCGTGAGCCCTGACAGGCCTTGCTCTTCCCTCCTTCCCTAAGCCAGCTCTCTCGGGCACCTGAAGCCGTTTCAAGGCAACAGAGAGGGATGGGAAGGGCAGCACTTTCAGTCGCAGCTGGAGAAATGGCTGCACTCCACTGGCCGCACCATCCTCACCTGTGTCCTCTCCAGGTGCCAAAGTTCATGAGGTACATCCACAAAAACGTGGAGTGCATCTGCACGGAGCCAGCCCGGCACAGCCTGGACTCCCTTCTCCTCCGAATGACCGAGTGGTGCCCCAGAGAAGTGGTCAGGAGCCTGTTGAAGATCTCGCCAACCTGTGACAGGTACTAGCCCAGACAGCCTTGAGGGCTTGTGCCCTGCGGGGAGAGGGACGCGGGGACTCTCTGGCTGCCAGACCCAAGGAATGTTGCAAGACATCGCTGAGGAGCAGGGCCCTCCATCCCACCACGCTTCCCAGAACCAGTGGGTCACCAGGCCTGCAGCAGCCACAGCTGGCCAAGCCAGAGCCCCACCACCACGCTCCTCCCAGCCCCAGGGGGAACACCACCGCAGCCCCCTCCCGCCTGCCCGGTCAGGGCCCCCGCACACCCCAAGCGAAAGGGCCAGGGCTGCAGCACAGCCAGGGCCCGGAGAGGCTGGCCCAGGCATGGTGCAGTGGCCGAGGCAGCCCTGCTGACCCAGCGCTCTGGGTCTGCAGCGCTGCCCTGGCCATGTGGGAGGTGATGATCTCCGTGCCTTGGATTTTGTGGAGCGTCTTGACGGAGCTGCTCAGCGTGCTCCAGGACCAGCGGGTGCGCAAGGTGTTCAGCTGTGCCACGGAGGACGCCTGCATCTATCCCTTGGCTGTGAGTGACCACGCTCATCCTCAGGGCTGCGCCTGCCTCCCCAGCGAAACGGGCACGGAGCCCTCCCCTCCTGTCTGCCTCCAAATGGCCACCTCCCCCTGTACAGAGGGACACAGCCCCTTAGGGCCAGCAGGGCCTTGCCCAGCACCAGCCAGACCCCCTGCCAGACTCTTGGGGCTGCCCTGGGCCCTTTTGGCCCCGGTGCACAAACACAAAGCCTGCTCCTGCCCGGGCAGCGCTCTGCTTCCCCCCGCCCTGCTCTGCAGCCCACAAACCTGGGGCAGAGAAAGGGGCAGAAGCCAGAGCCAGGCCAGGCGCTGGGCCTGGGGCGGAGGCATGGCCTCTGCACAGCCTGAGGGGGCTTCAGGTCTGGGGAGAGGAGATGATTGCCACCGCTGGCGGGTCACGCCGCCTTCGTGCCAGCGTGGCGGAGGGAGCCCCGCAGGCTCTGCTGCTCTCTAACCGCTGTCTTCGTTTTAGCTCCTGCTCTACACTGACATTGACGCCGAGGAGTTTGCTGCCCTGTACAGAGCCCAGAGGTACCTGAGGCGTCCAAGCTCAGTGATGCTCTCGCTGGTGCTCAGTGTCCTCATCACGCTTTCGAAAAAACCTAAGATGGTGAGCAAGGTGTAGCCAAGCGGAGCCACGTTGGCAGCTGGGGCCTGGGGCAGTGGGTGATGTGGTGGCTTGGCCTTGGCTGGGAGTCAGGAGGTGGGGTGTCAGGTCCAGTCACCCTCCCTGCTACGGAGGGGGCTGGTGGGTGCCGGCGGAGCCCTCCAGGCACAGAGGGTTACCAGTCCATCTGCCCCTTCCGCCTGGTCGGTAAAGGGCATGGCTGAGTAAGGGGATGCTGCTCTCCCGCAATCCCTTCCCTTCCTCCTGCTCTCCCTGCATGCCATCAGTGGCCACTGCCGGCCAGGAGGCTGCCGCAGTGACTCCTGTGACACCTGCTGGGAAGCAGCACGGGAGGCTGGTGCTTAGCAACCAGTGCATTTTTGCCAGGGTGGCCTTTCACCACTTCATCCTAAGGAAACTGTGTGTTTCATACAGGCAACAAAAATGCAGGTCCTGCTGCCAGACATCATGGAGAACCTGCAGGATGCCAACGCTGATGCCAAGATGAAGGCCCTGGTGTTCCTCAGGAGCATGATGGGTGACGCGAAGACTGAGGAGGCCAGCCTCATTGCTGTGCAGCTGGCGGAGAAGCTCCCACCCCTCTTTGATGATGTAAGGCTGCCGCGGGCACCTCAGCCCTACAGATGGGCGCTCTGCACAGACAGCTGCCCCTCAGCCCAGCCCGGTGGGCAGCGCTCGGGCAGGGCTGCCCTCCTCGCCCCTCTTGCCTGGCCTTTCAGGGCTCTGGGGCCACTCAGCCTCAGCTGCACAGCGGGCCCACAGCTCCTGTGTTCGGGATCCGAGCCCAGAGCATCTCCCCTCACATCAGCCACGCTAACGCCCTTGCTCACCGTGGGCAGGGAGCGGCTGTTGATGAAGTCCCCCTGTGCTCCTCCCTGCCAGGAGTCCAGCCAGGTGCGGGAGCTCTCCATCAGCCTCTTCAAAGATGTGATGAAGGCCGTGGTGGGGATAAACAAGAAAAAGATGAAGAAGAGAGTGCAGAGGGTCCTGCTCCCGCTCTTCCTCCACATGAGCGACGAGATCGAGAGCGTGGCACAGGTACAGTGACCAGCGACCAGTGTCACGGGGAAGGGTGTGCTGACAGCGCAGTCCAGCAGCGGACTGGCCCTGCATCCCCGCATCAAAGCTCTGCCCACCCTGGGCCTGGCCGTGAAGGAGCTGGGACAGCCCCAGCTGGGCAGCCAAGCGTCCTGCCGGGGGATGCCCGTGGGAGGTGCTGCTGGCCCGGTCCTGCCCTGCTGTCTCTGGCACTGCTGCCCTCCCTGCCTACAGCCCAGGGCCCACAGCTCCTTTGCCCTTCACTTTGCCCCCAGCCCTGGTGGCAGCTCAGCAGCTCCTGAGGATCTCTCTTCTGCTGGCCGGCAGCATGAGACACCCGAGCTGGTGGCTGCCCCGTGTCCCTGCCCTGGGCACTGAACCCAGTTCAGCCTCGGTCCCCCGCTGCCTCTTCCCATAAGGGGCTGGGAAAGGCTCGCAGCCTGGACAAGAGGAGGAGGATGCCAGCTCTCCTTCCCTGGGCTCTGGTGCCATCTCCCAGTCTCTGCTTCTCTGCAGGCCTCTAGGGACACCCTCCTCGCCTGTGCCGAGTTCCTGGGGTGGAGGAAGCTCAGCCACCTGGCCAAGACAAACCAGACGCACCTGATCGGAGAGTCCTTGGTGAGGACAAGCCCCAAGCCCCAGGGCCGGGTGGACAAGGGCTGCTCCAGGTGCCCGTGGGCTGCGCTGTGCAACCCTGCCTCTGCTCCCGCCTGGAGCACGCGGCCTGCAGCTGCATTCTCCTTCCCTGCCCTCAAGCACGGAGCCCCCAAGGGCTCTTCTCCAGGCCCCTCTCCCCTCCCTGCCCCCGGGGTGCTGAAGGAGACCCCGGCCCATCTGGGTCCTGGCAGTGGGACAGAGGAGTCTCGCCGTCCCCCGGCCCCCTCCGCCTGCAGCTCCCTCTGGACCTCAGCCCCACAGGGCTCCTGGCTGGGAGACGGGAAGCGCCGGGAGGGAAGGGGGGTGCTGGTAGGAGGGGCTGGTCCAGATGGCTGCCGAGGGTCTGTGCCAGCCCCGTTCCCTTGTTCTCTCTCCAGTTAGTGCATGACAGGAGCAGGGCAGAAGACTATTTGTTTCAGAGCCTGCAGTACCTGCGCAACGCTCAGGCCACCTTGCGAGAGGTGGCTGTCAGGTTCATTGGTGAGCCACGTCCCCCGGGGTCGCTCTTTTGGCGGCCAGGCCCCTGTCCCCACCGCTGCACTGGCAGTGAGGGGCAGCCCTGCGGTGCCAGAGCCCTGGCTGCCCTCTGCAGGGCCCACCACACAGGTGGGCTCGCTGGGAGCCTTGCTCAGTCCCACTGCCCTTGGGTGCTGCCATTCCCTGGGCTCAGCCCTGCTGAGGGGCAGGAGGGCGTGCAGCCCCGAGCTGGCAGGGCCAGGGGCCGTGCTGCCGGGCGTGTGCTGGGGAGCAGAGCTCTGACACGAATTCTGTGCCTAGGGCTTGCCGTGCAGCACCTGAGGAACCTAAGTCAGACCAAGGTGTGGAATGTCTGCAACGGTGAGTAGGGGCAGTGCTGGGCTGGTGGGGCAGGGGACAGAGCCTGGGCAGGGTGCTGCCATGCCTAAGCCTGCTCCAGGGAACTGCGTCAGGGGCAAGAGGAACACGTCCGGGCCACATGGGGCACTCCTGAGCAACAGCTTCCAGCTGGTCTCTTTGTCTCACCTGCTCCTCCTGGCCAGGGAAAGAGATGAGTGGGGTGGCACGGTCGGGATGGAGGAGGTCTCTGCAGGCAGTGGGGGTTCATGTCTGCTCGCCTTCCTTCTCTTGCAGCCCTCTTGCCCTTGAGGAGAGACACGGAGCGCTTGGTCAGCTCCCTGGCAGCTCAGACCGTCTTCAAACTGACAAAACGCGTGAGAACACGAGGATGGAGCCTGCGGTGGCTGTGCTGCTGTCTCGGCTGAGCCATGGAGAACTGAAAGAATCCTCTGGAAAAGGGCCATAGATTTGAATAATTCTTTGTTTTTAATAAAGCTGGAATAACAAGCCCCGTCCCATGGTGTCCTTCCCATGGGGACCACCCTGAGCGGGCCGAGCAGACAGCGTCCCTCCTGGCCTCTGCTGCTGCCTGCAGGACAGCACCCGCGGACCCAGGCTGTCCTGGCAACAAAGCCCCAGCTGCGCCCCTAGACCACAAAGCCCGGAGGGGAGGAGGAGGAGAGAAGCTTTAGCCCAACCTGCCCCTCCTGAGACATCTCAGGGCACGCAAAGGCATCCAAGCTCCGCAAAGCTGGCGAGTCGTCATTTCTCCCAGCATCAAAATCCTCTCTTGTTCCGCGGAGCTGTGCGGGCGTTGGCTGGGATGGAGTTAATTTTCTTCCTACTAGCTCCTATGGGGCGATGTTTTGGATTCGTGATGGAAACAGTGTTGATCACACAGGGATGTTTTCATTATGGCCGAGCAGTGCAGCCATATGATATATGATATAGTGATGACCCCAGCTGACCAAAGGGACGTTCCGTGCCGTATGACGTCGTGCTCAGTGACAAAGGTGGGGGGAGGCTGGTGGGGGGCTGCTGCTCGGGCATCGGTTGGTCAGTGGTGAGCAAGTGCTTTCCTTTGCATCGCTTGTCTGTCTCGGGGTTTAGTTCTCTCTCTGTGTTATTTCCTTGGCCATCACAATTTATTGTTACTGTTACTACCCTGTTTCTCCAATCATTAAAGGGTTTTTCCCTCAACCCACCAGCTGTCTCACTTTTCACCCCTCCGATTCTCTCCCCCGTCCCGCTGGGAGCAGTGAGGGAGCGCCTGTCTGCTGCTCAGTTACCGGCCGGCGTCAAACCACGGCAGTCCTTTCCCCACCCCTCACTCCACACCACGAACGTCAGGCCCAGGTCCCGCACCACCCAGTGCATCCTCAGGAGCCACCGCTCCCCTTCCCACCCTTTTGACAGGATGCACAGGCAGCACTCCCTCAGTCGACGGAGCACCCCTGTTAGACGTCCATAAAAAGTCCACAAAACGCCCACGGAGCCCATTCGGCCCATGCCTTCGGGCTCCACCCCTCACGCTGCTCCCTCCGGACAGGAGAGGTGGTGTCTTGCGGCACCAAAGTTCCTGGGCACCAAAGCCCGCTCAGGCCGGAACCAAGAGGTCGGTCCCCCTCGTTTTCAGGGTCCAAAGCGCCACTGTGTGCATCTAGCCCACCCTTTGCGTGCCCAAAGCCTCCTGTCCTCGGCCGAAATCCTCACGCTGAGGGCCCCCACCCGCCTTCCATGCCCCACGGCCTGTCCTCAGGGCCCACAGGTCCAACCCCTGAAGGCGGAGCCGGTCGCCTGGCAGCACCCGCCCAGGAGGGGAGGCAGCGGCCCGGGACAGCCAATGGCCTCAGGGGAGGCGGGGCAAGGCATGTGATTGACTGGAAGCAGGCAGCCAATCAGAGGAAACATCCCCACAGGGCAGGGCGGGCCCTGGTGTGTGGGAGGGGAGCGACGCCTCAGGCAGCCAATAAGAGAGAGCATCCCCGCAGGGGAGGGTAGGCCTGAAACCAGGGCAGAGTGACAGCCCAGATGGCCAATCAGACATGAAGGGCGGGCACTGCAGCCCAGCAGCCTGCCCCCCCGTGGCCAATCAGCGGCGGTAGCGCCTCAGGGGAGGAGACTGACAGCACTCCCGACCTATGAGGGCGGAGACCGAGGGGGGAAGAAGGCGGGCTCCGCTGGTGGCCAGGCCCAGCTTCGCCGTGGCGCCCGTGGGGCCTGCCCCGAGGCCCAGCAGCCCCCGGCCCAGGCCCGAGGCCCCTCTTCCCCCCCTCCCAGCCCTCCCTCCCCTCAGCTGCCCCTGTCTTCCGGAAACCCCCATCTCCAAGGGAGCCACCGCGTCCCAGAGAGTCAGGATGCCCTGGCCATGCCACTGGACGGCAGCCATGGGCCCTGGGGCTTCTGGCTGCCATCGCCACCGGCGTCCGCCCGACGGTGATGAGGAGGTGAGGCTGAGGCCGCAGGGATGGTGGTGGGGTGGGGGAGGATGGGGGAGGGTGATGCTTGCTGTGGGTCCGCCCGCCATCACATCCCCTCCCCGCAGCCCAAGTGACCCTGCAGTGGCCTGAAGGGTGTTGGGGAGGGGGAAGACGCAGCACCTCCTCCTCCTGCATTATGGTGTGGTGTTGGGGGAAACTGAGGGGATGGGAGGGACACTTTGCGGTGGGGAGCAAACTGGGACACACACACACACGCACACGCGCGCGCACACACACACAAACCGCAAATACAGCCCCCAGGCTCCCCCTCGGTGAACACAGAGTGGGGTAGGTGTACGACCTGCGGCTGGACATAGCCCACTTGGCCCCACAACATATTGGCCAAAGTCCCCTAAATGCACTCAAACCCCACTCCCTCAGGTGACCTGTCGGGGCGGCTAGCGGAAAAGTACAAGTATGCAAGAAACTCGAGGGCATGCCAGCCTTGCAGATCTGGGAGAAATAACTCTGAGGAGTCAGGGAACAGCTGGCCTTGCAGGTCCGAGATAAATAACCTTGAAGAAGTAGGGAGTAGGCAACAAGTTATAACTGTAGCTTCTAGCACACAGCAAAACAGTAGCTTCTAGCATGTAGCGAAACCACAAGTAGGAGGGATTATTGTAATGAAATATTTAGAGCTAAGCCAATCAGAAATGATAGAATTTGTGTAACTGTTAAGTAGCTGTATAAAAGGCTTTCCGACGCGTCTAATAAACTGACATTTTGCTTGCATCAAGCAGCATCCCGTCTCTCAATCGCGGCAAATTGGTGACCCCGACGTGATGGGGTGGTGAACCGCCTAGCTGAGCGGCTTGCTGCGAGTCCCACGGAACATTGAATGAGCTGCTGAAAGGAAGCAGGAACTGGCCAGGAATCCCTCTGGATTTAAGAGGTGAGCTGTGGGAAACATGGGGAATCAGATGTCCCCCGCAGAGAGAGACGTATATGAGGTTATGAAAACGCTCCTCCGGAAACATAAAAAAGATATTTCCGGGCAGGACTTAAAGATTACGCTTAAGTGGGTACAAATGAAGATCCCCACTGTTACGGCCTCTAGTATTTTTACCCGGGAACTTTGGGACGATGTGGGGGTAAAGTTGTGGGACTCAGCGACGTCAGGGAATGCCGAGGCTCAGCGTTTGCTTCCGTGGTGGAGAAATATCTTTGAGGCTATTAAGGCACAGGAAAGGGGCCATAAAGACTCTCCAGATACTAAGGGGGAACCTTCATCAGCTCAGCCTTTGCTTCCCCCTCCGCTATCTCCGCGACGCGCTGAGTCGCCCGGACCCTTAAAGGTCTGTGCCGCAGGCTACCCTCCTGAGGAAGATCCGCTTGACCCGGGGCCCATTGATCCTGATAAAGAGCCTGACTTGTACCCCCCTGACCCTCATGATACGTGGGCGAATATTAAACGTCAAGCTTTAAAAGAAGGTGACTTGGAAATAGCGCGAACGATAGTCGCCCCTGTTATTTATCAAGGCCGGGGAGTGCAGTGGGAGGCTTTGTCCTTCCCGGTGATTAAAGAGCTGCGCCGTACCGTCACAGAACACGGGCTCTCTTCCCCATATTTTGCGAGCCTGCTGTCTTCTGTCTTTGATACGTATGTTATGACTCCCCATGATTTAAAATCGCTAGCGCAATTGTTATTAACCCCTTCCCAGTATTCCCTCTGGGAGTCGCGTTGGAGGGGGGGCCTTCAAACTCTCCTCACCAGCTACGTGGGTCATAATAATGCTGCTCTTGCCGCACTGACCATGGAGCACCTTATGGGTACGGGTCAGCACTCTGATCCAGCGGCACAGGCTCGAGATTGTCCACAAGAGGCCCTGGAAGCGATCCGCAAAGAAGCAAAAAAGGCTTTACTCAAGATACCCGATTCCCGTAAACCTCAAAAGGCATTCACCTCTATTACGCAGGAACCTCGGGAGCCGTACATGCAATTCATTGATAGACTTAAGCAAGCTTTAGAACGCCAAATAGATAATACCGAAGCTCGAGAGATTTTGCTATTAAAATTAGCAGTTGAAAATGCTAACGCCGACTGTAAAAAATTACTTAAATCTCTCCCTAACCCAGCTCCGACTTTGGTTGAAATGGTAGAGGCTTGTAATCGTATTGGTACTGTGGACCATAAATTTGAAGCGATGGCAGCTGCTTTCGTAGCTATGAGAGGCATGTCTGGGGGAGGAAATTGCTACGGTTGTGGTAAACCAGGCCATATCAAACGAAATTGTCCCGCTTCTAATGGGGGGGCTAAAGCCCAAGTCCCTGGGATCTGTCCCCGATGCAGGAAGGGGCGTCATTATGCTAATCAATGTCGTTCTAAGTATAATTTTCAAGGGCAGCCGATACAGGGAAACCGCTTGCGGAGTGCGGGGCAGCGACGCGCACAGACACAAGTATCGTCGCCGGTGAATCGAGCCATGCAGATGGGTGTGACCTCGCCACAAGTCTTCGCCCAGCAACAGCCGGTAGCGCCGGATTGGACCTGGCAACCTCACACGCAGTAACGTTGCTTGATTCCTCTGTTCATTTATTAGCAACTAATGTTTCAGGTCCTTTACCCCCGAAAACACAAGGGCTACTATTAGGGAGATCATCGGTTACCTTAGCCGGACTTTTTGTATTGCCTGGAGTAATTGATGCGGATACCATTGGGGAAATTAAAATCATGGCCTGGACCCCATTTCCCCCTTGCACAGTACCCAAAGGAAGCCGCATTGCACAATTACTATTGATCCCGCAGAACGCAAGCTCTCTTTCGCTTCACCCACCTCCGCAGCAAAGACAAGGAGGTTTTGGATCTACTGGGGATCCACAGATTCTCTGGGTACAGTCCATTTCCCAGAAGTGACCACTTTGTCAATGTACTCTTATTCACGGCACTCAGCAAGTAATCCTGAATGGGATTATTGACACAGGGGCCGATGTTACCGTAATTTCACAGGCGAAGTGGCCTCCACAATGGCCTTTGGCAGCTGTGCCTCAGGCGCTAGCCGGAATCGCAGGAGTTGGTAGAAGCCACCAATCCTCGGAATTGATCCAAATCAAAGGCCCAGAAGGACGAGTAGCTTCCGTCAAGCCTTTTGTGCTGCCTGTTCCTATGGTCTTATGGGGACGTGATGTGCTGTTACAATGGGGAACTTCCATTCAGTCGCATTTTTAGGGGGGGCCATTGAGGTGCGCGACACCCTGGAACTGACTTGGAAAACTCAGACGCCCATTTGGGTAGATCAGTGGCCCCTACCACTCGAAAAGCTTCGCGCTCTCCAAGAACTGGTTACGGAACAATTAGCAAAAGGACATATAGTACCTACTACTAGTCCTTGGAATTCACCTGTCTTTGTTATTAAGAAGCAATCTGGCAAGTGGCGCCTGCTCCATGATCTCAGAAAAATCAATGATGCTATGGTAGATATGGGAGCTCTGCAGCCAGGGCTCCCTTCTCCAACTATGATCCCCCGCAATTGGCATCTCACCGTTATTGACCTTAAGGATTGCTTTTTTAATATTCCACTACACCCTGACGACGCTGCCAAATTTGCTTTTTCAGTCCCAAGTGTCAATATGCAAGCTCCTGTGCAACGATATCAGTGGGTTGTACTGCCACAGGGAATGAAAAATAGCCCGACAATTTGTCAATGGTATGTCGCTAAGGTACTTAGCCCTGTCAGGGTTGCGTTGCCTCAAGTTCCGTTATATCATTATATGGATGATATCTTGATGGCTGCGCCTCACCTTGAGCTCATGGAAAAGGCCGTAGCCCTTGTCACGGCCACTGTCAATTCGGCAGGCCTCTGTATTGCGCCTGAAAAAGTCCAGAAAATGTCCCCTTGGACCTACTTGGGTTGGCGCATCAGGACCCAGACGATAGTTCCCCAACCTGTGCATATACAGGCGGACATTAAAAATTTGCACGATGTTCAAAAATTATTAGGGACCATTACTTGGGTCCGACCCTTGCTAGGAATCTCCAATTCAGACTTAAGCCCTTTGTTTGAACTCCTCAAGGGAGATTCCGATTTACGCTCCCCTCGTCGACTGGGTCCTGAAGCCGCTGCCTCATTACAAAAAGTAGCGGAAGCCATTGCCTCACGGCAAGCACACCGCTGTGCGCCTGAATTGCCCTTCAATTTAATTATTTTGAACCCTGCACGTCAGCCATATGCTTTGATTTTTCAATGGGACCCTAACAATCCTGATCCCTTATTAATCATTGAGTGGGTCTTTTTACCCAACCAGCCCACTAAAACAATTTGCACGCAACATGAAATGTTTGCTTCCTTGATAATTAAAGCACGGCAGCGATTGCTTGCCCTGTCAGGGATGGACTTTGCTTCTATCTGTTTACCTGTAACTAATATGTACCTACAATGGTTATTCCAACAGTCTGATGCTTTCGTATTTGCCTTAACAGATTATTCGGGTCAACTAACCTCACATCCTCCGTCCCACAAGCTTCTACATGCTCATTTTAACTTAATATCCATACCAAAGAGATGTCACCAGCCCCTCCAAGGCCTTACTGTGTTCACCGATGGGTCTGGAAAAACACACAAGTCGGTGATTGTCTGGTGGGATGACCGCTCTCAACAATGGGAGTCGGACGTTGAGACAGTTTCCGGGTCCCCTCAAATCGTAGAGCTTGCCGCTGTTGTTCGAGCTTTTCGTAAGTGGTCTACACCACTGAATCTTATTACTGATTCTGCTTATGTTGCAGGCGTCGTCGAACGGGCAGAGGCCTCGGTGCTGCGTCATACTTCGCATGCTGATTTGTTTGCTTTGTTGCAGGAACTTGTTTTCCTTTTAACCTCTCGAACACATCCCTATTTTGTTTTACATGTTAGATCGCACACCTCTTTACCTGGGTTTATTGCAGAGGGCAATCGACGGGCCGATATGCTCACTCTGCCGGTACAAGTTTTACCTGACCGTATTGCACAAGCTAAGCTTAGTCATTCCTTTTTCCATCAGAATGCAGGGGGCCTCAAACGTCAGTTTGGCCTCACTTCTCAGCAAGCGGCGAACATTATCGCTGTCTGCCCTGATTGTCAAAAACATTCTTTTCCTACGGCACCAGGTGGGGTTAATCCCAGAGGCTTACAAAGCCTGCAATTATGGCAGACGGATGTCACACACTATCCAGACTTTGGGAGATTAAAATACGTCCATTCCTCTATTGACACCCTTTCAGGCGCTCTATTTGCCTCCTGCCATGTGGGGGAGGCGGCGAAAGATGTTTGCAGGCATCTGCTGCGTGCTTTTGCTACCTTAGGCATCCCTGCACAAATCAAAACAGACAATGGCCCTGCTTATATCTCGGCTGCACTTAAAACCTTTTTTATCTCTTGGGGGATCACTCACATCACTGGGATCCCGCATTCCCCTACGGGCCAGTCCCTGATTGAACGCTCTCATCAGTCTTTAAAGCGCTTGTTGCAGCAACAGAAGGGGGGAGTAGGGACAGCCACCCCTGAAGAACGTCTACAGAAAGCCCTGTATGTTTTTAACTTTTTAAATTGTTCTTTAATAGATAACAACCCTCCGATCGTTCGCCACTTTAACACAAACACTTCTTTCGAAGCCAGCGTAAAAGCTCCAGTCCTGATCCGTGACCCTGAGACAGGTAAAGTCTTGGGGCCATACCCCCTTGTCACATGGGGCAGAGGCTATGCTTGTGTTTCCACAGAACGAGGCCCCAGGTGGATCCCAGCGAAGAGCGTGCGACCTTTCCGTGAACCCCTACCACAGTCGGGCGGCCACAACACCAATCCACAGCTAGATCATTCCCCTGAACAGCATACCGGAGAACATTCGGAGGACTGATGCAGTGCTCTTATGGACAATAGAGCAGAGACGCCAGTAGAACATATTCATTGCGTCACCTGTGGTAATTGTGACCCTTGGGTTTTATGTGACTGCTATCGCTGTGGTAAGAGATGGTAGCGATGGTTAACATTGGCCAATAGATGGTGTGACAGTTGCCTAATATATGAAATATATACAATTAGCATTGTAAGAATTTAGCATTGAAAAAAAAAAAAAAAGACAAAAAAAAATTCCTTCAAACATCATGATCCTGATCCTGTTAACACTTTTTTGTATATGTGCGGCCTGGACACATGCCAATCCTTTGCCAGGGTACCACCCTCACCTTTTTGACCCCCATCAAAACGTCTGGGTTACTCTGGCCAGGTCGCTCAATACAACTAGCTTTTGTGCCAGTCTTGCTACGCCCAGCTCGCCCTTCATCACCTGCTTAGTAGGGGTACCACTGAATAACTCGACCTTTTTACTGTTTAATAACTCTATGACAACCTTACGGAAGCAGTACAGTATTTCCGGAAGGTTTCCTTTTTCATGGAAAAATCTTAAGGACCTTTTTGAAAAATACGATTATTGGGATGATAAATTGCCAATAGGGCCCGAGCCGCAGGAAATTGACTTAGTAGATTCTCTTAATGCTTCTCATTGTTTGTTTATTGGCCTTAGGTCATGGTCGGGGGCCCGAAAAGAGGGGCGCTTAGTAAAGGATTCTCCACCGACCGCCATTTCACCTATTGGTAATGCTACCCTCTGGCAACAACAATGGTGTTTGAGCATTGCTCGAGACGCCACTCACTCAGCCCCCGGTACCATGCTCCCTAGGCGGCTCCCCTTGGGGTTCTTTTTTATTTGCGGAAACAGAGCTTGGTCTGGGATCCCTTCCAACCCTAGAGGAGGCCCGTGTACTATTGGACAGCTTAGTCTTGGCACTCCTCACTATCATCCAAGCCCAAAACAGCGGTTACGTTTTACTCATGACACAACACAAGCATTAGAAAATACTTGCGACGATAATGTTAAGCTATGGAATCGCTGGGAGGTTTTTTTCGCCTCGCTATTTACCCCTGGGGTGGCAGCAGCGAGAGCCCACAGAGACTTAGATGCAATTGCCTGTTGGGTTGTTAAGCAAGCAAATGCTACCAGCCGCATACTATCTGAGATGGCTGAAGACTTGTCCACGGTACAACACGCAGTCCTGCAAAACAGAGCCGCTATTGACTTCTTGCTACTGGCCCACGGACATGGCTGTGAGGACTTTGACGGAATGTGCTGCATGGACTTAGAGGACCACTCTTCTTCGCTACATAAGCAAATTAAACAACTCCTCGCGCATTCACAAAAGGTGCAATCTGATATGGACTTCTTCGGATTGGGTGCTTTGGGTGATTGGTTTGGGCTAAAGGGCTGGCTTAGGAGCCTGGTACAATCTGCTGTACTCATATTAGTTATTATATTGGTAGGCCTTTTGATTCTAAGCTGCGTTCTTTCCTGTGTCAGGTGACTAAAGTTGTTCGACATACATGGTTTATTCAAAACGGCGATATTCCGAAGATTTACGGTAGTGTTAGTTCTGTCCAGCTCACTGAGTATGATGACCTTTAAACCCGTGCCTCAGTTCTGCCTTTAAAGAAACAAAAAAGGGGGAGATGTCGGGGCGGCTAGCGGAAAAGTACAGGTATGCAAGAAACTCGAGGGCATGCCGACCTTGCAGACCTGGGACAAATAACTCTGAGGAGTCAGGGAACAGCTGGCCTTGCAGGTCCGAGATAAATAACCTTGAAGAAGTAGGGAGTAGGCAACAAGTTATAACTGTAGCTTCTAGCACACAGCAAAACAGTAGCTTCTAGCATGTAGCGAAACCGCAAGTAGGAGGGATTATTGTAATGACATATTTAGAGCTAAGCCAATCAGAAATGATAGAATTTGTGTAATTTGTGTAACTGTTAAGTAGCTGTATAAAAGGCTTTCCGACGCGTCTAATAAACTGACATTTTGCTTGCATCAAGCAGCGTCCCGTCTCTCAATCGCGGCAGTGACCTGTGTTCTCCCACAGACATGGGGGATGTCTCCTCCTCCTCCTCCTCCTCTTTGTCCTGTTCCTCCTGTTCATCCACTTCCTTTGTCTGTTCTTTCTTCTTCTGTTTCTTCTGATCTTTTTCCTATTCCTCCTTTTCCATGTCTTCCTCTTCCTGTTTTTCCTCTAATGCCTGCTGCTCCTGTTCCTTATGTGCCTCTTCTCGTTCTCCCTCTTCCTCCTACAACTCCTCCTCCTGTTCATTTCTTGTTCCTCCTGTTCCTCCCTCTGCTCCTCCTTTTCCTTCTCACCTCCTCTTCCTCCCACAAGAGGGAGTCCTTGCTAGAGAGTGGTTTTAACGAGAGAGTCCTTGCTAATGAGAGAGAGAAAGAGAGAGAGTCCAAACCTGCTGTTCTCCCCTGTTTTTCAGGGATTGAAGCAGGCGAAGTTTTCCACGGTGCTTTCATTTTTTCTGACAGCAAGGCAGGAATCTCAAGCATGGTCGATAAGGGGCCTCCGAGTCCATCACAGGCCTATGTTATCTAAGTGCAGATGTTCTGCTTGTCAAGCACGCAAGACTAAATGACGATTAGTGTGATACATGTGTTCTCCGACACCCCAGGTGCGAGTCACTTGAGCGTATTTGCAGTCCTCCTCACCAATCTTCCGTTACTGTCCCACATACGATTTGCGTGAGTACTATGTTGAGGTACGGCAGTCATAGTGCCATCAGAAGAAAAGCAAGGGAAAGAAGACGAGGATGGCGAAGAAGTTAAAAACTGTTACAACCTTTGACAGTGGAAACATGTCATTTAGAGCTTATACAAACAGTTTTCCTTCAATGTAACATTCTTTCTAAAGATGAGGAGGGGACGGTTTGCTATGCCCACATCAGAGCTCACTGAGGTTTTAAAACAAAACCCCCAAACAAATGGGTGCTGGAAAAAAGAGTAATGAGACTCAAGAGCCTTGTTGTTTTCAGTTCTACTGAAAGCGCAGGTCTTTGTTTTTTCACTTGTGCCTGGCAGCGATTGCAAAGAAAAAAGAAAAAAATCCTTGAAAGTTCCTTGGAAATGCCAGGTCAGCGAGACACAGCACCGTTTCTGCCTCTTCCGCTCTCCTGCTTTCTCTGAAACTTGTTTGTATCATTTTTCCAAATCCTTTGCTTTTGCTAGAGCTGAGACAACCAAAGATCCTGTTTTCGGGCCGGCAGAAAACAGATGAGGAAAAGAGATGCAGATGACGTGTGTCGTCACGGGCTGTGTGAGCACACGGCTCTGGGACGAGCCGGAGAATACAGAAAGGTCCTGAGGGGACATGAGGGCAGATGAGAGGAGCCATGGGCCAGCTGGCTCCCTGCCCCCCGCAAAAGTGGGCGCCCTGCCCCTCCTGGCCCGGGCAGCGGGTCTCATTGGGGCCCTTTGTGACATCACTGCGTGACACCCCACAGCACCATAGAAACCCAGCGTGGCCGCGGCCCTGCAGTGTCCGGCAGGACAGCGACGGGACAGGGCGGGAGTGCGGAGCTGGCGAGGAGACTCCAAGCGCAAGCCCACGTCTTTCCCCACCACCCCCAGTAGCCCCGCGGCACTGAGGTGTTCCCCTTAAGCTGCCCTCCCCTCTCCCCCACGCTTTCCTCCATTTGGCAGGATGGCGGAGAGACCCCCCAGCAGCCCCAGGGTGGCCTGGGAGGAGGTGGCGGCTCCCCGGGAGACCAGGTCTCCAGCGGAGCCCTACGCGGTGACCATGGTCCAGCCGCTGCAGATGGGTGAGTGAGGAGCCCCTCCGGGAGTGGCAGGGCCAGCAAGCGCGACCGCCTCGATGCCGGAATCCCGTTTCCGCGGCACACCTGCAACAGGGGTCCCACGGGCAGGGGGCAAAGCGGTGCTTGCATGCCAGGGACGCTCAGGGCTGGGAGCCCTCCCCAGCACAACCTCCTCCTCCTCAGCTGTGCCGAGCTTAAAGCTCTTTTCACCCTTTGGGAAGCTTGTTGGCAAAGGTGCTGTGTCCTGCTGACTCTTCTCTGTTTCCCCTCCTTGTAGGCGAGACGCTGCCAGAGGAGAATCCAGAGCATCCAGAGCTCGAACCAGGATGGGATTCCGAGGGCAGCTGCTCGCTTTCTTCGCTTGACAGCAGCGAGTCGACCACGGTAACAAGCTGCCCCCTTCCTGGGACTCTTGTCCGTGTCACCAGCAGGAGGCTTGTGTGAGCAAAGGGACCCACAATCAGCGTGTCTCGCGTGGCCTCCCTGTCCCCGGTGAGAGGGTTCCTGCTGTCCCCGCGCAGGGACTATGTGAGGGCGGCACTCCAGTGTCCCAGCAGCAGCTCCAGCCCTCCTCAGCAGCAGCGAGCCCCGGTTCTCTCTCGGGCCAGCACACTATGCCCACGAGCCCAAGCCTCCTCCCTCACCCTGGGGACCCTCTGCTCTCACGCTCTGCCCTGCAGAGACTGCAGCCCCTGCTGCCACCTTTCCTGCGGGCACTGCCGACAGCACTGCAGGGCATCTGTCGCCAGAGCTCCTCGGGTGCTCAGTCTAGCAGCACCAGCAGGGTGCTTGGCATGACATGGCTTCCCTCCCTTCCTTCCTCCCGTAGGTGTTTGGACTACACCTTGAGCCTTCTCAGGTGACAGACATTGTCCTCATTGCGATCGAGGCCCTGACAGCAGATGACATCTCTGACAGGCAGATGGGCAGCAACATCCTGGACATGGTCGTGCTAGACCCTGGCTACTGGCTGACGGACGTAAGTGCCCTGTGGCTGGACTGCCCTGCCCGTGAGCCCTGACAGGCCTTGCTCTTCCCTCCTTCCCTAAGCCAGCTCTCTCGGGCACCTGAAGCCGTTTCAAGGCAACAGAGAGGGATGGGAAGGGCAGCACTTTCAGTCGCAGCTGGAGAAATGGCTGCACTCCACTGGCCGCACCATCCTCACCTGTGTCCTCTCCAGGTGCCAAAGTTCATGAGGTACATCCACAAAAACGTGGAGTGCATCTGCACGGAGCCAGCCCGGCACAGCCTGGACTCCCTTCTCCTCCGAATGACCGAGTGGTGCCCCAGAGAAGTGGTCAGGAGCCTGTTGAAGATCTCGCCAACCTGTGACAGGTACTAGCCCAGACAGCCTTGAGGGCTTGTGCCCTGCGGGGAGAGGGACGCGGGGACTCTCTGGCTGCCAGACCCAAGGAATGTTGCAAGACATCGCTGAGGAGCAGGGCCCTCCATCCCACCACGCTTCCCAGAACCAGTGGGTCACCAGGCCTGCAGCAGCCACAGCTGGCCAAGCCAGAGCCCCACCACCACGCTCCTCCCAGCCCCAGGGGGAACACCACCGCAGCCCCCTCCCGCCTGCCCGGTCAGGGCCCCCGCACACCCCAAGCGAAAGGGCCAGGGCTGCAGCACAGCCAGGGCCCGGAGAGGCTGGCCCAGGCATGGTGCAGTGGCCGAGGCAGCCCTGCTGACCCAGCGCTCTGGGTCTGCAGCGCTGCCCTGGCCATGTGGGAGGTGATGATCTCCGTGCCTTGGATTTTGTGGAGCGTCTTGACGGAGCTGCTCAGCGTGCTCCAGGACCAGCGGGTGCGCAAGGTGTTCAGCTGTGCCACGGAGGACGCCTGCATCTATCCCTTGGCTGTGAGTGACCACGCTCATCCTCAGGGCTGCGCCTGCCTCCCCAGCGAAACGGGCACGGAGCCCTCCCCTCCTGTCTGCCTCCAAATGGCCACCTCCCCCTGTACAGAGGGACACAGCCCCTTAGGGCCAGCAGGGCCTTGCCCAGCACCAGCCAGACCCCCTGCCAGACTCTTGGGGCTGCCCTGGGCCCTTTTGGCCCCGGTGCACAAACACAAAGCCTGCTCCTGCCCGGGCAGCGCTCTGCTTCCCCCCGCCCTGCTCTGCAGCCCACAAACCTGGGGCAGAGAAAGGGGCAGAAGCCAGAGCCAGGCCAGGCGCTGGGCCTGGGGCGGAGGCATGGCCTCTGCACAGCCTGAGGGGGCTTCAGGTCTGGGGAGAGGAGATGATTGCCACCGCTGGCGGGTCACGCCGCCTTCGTGCCAGCGTGGCGGAGGGAGCCCCGCAGGCTCTGCTGCTCTCTAACCGCTGTCTTCGTTTTAGCTCCTGCTCTACACTGACATTGACGCCGAGGAGTTTGCTGCCCTGTACAGAGCCCAGAGGTACCTGAGGCGTCCAAGCTCAGTGATGCTCTCGCTGGTGCTCAGTGTCCTCATCACGCTTTCGAAAAAACCTAAGATGGTGAGCAAGGTGTAGCCAAGCGGAGCCACGTTGGCAGCTGGGGCCTGGGGCAGTGGGTGATGTGGTGGCTTGGCCTTGGCTGGGAGTCAGGAGGTGGGGTGTCAGGTCCAGTCACCCTCCCTGCTACGGAGGGGGCTGGTGGGTGCCGGCGGAGCCCTCCAGGCACAGAGGGTTACCAGTCCATCTGCCCCTTCCGCCTGGTCGGTAAAGGGCATGGCTGAGTAAGGGGATGCTGCTCTCCCGCAATCCCTTCCCTTCCTCCTGCTCTCCCTGCATGCCATCAGTGGCCACTGCCGGCCAGGAGGCTGCCGCAGTGACTCCTGTGACACCTGCTGGGAAGCAGCACGGGAGGCTGGTGCTTAGCAACCAGTGCATTTTTGCCAGGGTGGCCTTTCACCACTTCATCCTAAGGAAACTGTGTGTTTCATACAGGCAACAAAAATGCAGGTCCTGCTGCCAGACATCATGGAGAACCTGCAGGATGCCAACGCTGATGCCAAGATGAAGGCCCTGGTGTTCCTCAGGAGCATGATGGGTGACGCGAAGACTGAGGAGGCCAGCCTCATTGCTGTGCAGCTGGCGGAGAAGCTCCCACCCCTCTTTGATGATGTAAGGCTGCCGCGGGCACCTCAGCCCTACAGATGGGCGCTCTGCACAGACAGCTGCCCCTCAGCCCAGCCCGGTGGGCAGCGCTCGGGCAGGGCTGCCCTCCTCGCCCCTCTTGCCTGGCCTTTCAGGGCTCTGGGGCCACTCAGCCTCAGCTGCACAGCGGGCCCACAGCTCCTGTGTTCGGGATCCGAGCCCAGAGCATCTCCCCTCACATCAGCCACGCTAACGCCCTTGCTCACCGTGGGCAGGGAGCGGCTGTTGATGAAGTCCCCCTGTGCTCCTCCCTGCCAGGAGTCCAGCCAGGTGCGGGAGCTCTCCATCAGCCTCTTCAAAGATGTGATGAAGGCCGTGGTGGGGATAAACAAGAAAAAGATGAAGAAGAGAGTGCAGAGGGTCCTGCTCCCGCTCTTCCTCCACATGAGCGACGAGATCGAGAGCGTGGCACAGGTACAGTGACCAGCGACCAGTGTCACGGGGAAGGGTGTGCTGACAGCGCAGTCCAGCAGCGGACTGGCCCTGCATCCCCGCATCAAAGCTCTGCCCACCCTGGGCCTGGCCGTGAAGGAGCTGGGACAGCCCCAGCTGGGCAGCCAAGCGTCCTGCCGGGGGATGCCCGTGGGAGGTGCTGCTGGCCCGGTCCTGCCCTGCTGTCTCTGGCACTGCTGCCCTCCCTGCCTACAGCCCAGGGCCCACAGCTCCTTTGCCCTTCACTTTGCCCCCAGCCCTGGTGGCAGCTCAGCAGCTCCTGAGGATCTCTCTTCTGCTGGCCGGCAGCATGAGACACCCGAGGTGGTGGCTGCCCCGTGTCCCTGCCCTGGGCACTGAACCCAGTTCAGCCTCGGTCCCCCGCTGCCTCTTCCCATAAGGGGCTGGGAAAGGCTCGCAGCCTGGACAAGAGGAGGAGGATGCCAGCTCTCCTTCCCTGGGCTCTGGTGCCATCTCCCAGTCTCTGCTTCTCTGCAGGCCTCTAGGGACACCCTCCTCGCCTGTGCCGAGTTCCTGGGGTGGAGGAAGCTCAGCCACCTGGCCAAGACAAACCAGACGCACCTGATCGGAGAGTCCTTGGTGAGGACAAGCCCCAAGCCCCAGGGCCGGGTGGACAAGGGCTGCTCCAGGTGCCCGTGGGCTGCGCTGTGCAACCCTGCCTCTGCTCCCGCCTGGAGCACGCGGCCTGCAGCTGCATTCTCCTTCCCTGCCCTCAAGCACGGAGCCCCCAAGGGCTCTTCTCCAGGCCCCTCTCCCCTCCCTGCCCCCGGGGTGCTGAAGGAGACCCCGGCCCATCTGGGTCCTGGCAGTGGGACAGAGGAGTCTCGCCGTCCTCCGGCCCCCTCCGCCTGCAGCTCCCTCTGGACCTCAGCCCCACAGGGCTCCTGGCTGGGAGACGGGAAGCACCGGGAGGGAAGGGGGGTGCTGGTAGGAGGGGCTGGTCCAGATGGCTGCCGAGGGTCTGTGCCAGCCCCGTTCCCTTGTTCTCTCTCCAGTTAGTGCATGACAGGAGCAGGGCAGAAGACTATTTGTTTCAGAGCCTGCAGTACCTGCGCAACGCTCAGGCCACCTTGCGAGAGGTGGCTGTCAGGTTCATTGGTGAGCCACGTCCCCCGGGGTCGCTCTTTTGGCGGCCAGGCCCCTGTCCCCACCGCTGCACTGGCAGTGAGGGGCAGCCCTGCGGTGCCAGAGCCCTGGCTGCCCTCTGCAGGGCCCACCACACAGGTGGGCTCGCTGGGAGCCTTGCTCAGTCCCACTGCCCTTGGGTGCTGCCATTCCCTGGGCTCAGCCCTGCTGAGGGGCAGGAGGGCGTGCAGCCCCGAGCTGGCAGGGCCAGGGGCCGTGCTGCCGGGCGTGTGCTGGGGAGCAGAGCTCTGACACGAATTCTGTGCCTAGGGCTTGCCGTGCAGCACCTGAGGAACCTAAGTCAGACCAAGGTGTGGAATGTCTGCAACGGTGAGTAGGGGCAGTGCTGGGCTGGTGGGGCAGGGGACAGAGCCTGGGCAGGGTGCTGCCATGCCTAAGCCTGCTCCAGGGAACTGCGTCAGGGGCAAGAGGAACACGTCCGGGCCACATGGGGCACTCCTGAGCAACAGCTTCCAGCTGGTCTCTTTGTCTCACCTGCTCCTCCTGGCCAGGGAAAGAGATGAGTGGGGTGGCACGGTCGGGATGGAGGAGGTCTCTGCAGGCAGTGGGGGTTCATGTCTGCTCGCCTTCCTTCTCTTGCAGCCCTCTTGCCCTTGAGGAGAGACACGGAGCGCTTGGTCAGCTCCCTGGCAGCTCAGACCGTCTTCAAACTGACAAAACGCGTGAGAACACGAGGATGGAGCCTGCGGTGGCTGTGCTGCTGTCTCGGCTGAGCCATGGAGAACTGAAAGAATCCTCTGGAAAAGGGCCATAGATTTGAATAATTCTTTGTTTTTAATAAAGCTGGAATAACAAGCCCCGTCCCATGGTGTCCTTCCCATGGGGACCACCCTGAGCGGGCCGAGCAGACAGCGTCCCTCCTGGCCTCTGCTGCTGCCTGCAGGACAGCACCCGCGGACCCAGGCTGTCCTGGCAACAAAGCCCCAGCTGCGCCCCTAGACCACAAAGCCCGGAGGGGAGGAGGAGGAGAGAAGCTTTAGCCCAACCTGCCCCTCCTGAGACATCTCAGGGCACGCAAAGGCATCCAAGCTCCGCAAAGCTGGCGAGTCGTCATTTCTCCCAGCATCAAAATCCTCTCTTGTTCCGCGGAGCTGTGCGGGCGTTGGCTGGGATGGAGTTAATTTTCTTCCTACTAGCTCCTATGGGGCGATGTTTTGGATTCGTGATGGAAACAGTGTTGATCACACAGGGATGTTTTCATTATGGCCGAGCAGTGCAGCCATATGATATATGATATAGTGATGACCCCAGCTGACCAAAGGGACGTTCCGTGCCGTATGACGTCGTGCTCAGTGACAAAGGTGGGGGGAGGCTGGTGGGGGGCTGCTGCTCGGGCATCGGTTGGTCAGTGGTGAGCAAGTGCTTTCCTTTGCATCGCTTGTCTGTCTCGGGGTTTAGTTCTCTCTCTGTGTTATTTCCTTGGCCATCACAATTTATTGTTACTGTTACTACCCTGTTTCTCCAATCATTAAAGGGTTTTTCCCTCAACCCACCAGCTGTCTCACTTTTCACCCCTCCGATTCTCTCCCCCGTCCCGCTGGGAGCAGTGAGGGAGCGCCTGTCTGCTGCTCAGTTACCGGCCGGCGTCAAACCACGGCAGTCCTTTCCCCACCCCTCACTCCACACCACGAACGTCAGGCCCAGGTCCCGCACCACCCAGTGCATCCTCAGGAGCCACCGCTCCCCTTCCCACCCTTTTGACAGGATGCACAGGCAGCACTCCCTCAGTCGACGGAGCACCCCTGTTAGACGTCCATAAAAAGTCCACAAAACGCCCACGGAGCCCATTCGGCCCATGCCTTCGGGCTCCACCCCTCACGCTGCTCCCTCCGGACAGGAGAGGTGGTGTCTTGCGGCACCAAAGTTCCTGGGCACCAAAGCCCGCTCAGGCCGGAACCAAGAGGTCGGTCCCCCTCGTTTTCAGGGTCCAAAGCGCCACTGTGTGCATCTAGCCCACCCTTTGCGTGCCCAAAGCCTCCTGTCCTCGGCCGAAATCCTCACGCTGAGGGCCCCCACCCGCCTTCCATGCCCCACGGCCTGTCCTCAGGGCCCACAGGTCCAACCCCTGAAGGCGGAGCCGGTCGCCTGGCAGCACCCGCCCAGGAGGGGAGGCAGCGGCCCGGGACAGCCAATGGCCTCAGGGGAGGCGGGGCAAGGCATGTGATTGACTGGAAGCAGGCAGCCAATCAGAGGAAACATCCCCACAGGGCAGGGCGGGCCCTGGTGTGTGGGAGGGGAGCGACGCCTCAGGCAGCCAATAAGAGAGAGCATCCCCGCAGGGGAGGGTAGGCCTGAAACCAGGGCAGAGTGACAGCCCAGATGGCCAATCAGACATGAAGGGCGGGCACTGCAGCCCAGCAGCCTGCCCCCCCGTGGCCAATCAGCGGCGGTAGCGCCTCAGGGGAGGAGACTGACAGCACTCCCGACCTATGAGGGCGGAGACCGAGGGGGGAAGAAGGCGGGCTCCGCTGGTGGCCAGGCCCAGCTTCGCCGTGGCGCCCGTGGGGCCTGCCCCGAGGCCCAGCAGCCCCCGGCCCAGGCCCGAGGCCCCTCTTCCCCCCCTCCCAGCCCTCCCTCCCCTCAGCTGCCCCTGTCTTCCGGAAACCCCCATCTCCAAGGGAGCCACCGCGTCCCAGAGAGTCAGGATGCCCTGGCCATGCCACTGGACGGCAGCCATGGGCCCTGGGGCTTCTGGCTGCCATCGCCACCGGCGTCCGCCCGACGGTGATGAGGAGGTGAGGCTGAGGCCGCAGGGATGGTGGTGGGGTGGGGGAGGATGGGGGAGGGTGATGCTTGCTGTGGGTCCGCCCGCCATCACATCCCCTCCCCGCAGCCCAAGTGACCCTGCAGTGGCCTGAAGGGTGTTGGGGAGGGGGAAGACGCAGCACCTCCTCCTCCTGCATTATGGTGTGGTGTTGGGGGAAACTGAGGGGATGGGAGGGACACTTTGCGGTGGGGAGCAAACTGGGACACACACACACGCACACGCGCGCGCACACACACACAAACCGCAAATACAGCCCCCAGGCTCCCCCTCGGTGAACACAGAGTGGGGTAGGTGTACGACCTGCGGCTGGACATAGCCCACTTGGCCCCACAACATATTGGCCAAAGTCCCCTAAATGCACTCAAACCCCACTCCCTCAGGTGACCTGTCGGGGCGGCTAGCGGAAAAGTACAAGTATGCAAGAAACTCGAGGGCATGCCAGCCTTGCAGATCTGGGAGAAATAACTCTGAGGAGTCAGGGAACAGCTGGCCTTGCAGGTCCGAGATAAATAACCTTGAAGAAGTAGGGAGTAGGCAACAAGTTATAACTGTAGCTTCTAGCACACAGCAAAACAGTAGCTTCTAGCATGTAGCGAAACCACAAGTAGGAGGGATTATTGTAATGAAATATTTAGAGCTAAGCCAATCAGAAATGATAGAATTTGTGTAACTGTTAAGTAGCTGTATAAAAGGCTTTCCGACGCGTCTAATAAACTGACATTTTGCTTGCATCAAGCAGCATCCCGTCTCTCAATCGCGGCAAATTGGTGACCCCGACGTGATGGGGTGGTGAACCGCCTAGCTGAGCGGCTTGCTGCGAGTCCCACGGAACATTGAATGAGCTGCTGAAAGGAAGCAGGAACTGGCCAGGAATCCCTCTGGATTTAAGAGGTGAGCTGTGGGAAACATGGGGAATCAGATGTCCCCCGCAGAGAGAGACGTATATGAGGTTATGAAAACGCTCCTCCGGAAACATAAAAAAGATATTTCCGGGCAGGACTTAAAGATTACGCTTAAGTGGGTACAAATGAAGATCCCCACTGTTACGGCCTCTAGTATTTTTACCCGGGAACTTTGGGACGATGTGGGGGTAAAGTTGTGGGACTCAGCGACGTCAGGGAATGCCGAGGCTCAGCGTTTGCTTCCGTGGTGGAGAAATATCTTTGAGGCTATTAAGGCACAGGAAAGGGGCCATAAAGACTCTCCAGATACTAAGGGGGAACCTTCATCAGCTCAGCCTTTGCTTCCCCCTCCGCTATCTCCGCGACGCGCTGAGTCGCCCGGACCCTTAAAGGTCTGTGCCGCAGGCTACCCTCCTGAGGAAGATCCGCTTGACCCGGGGCCCATTGATCCTGATAAAGAGCCTGACTTGTACCCCCCTGACCCTCATGATACGTGGGCGAATATTAAACGTCAAGCTTTAAAAGAAGGTGACTTGGAAATAGCGCGAACGATAGTCGCCCCTGTTATTTATCAAGGCCGGGGAGTGCAGTGGGAGGCTTTGTCCTTCCCGGTGATTAAAGAGCTGCGCCGTACCGTCACAGAACACGGGCTCTCTTCCCCATATTTTGCGAGCCTGCTGTCTTCTGTCTTTGATACGTATGTTATGACTCCCCATGATTTAAAATCGCTAGCGCAATTGTTATTAACCCCTTCCCAGTATTCCCTCTGGGAGTCGCGTTGGAGGGGGGGCCTTCAAACTCTCCTCACCAGCTACGTGGGTCATAATAATGCTGCTCTTGCCGCACTGACCATGGAGCACCTTATGGGTACGGGTCAGCACTCTGATCCAGCGGCACAGGCTCGAGATTGTCCACAAGAGGCCCTGGAAGCGATCCGCAAAGAAGCAAAAAAGGCTTTACTCAAGATACCCGATTCCCGTAAACCTCAAAAGGCATTCACCTCTATTACGCAGGAACCTCGGGAGCCGTACATGCAATTCATTGATAGACTTAAGCAAGCTTTAGAACGCCAAATAGATAATACCGAAGCTCGAGAGATTTTGCTATTAAAATTAGCAGTTGAAAATGCTAACGCCGACTGTAAAAAATTACTTAAATCTCTCCCTAACCCAGCTCCGACTTTGGTTGAAATGGTAGAGGCTTGTAATCGTATTGGTACTGTGGACCATAAATTTGAAGCGATGGCAGCTGCTTTCGTAGCTATGAGAGGCATGTCTGGGGGAGGAAATTGCTACGGTTGTGGTAAACCAGGCCATATCAAACGAAATTGTCCCGCTTCTAATGGGGGGGCTAAAGCCCAAGTCCCTGGGATCTGTCCCCGATGCAGGAAGGGGCGTCATTATGCTAATCAATGTCGTTCTAAGTATAATTTTCAAGGGCAGCCGATACAGGGAAACCGCTTGCGGAGTGCGGGGCAGCGACGCGCACAGACACAAGTATCGTCGCCGGTGAATCGAGCCATGCAGATGGGTGTGACCTCGCCACAAGTCTTCGCCCAGCAACAGCCGGTAGCGCCGGATTGGACCTGGCAACCTCACACGCAGTAACGTTGCTTGATTCCTCTGTTCATTTATTAGCAACTAATGTTTCAGGTCCTTTACCCCCGAAAACACAAGGGCTACTATTAGGGAGATCATCGGTTACCTTAGCCGGACTTTTTGTATTGCCTGGAGTAATTGATGCGGATACCATTGGGGAAATTAAAATCATGGCCTGGACCCCATTTCCCCCTTGCACAGTACCCAAAGGAAGCCGCATTGCACAATTACTATTGATCCCGCAGAACGCAAGCTCTCTTTCGCTTCACCCACCTCCGCAGCAAAGACAAGGAGGTTTTGGATCTACTGGGGATCCACAGATTCTCTGGGTACAGTCCATTTCCCAGAAGTGACCACTTTGTCAATGTACTCTTATTCACGGCACTCAGCAAGTAATCCTGAATGGGATTATTGACACAGGGGCCGATGTTACCGTAATTTCACAGGCGAAGTGGCCTCCACAATGGCCTTTGGCAGCTGTGCCTCAGGCGCTAGCCGGAATCGCAGGAGTTGGTAGAAGCCACCAATCCTCGGAATTGATCCAAATCAAAGGCCCAGAAGGACGAGTAGCTTCCGTCAAGCCTTTTGTGCTGCCTGTTCCTATGGTCTTATGGGGACGTGATGTGCTGTTACAATGGGGAACTTCCATTCAGTCGCATTTTTAGGGGGGGCCATTGAGGTGCGCGACACCCTGGAACTGACTTGGAAAACTCAGACGCCCATTTGGGTAGATCAGTGGCCCCTACCACTCGAAAAGCTTCGCGCTCTCCAAGAACTGGTTACGGAACAATTAGCAAAAGGACATATAGTACCTACTACTAGTCCTTGGAATTCACCTGTCTTTGTTATTAAGAAGCAATCTGGCAAGTGGCGCCTGCTCCATGATCTCAGAAAAATCAATGATGCTATGGTAGATATGGGAGCTCTGCAGCCAGGGCTCCCTTCTCCAACTATGATCCCCCGCAATTGGCATCTCACCGTTATTGACCTTAAGGATTGCTTTTTTAATATTCCACTACACCCTGACGACGCTGCCAAATTTGCTTTTTCAGTCCCAAGTGTCAATATGCAAGCTCCTGTGCAACGATATCAGTGGGTTGTACTGCCACAGGGAATGAAAAATAGCCCGACAATTTGTCAATGGTATGTCGCTAAGGTACTTAGCCCTGTCAGGGTTGCGTTGCCTCAAGTTCCGTTATATCATTATATGGATGATATCTTGATGGCTGCGCCTCACCTTGAGCTCATGGAAAAGGCCGTAGCCCTTGTCACGGCCACTGTCAATTCGGCAGGCCTCTGTATTGCGCCTGAAAAAGTCCAGAAAATGTCCCCTTGGACCTACTTGGGTTGGCGCATCAGGACCCAGACGATAGTTCCCCAACCTGTGCATATACAGGCGGACATTAAAAATTTGCACGATGTTCAAAAATTATTAGGGACCATTACTTGGGTCCGACCCTTGCTAGGAATCTCCAATTCAGACTTAAGCCCTTTGTTTGAACTCCTCAAGGGAGATTCCGATTTACGCTCCCCTCGTCGACTGGGTCCTGAAGCCGCTGCCTCATTACAAAAAGTAGCGGAAGCCATTGCCTCACGGCAAGCACACCGCTGTGCGCCTGAATTGCCCTTCAATTTAATTATTTTGAACCCTGCACGTCAGCCATATGCTTTGATTTTTCAATGGGACCCTAACAATCCTGATCCCTTATTAATCATTGAGTGGGTCTTTTTACCCAACCAGCCCACTAAAACAATTTGCACGCAACATGAAATGTTTGCTTCCTTGATAATTAAAGCACGGCAGCGATTGCTTGCCCTGTCAGGGATGGACTTTGCTTCTATCTGTTTACCTGTAACTAATATGTACCTACAATGGTTATTCCAACAGTCTGATGCTTTCGTATTTGCCTTAACAGATTATTCGGGTCAACTAACCTCACATCCTCCGTCCCACAAGCTTCTACATGCTCATTTTAACTTAATATCCATACCAAAGAGATGTCACCAGCCCCTCCAAGGCCTTACTGTGTTCACCGATGGGTCTGGAAAAACACACAAGTCGGTGATTGTCTGGTGGGATGACCGCTCTCAACAATGGGAGTCGGACGTTGAGACAGTTTCCGGGTCCCCTCAAATCGTAGAGCTTGCCGCTGTTGTTCGAGCTTTTCGTAAGTGGTCTACACCACTGAATCTTATTACTGATTCTGCTTATGTTGCAGGCGTCGTCGAACGGGCAGAGGCCTCGGTGCTGCGTCATACTTCGCATGCTGATTTGTTTGCTTTGTTGCAGGAACTTGTTTTCCTTTTAACCTCTCGAACACATCCCTATTTTGTTTTACATGTTAGATCGCACACCTCTTTACCTGGGTTTATTGCAGAGGGCAATCGACGGGCCGATATGCTCACTCTGCCGGTACAAGTTTTACCTGACCGTATTGCACAAGCTAAGCTTAGTCATTCCTTTTTCCATCAGAATGCAGGGGGCCTCAAACGTCAGTTTGGCCTCACTTCTCAGCAAGCGGCGAACATTATCGCTGTCTGCCCTGATTGTCAAAAACATTCTTTTCCTACGGCACCAGGTGGGGTTAATCCCAGAGGCTTACAAAGCCTGCAATTATGGCAGACGGATGTCACACACTATCCAGACTTTGGGAGATTAAAATACGTCCATTCCTCTATTGACACCCTTTCAGGCGCTCTATTTGCCTCCTGCCATGTGGGGGAGGCGGCGAAAGATGTTTGCAGGCATCTGCTGCGTGCTTTTGCTACCTTAGGCATCCCTGCACAAATCAAAACAGACAATGGCCCTGCTTATATCTCTGCTGCACTTAAAACCTTTTTTATCTCTTGGGGGATCACTCACATCACTGGGATCCCGCATTCCCCTACGGGCCAGTCCCTGATTGAACGCTCTCATCAGTCTTTAAAGCGCTTGTTACAGCAACAGAAGGGGGGAGTAGGGACAGCCACCCCTGAAGAACGTCTACAGAAAGCCCTGTATGTTTTTAACTTTTTAAATTGTTCTTTAATAGATAACAACCCTCCGATCGTTCGCCACTTTAACACAAACACTTCTTTCGAAGCCAGCGTAAAAGCTCCAGTCCTGATCCGTGACCCTGAGACAGGTAAAGTCTTGGGGCCATACCCCCTTGTCACATGGGGCAGAGGCTATGCTTGTGTTTCCACAGAACGAGGCCCCAGGTGGATCCCAGCGAAGAGCGTGCGACCTTTCCGTGAACCCCTACCACAGTCGGACGGCCACAACACCAATCCACAGCTAGATCATTCCCCTGAACAGCATACCGGAGAACATTCGGAGGACTGATGCAGTGCTCTTATGGACAATAGAGCAGAGACGCCAGTAGAACATATTCATTGCGTCACCTGTGGTAATTGTGACCCTTGGGTTTTATGTGACTGCTATCGCTGTGGTAAGAGATGGTAGCGATGGTTAACATTGGCCAATAGATGGTGTGACAGTTGCCTAATATATGAAATATATACAATTAGCATTGTAAGAATTTAGCATTGAAAAAAAAAAAAAAAGACAAAAAAAAATTCCTTCAAACATCATGATCCTGATCCTGTTAACACTTTTTTGTATATGTGCGGCCTGGACACATGCCAATCCTTTGCCAGGGTACCACCCTCACCTTTTTGACCCCCATCAAAACGTCTGGGTTACTCTGGCCAGGTCGCTCAATACAACTAGCTTTTGTGCCAGTCTTGCTACGCCCAGCTCGCCCTTCATCACCTGCTTAGTAGGGGTACCACTGAATAACTCGACCTTTTTACTGTTTAATAACTCTATGACAACCTTACGGAAGCAGTACAGTATTTCCGGAAGGTTTCCTTTTTCATGGAAAAATCTTAAGGACCTTTTTGAAAAATACGATTATTGGGATGATAAATTGCCAATAGGGCCCGAGCCGCAGGAAATTGACTTAGTAGATTCTCTTAATGCTTCTCATTGTTTGTTTATTGGCCTTAGGTCATGGTCGGGGGCCCAAAAAGAGGGGCGCTTAGTAAAGGATTCTCCACCGACCGCCATTTCACCTATTGGTAATGCTACCCTCTGGCAACAACAATGGTGTTTGAGCATTGCTCGAGACGCCACTCACTCAGCCCCCGGTACCATGCTCCCTAGGCGGCTCCCCTTGGGGTTCTTTTTTATTTGCGGAAACAGAGCTTGGTCTGGGATCCCTTCCAACCCTAGAGGAGGCCCGTGTACTATTGGACAGCTTAGTCTTGGCACTCCTCACTATCATCCAAGCCCAAAACAGCGGTTACGTTTTACTCATGACACAACACAAGCATTAGAAAATACTTGCGACGATAATGTTAAGCTATGGAATCGCTGGGAGGTTTTTTTCGCCTCGCTATTTACCCCTGGGGTGGCAGCAGCGAGAGCCCACAGAGACTTAGATGCAATTGCCTGTTGGGTTGTTAAGCAAGCAAATGCTACCAGCCGCATACTATCTGAGATGGCTGAAGACTTGTCCACGGTACAACACGCAGTCCTGCAAAACAGAGCCGCTATTGACTTCTTGCTACTGGCCCACGGACATGGCTGTGAGGACTTTGACGGAATGTGCTGCATGGACTTAGAGGACCACTCTTCTTCGCTACATAAGCAAATTAAACAACTCCTCGCGCATTCACAAAAGGTGCAATCTGATATGGACTTCTTCGGATTGGGTGCTTTGGGTGATTGGTTTGGGCTAAAGGGCTGGCTTAGGAGCCTGGTACAATCTGCTGTACTCATATTAGTTATTATATTGGTAGGCCTTTTGATTCTAAGCTGCGTTCTTTCCTGTGTCAGGTGACTAAAGTTGTTCGACATACATGGTTTATTCAAAACGGCGATATTCCGAAGATTTACGGTAGTGTTAGTTCTGTCCAGCTCACTGAGTATGATGACCTTTAAACCCGTGCCTCAGTTCTGCCTTTAAAGAAACAAAAAAGGGGGAGATGTCGGGGCGGCTAGCGGAAAAGTACAGGTATGCAAGAAACTCGAGGGCATGCCGACCTTGCAGACCTGGGACAAATAACTCTGAGGAGTCAGGGAACAGCTGGCCTTGCAGGTCCGAGATAAATAACCTTGAAGAAGTAGGGAGTAGGCAACAAGTTATAACTGTAGCTTCTAGCACACAGCAAAACAGTAGCTTCTAGCATGTAGCGAAACCGCAAGTAGGAGGGATTATTGTAATGACATATTTAGAGCTAAGCCAATCAGAAATGATAGAATTTGTGTAATTTGTGTAACTGTTAAGTAGCTGTATAAAAGGCTTTCCGACGCGTCTAATAAACTGACATTTTGCTTGCATCAAGCAGCGTCCCGTCTCTCAATCGCGGCAGTGACCTGTGTTCTCCCACAGACATGGGGGATGTCTCCTCCTCCTCCTCCTCTTTGTCCTGTTCCTCCTGTTCATCCACTTCCTTTGTCTGTTCTTTCTTCTTCTGTTTCTTCTGATCTTTTTCCTATTCCTCCTTTTCCATGTCTTCCTCTTCCTGTTTTTCCTCTAATGCCTGCTGCTCCTGTTCCTTATGTGCCTCTTCTCGTTCTCCCTCTTCCTCCTACAACTCCTCCTCCTGTTCATTTCTTGTTCCTCCTGTTCCTCCCTCTGCTCCTCCTTTTCCTTCTCACCTCCTCTTCCTCCCACAAGAGGGAGTCCTTGCTAGAGAGTGGTTTTAACGAGAGAGTCCTTGCTAATGAGAGAGAGAAAGAGAGAGAGTCCAAACCTGCTGTTCTCCCCTGTTTTTCAGGGATTGAAGCAGGCGAAGTTTTCCACGGTGCTTTCATTTTTTCTGACAGCAAGGCAGGAATCTCAAGCATGGTCGATAAGGGGCCTCCGAGTCCATCACAGGCCTATGTTATCTAAGTGCAGATGTTCTGCTTGTCAAGCACGCAAGACTAAATGACGATTAGTGTGATACATGTGTTCTCCGACACCCCAGGTGCGAGTCACTTGAGCGTATTTGCAGTCCTCCTCACCAATCTTCCGTTACTGTCCCACATACGATTTGCGTGAGTACTATGTTGAGGTACGGCAGTCATAGTGCCATCAGAAGAAAAGCAAGGGAAAGAAGACGAGGATGGCGAAGAAGTTAAAAACTGTTACAACCTTTGACAGTGGAAACATGTCATTTAGAGCTTATACAAACAGTTTTCCTTCAATGTAACATTCTTTCTAAAGATGAGGAGGGGACGGTTTGCTATGCCCACATCAGAGCTCACTGAGGTTTTAAAACAAAACCCCCAAACAAATGGGTGCTGGAAAAAAGAGTAATGAGACTCAAGAGCCTTGTTGTTTTCAGTTCTACTGAAAGCGCAGGTCTTTGTTTTTTCACTTGTGCCTGGCAGCGATTGCAAAGAAAAAAGAAAAAAATCCTTGAAAGTTCCTTGGAAATGCCAGGTCAGCGAGACACAGCACCGTTTCTGCCTCTTCCGCTCTCCTGCTTTCTCTGAAACTTGTTTGTATCATTTTTCCAAATCCTTTGCTTTTGCTAGAGCTGAGACAACCAAAGATCCTGTTTTCGGGCCGGCAGAAAACAGATGAGGAAAAGAGATGCAGATGACGTGTGTCGTCACGGGCTGTGTGAGCACACGGCTCTGGGACGAGCCGGAGAATACAGAAAGGTCCTGAGGGGACATGAGGGCAGATGAGAGGAGCCATGGGCCAGCTGGCTCCCTGCCCCCCGCAAAAGTGGGCGCCCTGCCCCTCCTGGCCCGGGCAGCGGGTCTCATTGGGGCCCTTTGTGACATCACTGCGTGACACCCCACAGCACCATAGAAACCCAGCGTGGCCGCGGCCCTGCAGTGTCCGGCAGGACAGCGACGGGACAGGGCGGGAGTGCGGAGCTGGCGAGGAGACTCCAAGCGCAAGCCCACGTCTTTCCCCACCACCCCCAGTAGCCCCGCGGCACTGAGGTGTTCCCCTTAAGCTGCCCTCCCCTCTCCCCCACGCTTTCCTCCATTTGGCAGGATGGCGGAGAGACCCCCCAGCAGCCCCAGGGTGGCCTGGGAGGAGGTGGCGGCTCCCCGGGAGACAGGTCTCCAGCGGAGCCCTACGCGGTGACCATGGTCCAGCCGCTGCAGATGGGTGAGTGAGGAGCCCCTCCGGGAGTGGCAGGGCCAGCAAGCGCGACCGCCTCGATGCCGGAATCCCGTTTCCGCGGCACACCTGCAACAGGGGTCCCACGGGCAGGGGGCAAAGCGGTGCTTGCATGCCAGGGACGCTCAGGGCTGGGAGCCCTCCCCAGCACAACCTCCTCCTCCTCAGCTGTGCCGAGCTTAAAGCTCTTTTCACCCTTTGGGAAGCTTGTTGGCAAAGGTGCTGTGTCCTGCTGACTCTTCTCTGTTTCCCCTCCTTGTAGGTGAGACGCTGCCAGAGGAGAATCCAGAGCATCCAGAGCTCGAACCAGGATGGGATTCCGAGGGCAGCTGCTCGCTTTCTTCGCTTGACAGCAGCGAGTCGACCACGGTAACAAGCTGCCCCCTTCCTGGGACTCTTGTCCGTGTCACCAGCAGGAGGCTTGTGTGAGCAAAGGGACCCACAATCAGCGTGTCTCGCGTGGCCTCCCTGTCCCCGGTGAGAGGGTTCCTGCTGTCCCCGCGCAGGGACTATGTGAGGGCGGCACTCCAGTGTCCCAGCAGCAGCTCCAGCCCTCCTCAGCAGCAGCGAGCCCCGGTTCTCTCTCGGGCCAGCACACTATGCCCATGAGCCCAAGCCTCCTCCCTCACCCTGGGGACCCTCTGCTCTCACGCTCTGCCCTGCAGAGACTGCAGCCCCTGCTGCCACCTTTCCTGTGGGCACTGCCGACAGCACTGCAGGGCATCTGTCGCCAGAGCTCCTCGGGTGCTCAGTCTAGCAGCACCAGCAGGGTGCTTGGCATGACATGGCTTCCCTCCCTTCCTTCCTCCCGTAGGTGTTTGGACTACACCTTGAGCCTTCTCAGGTGACAGACATTGTCCTCATTGCGATCGAGGCCCTGACAGCAGATGACATCTCTGACAGGCAGATGGGCAGCAACATCCTGGACATGGTCGTGCTAGACCCTGGCTACTGGCTGACGGACGTAAGTGCCCTGTGGCTGGACTGCCCTGCCCGTGAGCCCTGACAGGCCTTGCTCTTCCCTCCTTCCCTAAGCCAGCTCTCTCGGGCACCTGAAGCCGTTTCAAGGCAACAGAGAGGGATGGGAAGGGCAGCACTTTCAGTCGCAGCTGGAGAAATGGCTGCACTCCACTGGCCGCACCATCCTCACCTGTGTCCTCTCCAGGTGCCAAAGTTCATGAGGTACATCCACAAAAACGTGGAGTGCATCTGCACGGAGCCAGCCCGGCACAGCCTGGACTCCCTTCTCCTCCGAATGACCGAGTGGTGCCCCAGAGAAGTGGTCAGGAGCCTGTTGAAGATCTCGCCAACCTGTGACAGGTACTAGCCCAGACAGCCTTGAGGGCTTGTGCCCTGCGGGGAGAGGGACGCGGGGACTCTCTGGCTGCCAGACCCAAGGAATGTTGCAAGACATCGCTGAGGAGCAGGGCCCTCCATCCCACCACGCTTCCCAGAACCATTGGGTCACCAGGCCTGCAGCAGCCAGAGCTGGCCAAGCCAGAGCCCCACCACCACGCTCCTCCCAGCCCCAGGGGGAACACCACCGCAGCCCCCTCCCGCCTGCCCGGTCAGGGCCCCCGCACACCCCAAGCGAAAGGGCCAGGGCTGCAGCACAGCCAGGGCCCGGAGAGGCTGGCCCAGGCATGGTGCAGTGGCCGAGGCAGCCCTGCTGACCCAGCGCTCTGGGTCTGCAGCGCTGCCCTGGCCATGTGGGAGGTGATGATCTCCGTGCCTTGGATTTTGTGGAGCGTCTTGACGGAGCTGCTCAGCGTGCTCCAGGACCAGCGGGTGCGCAAGGTGTTCAGCTGTGCCACGGAGGACGCCTGCATCTATCCCTTGGCTGTGAGTGACCACGCTCATCCTCAGGGCTGCGCCTGCCTCCCCAGCGAAACGGGCACGGAGCCCTCCCCTCCTGTCTGCCTCCAAATGGCCACCTCCCCCTGTACAGAGGGACACAGCCCCTTAGGGCCAGCAGGGCCTTGCCCAGCACCAGCCAGACCCCCTGCCACACTCTTGGGGCTGCCCTGGGCCCTTTTGGCCCCGGTGCACAAACACAAAGCCTGCTCCTGCCCGGGCAGCGCTCTGCTTCCCCCCGCCCTGCTCTGCAGCCCACAAACCTGGGGCAGAGAAAGGGGCAGAAGCCAGAGCCAGGCCAGGCGCTGGGCCTGGGGCGGAGGCATGGCCTCTGCACAGCCTGAGGGGGCTTCAGGTCTGGGGAGAGGAGATGATTGCCACCGCTGGCGGGTCACGCCGCCTTCGTGCCAGCGTGGCGGAGGGAGCCCCGCAGGCTCTGCTGCTCTCTAACCGCTGTCTTCGTTTTAGCTCCTGCTCTACACTGACATTGACGCCGAGGAGTTTGCTGCCCTGTACAGAGCCCAGAGGTACCTGAGGCGTCCAAGCTCAGTGATGCTCTCGCTGGTGCTCAGTGTCCTCATCACGCTTTCGAAAAAACCTAAGATGGTGAGCAAGGTGTAGCCAAGCGGAGCCACGTTGGCAGCTGGGGCCTGGGGCAGTGGGTGATGTGGTGGCTTGGCCTTGGCTGGGAGTCAGGAGGTGGGGTGTCAGGTCCAGTCACCCTCCCTGCTACGGAGGGGGCTGGTGGGTGCCGGCGGAGCCCTCCAGGCACAGAGGGTTACCAGTCCATCTGCCCCTTCCGCCTGGTCGGTAAAGGGCATGGCTGAGTAAGGGGATGCTGCTCTCCCGCAATCCCTTCCCTTCCTCCTGCTCTCCCTGCATGCCATCAGTGGCCACTGCCGGCCAGGAGGCTGCCGCAGTGACTCCTGTGACACCTGCTGGGAAGCAGCACGGGAGGCTGGTGCTTAGCAACCAGTGCATTTTTGCCAGGGTGGCCTTTCACCACTTCATCCTAAGGAAACTGTGTGTTTCATACAGGCAACAAAAATGCAGGTCCTGCTGCCAGACATCATGGAGAACCTGCAGGATGCCAACGCTGATGCCAAGATGAAGGCCCTGGTGTTCCTCAGGAGCATGATGGGTGACGCGAAGACTGAGGAGGCCAGCCTCATTGCTGTGCAGCTGGCGGAGAAGCTCCCACCCCTCTTTGATGATGTAAGGCTGCCGCGGGCACCTCAGCCCTACAGATGGGCGCTCTGCACAGACAGCTGCCCCTCAGCCCAGCCCGGTGGGCAGCGCTCGGGCAGGGCTGCCCTCCTCGCCCCTCTTGCCTGGCCTTTCAGGGCTCTGGGGCCACTCAGCCTCAGCTGCACAGCGGGCCCACAGCTCCTGTGTTCGGGATCCGAGCCCAGAGCATCTCCCCTCACATCAGCCACGCTAACGCCCTTGCTCACCGTGGGCAGGGAGCGGCTGTTGATGAAGTCCCCCTGTGCTCCTCTGCCAGGAGTCCAGCCAGGTGCGGGAGCTCTCCATCAGCCTCTTCAAAGATGTGATGAAGGCCGTGGTGGGGATAAACAAGAAAAAGATGAAGAAGAGAGTGCAGAGGGTCCTGCTCCCGCTCTTCCTCCACATGAGCGACGAGATCGAGAGCGTGGCACAGGTACAGTGACCAGCGACCAGTGTCACGGGGAAGGGTGTGCTGACAGCGCAGTCCAGCAGCGGACTGGCCCTGCATCCCCGCATCAAAGCTCTGCCCACCCTGGGCCTGGCCGTGAAGGAGCTGGGACAGCCCCAGCTGGGCAGCCAAGCGTCCTGCCGGGGGATGCCCGTGGGAGGTGCTGCTGGCCCGGTCCTGCCCTGCTGTCTCTGGCACTGCTGCCCTCCCTGCCTACAGCCCAGGGCCCACAGCTCCTTTGCCCTTCACTTTGCCCCCAGCCCTGGTGGCAGCTCAGCAGCTCCTGAGGATCTCTCTTCTGCTGGCCGGCAGCATGAGACACCCGAGGTGGTGGCTGCCCCGTGTCCCTGCCCTGGGCACTGAACCCAGTTCAGCCTCGGTCCCCCGCTGCCTCTTCCCATAAGGGGCTGGGAAAGGCTCGCAGCCTGGACAAGAGGAGGAGGATGCCAGCTCTCCTTCCCTGGGCTCTGGTGCCATCTCCCAGTCTCTGCTTCTCTGCAGGCCTCTAGGGACACCCTCCTCGCCTGTGCCGAGTTCCTGCGGTGGAGGAAGCTCAGCCACCTGGCCAAGACAAACCAGACGCACCTGATCGGAGAGTCCTTGGTGAGGACAAGCCCCAAGCCCCAGGGCCGGGTGGACAAGGGCTGCTCCAGGTGCCCGTGGGCTGCGCTGTGCAACCCTGCCTCTGCTCCCGCCTGGAGCACGCGGCCTGCAGCTGCATTCTCCTTCCCTGCCCTCAAGCACGGAGCCCCCAAGGGCTCTTCTCCAGGCCCCTCTCCCCTCCCTGCCCCCGGGGTGCTGAAGGAGACCCCGGCCCATCTGGGTCCTGGCAGTGGGACAGAGGAGTCTCGCCGTCCCCCGGCCCCCTCCGCCTGCAGCTCCCTCTGGACCTCAGCCCCACAGGGCTCCTGGCTGGGAGACGGGAAGCGCCGGGAGGGAAGGGGGGTGCTGGTAGGAGGGGCTGGTCCAGATGGCTGCCGAGGGTCTGTGCCAGCCCCGTTCCCTTGTTCTCTCTCCAGTTAGTGCATGACAGGAGCAGGGCAGAAGACTATTTGTTTCAGAGCCTGCAGTACCTGCGCAACGCTCAGGCCACCTTGCGAGAGGTGGCTGTCAGGTTCATTGGTGAGCCACGTCCCCCGGGGTCGCTCTTTTGGCGGCCAGGCCCCTGTCCCCACCGCTGCACTGGCAGTGAGGGGCAGCCCTGCGGTGCCAGAGCCCTGGCTGCCCTCTGCAGGGCCCACCACACAGGTGGGCTCGCTGGGAGCCTTGCTCAGTCCCACTGCCCTTGGGTGCTGCCATTCCCTGGGCTCAGCCCTGCTGAGGGGCAGGAGGGCGTGCAGCCCCGAGCTGGCAGGGCCAGGGGCCGTGCTGCCGGGCGTGTGCTGGGGAGCAGAGCTCTGACACGAATTCTGTGCCTAGGGCTTGCCGTGCAGCACCTGAGGAACCTAAGTCAGACCAAGGTGTGGAATGTCTGCAACGGTGAGTAGGGGCAGTGCTGGGCTGGTGGGGCAGGGGACAGAGCCTGGGCAGGGTGCTGCCATGCCTAAGCCTGCTCCAGGGAACTGCGTCAGGGGCAAGAGGAACACGTCCGGGCCACATGGGGCACTCCTGAGCAACAGCTTCCAGCTGGTCTCTTTGTCTCACCTGCTCCTCCTGGCCAGGGAAAGAGATGAGTGGGGTGGCACGGTCGGGATGGAGGAGGTCTCTGCAGGCAGTGGGGGTTCATATCTGCTCGCCTTCCTTCTCTTGCAGCCCTCTTGCCCTTGAGGAGAGACACGGAGCGCTTGGTCAGCTCCCTGGCAGCTCAGACCGTCTTCAAACTGACAAAATGCGTGAGAACACGAGGATGGAGCCTGCGGTGGCTGTGCTGCTGTCTCGGCTGAGCCATGGAGAACTGAAAGAATCCTCTGGAAAAGGGCCATAGATTTGAATAATTCTTTGTTTTTAATAAAGCTGGAATAACAAGCCCCGTCCCATGGTGTCCTTCCCATGGGGACCACCCTGAGCGGGCCGAGCAGACAGCGTCCCTCCTGGCCTCTGCTGCTGCCTGCAGGACAGCACCCGCGGACCCAGGCTGTCCTGGCAACAAAGCCCCAGCTGCGCCCCTAGACCACAAAGCCCGGAGGGGAGGAGGAGGAGAGAAGCTTTAGCCCAACCTGCCCCTCCTGAGACATCTCAGGGCACGCAAAGGCATCCAAGCTCCGCAAAGCTGGCGAGTCGTCATTTCTCCCAGCATCAAAATCCTCTCTTGTTCCGCGGAGCTGTGCGGGCGTTGGCTGGGATGGAGTTAATTTTCTTCCTACTAGCTCCTATGGGGCGATGTTTTGGATTCGTGATGGAAACAGTGTTGATCACACAGGGATGTTTTCATTATGGCCGAGCAGTGCAGCCATATGATATATGATATAGTGATGACCCCAGCTGACCAAAGGGACGTTCCGTGCCGTATGACGTCGTGCTCAGTGACAAACGTGGGGGGAGGCTGGTGGGGGGCTGCTGCTCGGGCATCGGTTGGTCAGTGGTGAGCAAGTGCTTTCCTTTGCATCGCTTGTCTGTCTCGGGGTTTAATTCTCTCTCTGTGTTATTTCCTTGGCCATCACAATTTATTGTTACTGTTACTACCCTGTTTCTCCAATCATTAAAGGGTTTTTCCCTCAACCCACCAGCTGGCTCACTTTTCACCCCTCCGATTCTCTCCCCCGTCCCGCTGGGAGCAGTGAGGGAGCGCCTGTCTGCTGCTCAGTTACCGGCCGGCGTCAAACCACGGCAGTCCTTTCCCCACCCCTCACTCCACACCACGAACGTCAGGCCCAGGTCCCGCACCACCCAGTGCATCCTCAGGAGCCACCGCTCCCCTTCCCACCCTTTTGACAGGATGCACAGGCAGCACTCCCTCAGTCGACGGAGCACCCCTGTTAGACGTCCATAAAAAGTCCACAAAACGCCCACGGAGCCCATTCGGCCCATGCCTTCGGGCTCCACCCCTCACGCTGCTCCCTCCGGACAGGAGAGGTGGTGTCTTGCGGCACCAAAGTTCCTGGGCACCAAAGCCCGCTCAGGCCGGAACCAAGAGGTCGGTCCCCCTCGTTTTCAGGGTCCAAAGCGCCACTGCGTGCATCTAGCCCACCCTTTGCGTGCCCAAAGCCTCCTGTCCTCGGCCGAAATCCTCACGCTGAGGGCCCCCACCCGCCTTCCATGCCCCACGGCCTGTCCTCAGGGCCCACAGGTCCAACCCCTGAAGGCGGAGCCGGTCGCCTGGCAGCACCCGCCCAGGAGGGGAGGCAGCGGCCCGGGACAGCCAATGGCCTCAGGGGAGGCGGGGCAAGGCATGTGATTGACTGGAAGCAGGCAGCCAATCAGAGGAAACATCCCCACAGGGCAGGGCGGGCCCTGGTGTGTGGGAGGGGAGCGACGCCTCAGGCACCCAATAAGAGAGAGCATCCCCGCAGGGGAGGGTAGGCCTGAAACCAGGGCAGAGTGACAGCCCAGATGGCCAATCAGACATGAAGGGCGGGCACTGCAGCCCAGCAGCCTGCCCCCCCGTGGCCAATCAGCGGCGGTAGCGCCTCAGGGGAGGAGACTGACAGCACTCCCGACCTATGAGGGCGGAGACCGAGGGGGGAAGAAGGCGGGCTCCGCTGGTGGCCAGGCCCAGCTTCGCCGTGGCGCCCGTGGGGCCTGCCCCGAGGCCCAGCAGCCCCCGGCCCAGGCCCGAGGCCCCTCTTCCCCCCCTCCCAGCCCTCCCTCCCCTCAGCTGCCCCTGTCTTCCGGAAACCCCCATCTCCAAGGGAGCCACCGCGTCCCAGAGAGTCAGGATGCCCTGGCCGTGCCACTGGACGGCAGCCATGGGCCCTGGGGCTTCTGGCTGCCATCGCCACCGGCGTCCGCCCGACGGTGATGAGGAGGTGAGGCTGAGGCCGCAGGGATGGTGGTGGGGTGGGGGAGGATGGGGGAGGGTGATGCTTGCTGTGGGTCCGCCCGCCATCACATCCCCTCCCCGCAGCCCAAGTGACCCTGCAGTGGCCTGAAGGGTGTTGGGGAGGGGGAAGACGCAGCACCTCCTCCTCCTGCATTATGGTGTGGTGTTGGGGGAAACTGAGGGGATGGGAGGGACACTTTGCGGTGGGGAGCAAACTGGGACACACACACACACGCACACGCGCGCGCACACACACACAAACCGCAAATACAGCCCCCAGGCTCCCCCTCGGTGAACACAGAGTGGGGTAGGTGTACGACCTGCGGCTGGACATAGCCCACTTGGCCCCACAACATATTGGCCAAAGTCCCCTAAATGCACTCAAACCCCACTCCCTCAGGTGACCTGTCGGGGCGGCTAGCGGAAAAGTACAAGTATGCAAGAAACTCGAGGGCATGCCAGCCTTGCAGATCTGGGAGAAATAACTCTGAGGAGTCAGGGAACAGCTGGCCTTGCAGGTCCGAGATAAATAACCTTGAAGAAGTAGGGAGTAGGCAACAAGTTATAACTGTAGCTTCTAGCACACAGCAAAACAGTAGCTTCTAGCATGTAGCGAAACCACAAGTAGGAGGGATTATTGTAATGAAATATTTAGAGCTAAGCCAATCAGAAATGATAGAATTTGTGTAACTGTTAAGTAGCTGTATAAAAGGCTTTCTGACGCGTCTAATAAACTGACATTTTGCTTGCATCAAGCAGCATCCCGTCTCTCAATCGTGGCAAATTGGTGACCCCGACGTGATGGGGTGGTGAACCGCCTAGCTGAGCGGCTTGCTGCGAGTCCCACGGAACATTGAATGAGCTGCTGAAAGGAAGCAGGAACTGGCCAGGAATCCCTCTGGATTTAAGAGGTGAGCTGTGGGAAACATGGGGAATCAGATGTCCCCCGCAGAGAGAGACGTATATGAGGTTATGAAAACGCTCCTCCGGAAACATAAAAAAGATATTTCCGGGCAGGACTTAAAGATTACGCTTAAGTGGGTACAAATGAAGATCCCCACTGTTACGGCCTCTAGTATTTTTACCCGGGAACTTTGGGACGATGTGGGGGTAAAGTTGTGGGACTCAGCGACGTCAGGGAATGCCGAGGCTCAGCGTTTGCTTCCGTGGTGGAGAAATATCTTTGAGGCTATTAAGGCACAGGAAAGGGGCCATAAAGACTCTCCAGATACTAAGGGGGAACCTTCATCAGCTCAGCCTTTGCTTCCCCCTCCGCTATCTCCGCGACGCGCTGAGTCGCCCGGACCCTTAAAGGTCTGTGCTGCAGGCTACCCTCCTGAGGAAGATCCGCTTGACCCGGGGCCCGTTGATCCTGATAAAGAGCCTGACTTGTACCCCCCTGACCCTCATGATACGTGGGCGAATATTAAACGTCAAGCTTTAAAAGAAGGTGACTTGGAAATAGCGCGAACGATAGTCGCCCCTGTTATTTATCAAGGCCGGGGAGTGCAGTGGGAGGCTTTGTCCTTCCCGGTGATTAAAGAGCTGCGCCGTACCGTCACAGAACACGGGCTCTCTTCCCCATATTTTGCGAGCCTGCTGTCTTCTGTCTTTGATACGTATGTTATGACTCTCCATGATTTAAAATCGCTAGCGCAATTGTTATTAACCCCTTCCCAGTATTCCCTCTGGGAGTCGCGTTGGAGGGGGGGCCTTCAAACTCTCCTCACCAGCTACGTGGGTCATAATAATGCTGCTCTTGCCGCACTGACCATGGAGCACCTTATGGGTACGGGTCAGCACTCTGATCCAGCGGCACAGGCTCGAGATTGTCCACGAGAGGCCCTGGAAGCGATCCGCAAAGAAGCAAAAAAGGCTTTACTCAAGATACCCGATTCCCGTAAACCTCAAAAGGCATTCACCTCTATTACGCAGGAACCTCGGGAGCCGTACATGCAATTCATTGATAGACTTAAGCAAGCTTTAGAACGCCAAATAGATAATACCGAAGCTCGAGAGATTTTGCTATTAAAATTAGCAGTTGAAAATGCTAACGCCGACTGTAAAAAATTACTTAAATCTCTCCCTAACCCAGCTCCGACTTTGGTTGAAATGGTAGAGGCTTGTAATCGTATTGGTACTGTGGACCATAAATTTGAAGCGATGGCAGCTGCTTTCGTAGCTATGAGAGGCATGTCTGGGGGAGGAAATTGCTACGGTTGTGGTAAACCAGGCCATATCAAACGAAATTGTCCCGCTTCTAATGGGGGGGCTAAAGCCCAAGTCCCTGGGATCTGTCCCCGATGCAGGAAGGGGCGTCATTATGCTAATTAATGTCGTTCTAAGTATAATTTTCAAGGGCAGCCGATACAGGGAAACCGCTTGCGGAGCGCGGGGCAGCGACGCGCACAGACACAAGTATCGTCGCCGGTGAATCGAGCCATGCAGATGGGTGTGACCTCGCCACAAGTCTTCGCCCAGCAACAGCCGGTAGCGCCGGATTGGACCTGGCAACCTCACACGCAGTAACGTTGCTTGATTCCTCTGTTCATTTATTAGCAACTAATGTTTCAGGTCCTTTACCCCCGAAAACACAAGGGCTACTATTAGGGAGATCATCGGTTACCTTAGCCGGACTTTTTGTATTGCCTGGAGTAATTGATGCGGATACCGTTGGGGAAATTAAAATCATGGCCTGGACCCCATTTCCCCCTTGCACAGTACCCAAAGGAAGCCGCATTGCACAATTACTATTGATCCCGCAGAACACAAGCTCTCTTTCGCTTCACCCACCTCCGCAGCAAAGACAAGGAGGTTTTGGATCTACTGGGGATCCACAGATTCTCTGGGTACAGTCCATTTCCCAGAAGCGACCACTTTGTCAATGTACTCTTATTCATGGCACTCAGCAAGTAATCCTGAATGGGATTATTGACACAGGGGCCGATGTTACCGTAATTTCACAGGCGAAGTGGCCTCCACAATGGCCTTTGGCAGCTGTGCCTCAGGCGCTAGCCGGAATCGCAGGAGTTGGTAGAAGCCACCAATCCTCGGAATTGATCCAAATCAAAGGCCCAGAAGGACGAGTGGCTTCCGTCAAGCCTTTTGTGCTGCCTGTTCCTATGGTCTTATGGGGACGTGATGTGCTGTCACAAGGGGGAACTTCCATTCAGTTGCATTTTTAGGGGGGGCCATTGAGGTGCGCGACACCCTGGAACTGACTTGGAAAACTCAGACGCCCATTTGGGTAGATCAGTGGCCCCTACCACTCGAAAAGCTTCGCGCTCTCCAAGAACTGGTTACGGAACAATTAGCAAAAGGACATATAGTACCTACTACTAGTCCTTGGAATTCACCTGTCTTTGTTATTAAGAAGCAATCTGGCAAGTGGCGCCTGCTCCATGATCTCAGAAAAATCAATGATGCTATGGTAGATATGGGAGCTCTGCAGCCAGGGCTCCCTTCTCCAACTATGATCCCCCGCAATTGGCATCTCACCGTTATTGACCTTAAGGATTGCTTTTTTAATATTCCACTACACCCTGACGACGCTGCCAAATTTGCTTTTTCAGTCCCAAGTGTCAATATGCAAGCTCCTGTGCAACGATATCAGTGGGTTGTACTGCCACAGGGAATGAAAAATAGCCCGGCAATTTGTCAATGGTATGTCGCTAAGGTACTTAGCCCTGTCAGGGTTGCGTTGCCTCAAGTTCCGTTATATCATTATATGGATGATATCTTGATGGCTGCGCCTCACCTTGAGCTCATGGAAAAGGCCGTAGCCCTTGTCACGGCCGCTGTCAATTCGGCAGGCCTCTGTATTGCGCCCAAAAAAGTCCAGAAAATGCCCCCTTGGACCTACTTGGGTTGGCGCATCAGGACCCAGACGATAGTTCCCCAACCTGTGCACATAGAGGCGGACATTAAAAATTTGCACAATGTTCAAAAATTATTAGGGACCATTACTTGGGTCCGACCCTTGCTAGGAATCTCCAATTCAGACTTAAGCCCTTTGTTTGAACTCCTCAAGGGAGATTCCGATTTACGCTCCCCTCGTCGACTGGGTCCTGAAGCCGCTGCCTCATTACAAAAAGTAGCGGAAGCCATTGCCTCACGGCAAGCACACCGCTGTGCGCCTGAATTGCCCTTCAATTTAATTATTTTGAACCCTGCACGTCAGCCATATGCTTTGATTTTTCAATGGGACCCTAACAATCCTGATCCCTTATTAATCATTGAGTGGGTCTTTTTACCCAACCAGCCCACTAAAACAATTTGCACGCAACATGAAATGTTTGCTTCCTTGATAATTAAAGCACGGCAGCGATTCCTTGCCCTGTCAGGGATGGACTTTGCTTCTATCTGTTTACCTGTAACTAATATGTACCTACAATGGTTATTCCAACAGTCTGATGCTTTCGTATTTGCCTTAACAGATTATTCGGGTCAACTAACCTCACATCCTCCGTCCCACAAGCTTCTACATGCTCATTTTAACTTAATGTCCATAGCAAAGAGATGTCACCAGCCCCTCCAAGGCCTTACTGTGTTCACCGATGGGTCTGGAAAAACACACGAGTCGGTGATTGTCTGGTGGGATGACCGCTCTCAACAATGGGAGTCGGACGTTGAGACAGTCTCCGGGTCCCCTCAAATCGTAGAGCTTGCCGCTGTTGTTCGAGCTTTTCGTAAGTGGTCTACACCACTGAATCTTATTACTGATTCTGCTTATGTTGTAGGCGTCGTCGAACGGACAGAGGCCTCGGTGCTGCGTCATACTTCGCATGCTGATTTGTTTGCTTTGTTGCAGGAACTTGTTTTCCTTTTAACCTCTCGAACACATCCCTATTTTGTTTTACATGTTAGATCGCACACCTCTTTACCTGGGTTTATTGCAGAGGGCAATCGACGGGCCGATATGCTCACTCTGCCGGTACAAGTTTTACCTGACCGTATTGCGCAAGCTAAGCTTAGTCATTCCTTTTTCCATCAGAATGCAGGGGGCCTCAAACATCAGTTTGGCCTCACTTCTCAGCAAGCGGCGAACATTATCGCTGTCTGCCCTGATTGTCAAAAACATTCTTTTCCTACGGCACCAGGTGGGGTTAATCCCAGAGGCTTACAAAGCCTGCAATTATGGCAGACGGATGTCACACACTATCCAGACTTTGGGAGATTAAAATACGTCCATTCCTCTATTGACACCCTTTCAGGCGCTCTATTTGCCTCCTGCCATGTGGGGGAGGCGGCGAAAGATGTTCGCAGGCATCTGCTGCGTGCTTTTGCTACCTTAGGCATCCCTGCACAAATCAAAACAGACAATGGCCCTGCTTATATCTCGGCTGCACTTAAAACCTTTTTTATCTCTTGGGGGATCACTCACATCACTGGGATCCCGCATTGCCCTACGGGCCAGTCCCTGATTGAACGCTCTCATCAGTCTTTAAAGCGCTTGTTACAGCAACAGAAGGGGGGAGTAGGGACAGCCACCCCTGAAGAACGTCTACAGAAAGCCCTGTATGTTTTTAACTTTTTAAATTGTTCTTTAATAGATAACAACCCTCCGATCGTTCGCCACTTTAACACAAACACTTCTTTCGAAGCCAGCGTAAAAGCTCCAGTCCTGATCCGCGACCCTGAGACAGGTAAGGTCTTGGGGCCATACCCCCTTGTCACATGGGGCAGAGGCTATGCTTGTGTTTCCACAGAACGAGGCCCCAGGTGGATCCCAGCGAAGAGCGTGCGACCTTTCCGTGAACCCCTACCACAGTCGGATGGCCACAACACCAATCCACAGCTAGATCATTCCCCTGAACAGCATACCGGAGAACATTCGGAGGACTGATGCAGTGCTCTTATGGACAATAGAGCAGAGACTCCAGTAGAACATATTCATTGTGTCGCCTGTGGTCATGGTCGGGGGCCCGAAAAGAGGGGCGCTTAGTAAAGGATTCTCCACCGACCGTCATCTCACCTATTGGTAATGCTACCCTCTGGCAACAACAATGGTGTTTGAGCATTGCTCGAGACGCCACTCACTCAGCCCCTGGTACCATGCTCCCTAGGCGGCTCCCCTTGGGGTTCTTTTTTATTTGCGGAAATAGAGCTTGGTCTGGGATCCCTTCCAACCCTAGAGGAGGCCCGTGTACTATTGGACAGCTTAGTCTTGGCACTCCTCACTATCATCCAAGCCCAAAACAGCGGTTACGTTTTACTCATGACACAACACAAGCATTAGAAAATACTTGCGACGATAATGTTAAGCTATGGAATCGCTGGGAGGTTTTTTTCGCCTCGCTATTTACCCCTGGGGTGGCAGCAGCGAGAGCCCACAGAGACTTAGATGCAATTACCTGTTGGGTTGTTCAAGCAAATGCTACCAGCCGCATACTATCTGAGATGGCTGAAGACTTGTCCACGGTACAACACGCAGTCCTGCAAAACAGAGCCGCTATTGACTTCTTGCTACTGGCCCACGGACATGGCTGTGAGGACTTTGACAGAATGTGCTGCATGGACTTAGAGGACCACTCTTCTTCGCTACATAAGCAAATTAAACAACTCCTCGCGCATTCACAAAAGGTGCAATCTGATACGGACTTCTTCAGATTGGGTGCTTTAGGTCATTGGTTTGGGCTAAAGGGCTGGCTTAGGAGCCTGGTACAATCTGCTGTACTCGTATTAGTTATTATATTGGTAGGCCTTTTGATTCTAAGCTGCGTTCTTTCCTGTGTCAGGTGACTAAAGTTGTTCGACATACATGGTTTATTCAAAACGGCGATATTCCGAAGATTTACGGTAGTGTTAGTTCTGTCCAGCTCACTGAGTATGATGACCTTTAAACCCGTGCCTCAGTTCTGCCTTTAAAGAAACAAAAAAGGGGGAGATGTCGGGGCAGCTAGCGGAAAAGTACAAGTATGCAAGAAACTCGAGGGCATGCCGACCTTGCAGACCTGGGACAAATAACTCTGAGGAGTCAGGGAACAGCTGGCCTTGCAGGTCCGAGATAAATAACCTTGAAGAAGTAGGGAGTAGGCAACAAGTTATAACTGTAGCTTCTAGCACATAGCAAAACCGTAGCTTCTAGCATGTAGCGAAACCGCAAGTAGGAGTTATTATTGTAATGAAATTTTTAGAGCTAAGCCAATTAGAAATGATAGAATTTGTGTAATTTGTGTAACTGTTAAGTAGCTGTATAAAAGGCTTTCCGACGCGTCTAATAAACGGACATTTTGCTTGCATCAAGCAGCGTCCCGTCTCTCAATCGCGGCAGAGAAGCAGGGTGCAGAGGGCTGTTTGAGGATCTCCTCTTCACGCTCCACAATGGCCCGCCTTGACACTCAGAAAGGAAGGCGTGGATGAGAAAGAAGCTCCTGACAAAACCCAAGCCTGAAGAGGAAGCACAGAGGAGGTGGAAGCTGGCTGCCTGCCAGCCTCAGGGGTTTTGTGTTTCCATACTGGAGACACGCATTCGTGTGTGCGTGTGCTTGTTTATGTTGGGGGGGAACTGAGGGATGAGGAGATCCTGGGGCCGGCTTCTAGATAGAGCATCTACAACCAGCTCCTGGAGGGATCCATTTTCTCTGCGTGTCTATACAGGTCTATATTTCCCACTGACGCAGTCTGCCATACAGGCAGCGCACCATACCAGTACCCTCACTGGTATTTTGGTGATGGTTGTCACGGTACTTCCTACTTGAGGCGGCAATTCTATTGAACTAGTACCTCCTTTAATTGTGTATCGTGGCCTGCAACTCCTCATGTTATCTTGTGAGAGACAGCACCACCAGGGTGAGCCATCAGCATAGAAACATGAACAGCTGAGCAAATGGATCTTCATTCCAGGGCCATGGAGCTTCACTTCAGGGGAACCTTGAGAAACTCTGGGATATGGCCAAGAGCAACCTCTAGAAGTTTACAAGGAGAAGCATCCAGTCCTGCACTGAGGGGGAGGAAGGAATAACCAGGTGCATCAGAGCCCGCTGGGACCTAACGTGCTGAGCAGTGATCCTGAGGAGAAGGTGCTGGGAACTGGAGTGGCCCCCCAAAGAAAAGTGTCCCCCTGTGTGCAGCTCCCCATTTTGGAGGAGTGGGGAGGAACTGGAGAGTGCCCAGAGGAGGTCTGCCCAGCTGTGGTTCAGCATATAGTGCACATGCGCTGCGTGGGGAGGCTGAGGAATGTGGGCTTCTTTGCCCCTTTGGCCCCATGGTGGAGAGGCTCTGGGCAGGACAGGGGTTGCTCGAAGGACGGTTTCAGAGATAACGGGGCTTTTCTTCTTCGTGGGAGACCGCATGAGAAAGAAATAATGCCAGAACTTGTAGCTTGGGAGGTTTAAACAGGAAACGGGAGAAAGAAACGTCACTCCAAGGGCAGTGCTGTGGAAAAGGCGGCCAACCAGAAAGAATGTGGATCAGCCCGTGGCTTTGTGTTTATTAAAGACATATCCCCGAAGGATGGCGAGACTTCAGAAAGCTTAGTGAGTTGCTCAGGCGAGAGCAAGGTGGAGAAGCAGGGGAGATGTCTGCAGCCTGCAGGGAACATGCCCAGGTGTGGAACACAATAGGACAGCCTGCGGTGGTTTCAACAGTGTGGGGCTGTTGAAATGTGAAAAGCCCCCAGGAGATCCAAGGTCTTAATCTCCGTGTCTGTGACTGTTATCTCTGCCACTGATGCCTATAAGGAGCACAAGAGCCTGATGGCCTCCTCGTCCCCACCTGGGAGCCTGGGAGGTGTCCTGCTGTCATTCTGCACGTGTCATTGCACCTCCCTTCCCACATCATCCGCATGGAAGAGCAACTTGGAAGACATCATCCTGATTATGGAACAGGTCATCCTGAGTGCCATTATGTGGCACATGAAGAACAACCAGGCGATAAGGCGCAGTCAGCATGGGTTCACGAAAGGCAGGTCGTGCTTGACAACCCTGATCTCCTTCTAAAATAAGGTGACCCGCTGAGTGGATGAGGGAAAGGCTGTGGATGTTGTTTACGTGGAGTTTAGTAAAGCTTTTTGACACAGTTTCCCACAGTGTTCTCCTGGAGAAATTGGCTGCCCATGGCTTGGATGGGCGTACACTTCGCTGGGTGAAAAACTTCTGGGACAGCCGGGCCCAATGAGTGATGGTGAATGGAGTTCAATCCAGTTGGTGGCCGGTCACGAGTGGTGTTCCCCAGGGCTCAGTACTGGGGCCGATTCTCTTTAAAATCTTTATCAATGATCTGGACAATGGGATCGAGTGCACCCCAAGTAAGTTCACAGATGACACCAAGTTGGGTGCGTGTGTCAACCTGCTCGAGGGTAGGAGGGTGTTGCAGAGGGACCTGGACAGGCTGGATCGATGGGCCGAGGCCAAGGGCATGAGGTTCAACAAGGCCAAGTGCCAGGTCCTGCACGTGGGTCACAACAACCCCATGCATCGCTACAGGCTTGGGGAGGAGTGACTGGAGAGCTGCCTGGCAGGAAAGGACCTGGGGGTTTTTTGGTTGACAGGCATCTGAATATGACCCAGCAGTGTGCCCAGGTGGCCAACAGCATCCTGGCCTCTATCAGGAACAGTGTGGTGAATTGGACCATGGAAGTAATCGTCCCTAGTCACTAGTTCAGGTTGCTCCAAGCTCCTGACCTTGGACACGTCCAGGCATGGGGCATCCGCAACTGCAAGCCATTGCCCCTTGTTCTGCTATTACAGGCCTTGGTAAAAAGTCTCACTCCATCTTTCTTGGCCTATGACCACTGTGATTTCACCTGCAAACACCGTGGAGAGAGCCCAGAGATCTCCCAAGACAGGGTTTGGAGGCCTCAAGCACTTGACCAGTATCTAGAGGCTGAGAGCCCTGGGCTCAGTGGTGTGGAGACTGAGGACGGTATAGGAGGAGCCTGAGCGTGCTGGAAGGGTGCTTTCAGAGCTGGTGGAGCTTTTCTTCGTAGTGGAAAACAGCATGAAACAGTGGAAAACAGAAAGAAATATTGCCACAACGGGCAAGTAGGGAGGTGCAGGCTGGCCACGAGGAGAAAGAAACATCACTCCAAGGGCAGTGCTGTGGTGCAACGCGCCACCCAGAAGGACTCTGGATCAGCCCAATGCTTTGTGTTTCAAGGAAGAGTCAGGGAGGATGGAGAGATCTCAGCAAAGGAAGGTGGCAGCAAGGTGGGGCAGCCGGGTGGATGACTGCAGCCTGCAGGGAAAGAGGCAGAGGTGATGGGACGCCGTAGGACAGCCTGTGGTGTAGAAGACACAGGGATGTGGCAAAGCTGAAAGGCCCCTAACAGAGCCAGCCTCTTCGTGTCTTGGGCTACGGCTGTTGTCTCTGCCACTGATGCCTATGAGACAACCAGTCCTTCCAGCACTGCGGTCTTGTTGCCTCCTTGTCCACACTCAGGAGCCTGGGAGGTGTCGTACCCTAGTCCTGCCCTTGGCACTGCATATCTCCGCATCCCACTGTGCCAGGAAGAGCCCTGAGGAAGGAGTGAGGGAGAGGATCTCCCTTCCTGGGGGCTGGGGGTCAGGCCTTGGCCCTTTGGGCGATGGAGTCAGGGCTTGGCCCTTTGCACTAATGAAACACATCCAGGTTTACCCAGCATGAGAGTCACCTTCAATTTGCTTTTCCCGACCTGTCATCACTGCCTCCAGTTTTCTGCTCTAACCAGACCCGGGGGGCAATTCCTCAGTGGTGTCCCTCAGTGGGACCCATCAACAACACAAGAAACTTTGGAGTTTGAACCCGACTTTGTCTCCTTGAGAGGTTCCTTCAACTTCCTCGCAGCGTCTGACGTTCACGGACTCAGCCTCGAACCCACCGGAGGGGGTCTCTCCAGTTGCTGCCCCCCCAGAGAATCACAGAAGATGCCGAGTTGGAAGGGACCCACAAGGCTCAAGTCCAACTCCCAGCTCCTCACGGAAGCACCTGAAACTGAACCATATGACAAAGACCGATGTCCAGATGCTCCTTGACCTCTGGCAGGCTGGGTGCCGGGACCACTCCCCTGGGGAGCCAGCGACTGACCACCCTCTCAGTGAAGAGCCTTTGTCTCACATCCAGGCGGAATTTCCCCCGATGCAGCTTCGTTCCATTTCTTCGTGTCCTGCTGCTGGTCACCAGAGAGAGCAGATCAGCACCTCCCCCTCTGCTGCCTCCGCTCGTGTCCACACGCGTGTCCATTCACCTCCCCGCCTGTCTACGCGTGTCCACACACCCCCGCAGGCATCCATGCATCTCTGCACACGTGTCCACACACCTCCACATGCCTCCACTCCCAACCACACGCCTCCACACGTGTCCACTTGCATGTCCACACACCCCCACAGGCTTCCACGCGGGTCTGCACATGTGTCCACACGCCTCCACATGTGTCCACATGTGTGTCCACACGCCACCACTCCTGTCTCCACACGTGTCCACACACCCACATGGGCTTCCACACGTGTCCACATGTGTCCACACACCTCCACACGTGTCCACTCGTGTCCACACACCTCCACACGTGTCCACTCTTGACCACAGGCCTCCACACGTGTCCACACGCGTGTCCACACACCCCCACAGGCTTCCACTCCGTTCTCCACACGTGCCCACACGCATCCACATGTGCCCACACACCTCCAGACGCCTCCACACCCCACTGTGCGTGGCCACACACATGTTCACACACCTCCACATGCCTCAGACCGACCCCCCCACACCATCTTGGTGCCCCCCCCACGTCCCCTCTTGTCCCCCGTGGGGCGGCCCCCTCCCCGACCCACCTGTGTCCCCACTGGGGGGGATCTCCGTGTGTCCCCCCCCGCCTCCTGTCCCCACCCACTAGGGTGTATCCCTGCCCCCCCCACGGGTATCTCAGTGTCCCCCGTGTCCCCAGTGGGGGTCCCCGTGTTTGTCCCCCCCTCTCCGTGTCCCCCCCCAAAAGGGTCTCCCCCTGCCCCCCCCCCACGGGTATCTCAGTGCCCCCCGTGTCCCCAGTGGGGGTCCCCATGTTTGTCCCACCCTCCGCCTGTCCCCCCCAAAAGGGTCTCCCCCTGCCTCCCCCCCCCCGGGTATCTCGGTGCCCACCGTGTTCCCCGCGGGGGGGGGGGGGGGTGTCCCTGCGCCCCCCCCGACCCCCCCTGTGTCCCTGCAGGCTGAAGGGGGCTTTTGGGGGGGCCCTGGGGCTGCTGGGGGTCGAGTTCGTCGGGTTCTTCTCAGGGGTCTCCATGTTCCGGCCTGGGCAGAGCCTCTTCTGTATCTTGGGGGGGCCCCAAAACCCGGGGGGGGACACCCTAAAAATGGGGGGGCCCTAAAACTGGGGGGGAGGGGCCTAAAACTGGAGGGGGGGGAGGGGCCTTAAATGGGGCAGGGGGGAGGTGCCCTGAAATGGGGGGGGGGGGGACCCAATAAGGCGGGGGAGGCCCTGAAACGGGGGGGGACCCCGAAATGGGGGACACACACACAAAACATGGGGGGTGACCCTGAAACACGGGGGGGGCCTAAAATATGGGGGGGGACGAAACATAAGGGGGGACAGGGCCCAACATGGGAGGGGGGCCAAAAACGGGGGGGGAACCCCAAAAGGTGTGTGCGGGGGTCCGAAATGAGGGGGGGATCCCTGAAATGGGGGGCGAGACACCCCAAAACCGGGGGGCTGCCATCAGGGAGGTTCCTCCCCCCGTCCAAAGGTCACAGGGGGGCCCTGCCAGGCCTGGGGGGAGGCGGGTTTCGCCCAATTCCACCCTGTGGGGGGGTGCCCGGGGGGGAGGGGCCGCCCCCCCACCCCCCCATTTTTGGGGTGATTTTCCCTGACGTGGGGCAGCGCTGGGGGCCCACGTGGCGGCTGCCCTGGGCCTGGCCCTGCTGGAGGACTGGGACGGCGGCTCCTTCTGGCTCCTCTTCGGCCTCTGCAGGTGGGTCGCGGGGGGAGGGGGTCTTTGTTGGGGTGTCCCCCCCCGCTTACACCTGACTGACACCCCCCATTCCCCCCCCTGCCCCGCAGTGTCCCTCCCGCTGTCACCGAGGCGCTGCTGCTGGTCTCCATTCTGGGGTGCAGGAGAAGAGCCCTCTGAGCCCCGGGGGGGGGGTTGTCGGTGTCCGTACCCCCCCCCCCCCGAACCCCTCCGAGGGTCCCCAATATGCGCTGACCCCCCGGCGTGCCCCCGAACCCCCCCTTCCCCCCCACCCCCAACTTCCACCGCCGTGTTGAGAAATTAAAGGGTTTAGCGCGGGAAAGCGCCGGCGCGCCACGGCTTTGGCGCAGAAAGACGGCGCGGTGGCCCCGCTCCTCATGCAAATGAGAGCCGCGGGGCAGGCTGGGAGCGCGCGGGAGAGAGGAAGGAGGGGTTTTTTGGAGATCGGGAGGGGGATGAGGGAAGGGGATGGGGGGAACGGCGGGGGGCGTCAGGGGAGTGCGAGGGGGGCGGAGGGAGGGGGGTAGGGCGGGTCGCCGTTGGTAGGGGGTGGTGGCGGATGCCCGCCCCCGCGGGGGAGTACAAGACAGTGTTAGCGTGGTGCAGGGTGGTTGGTATGTATTGGGTGCGGCACGACGAGGGGTGGTTACGTGTGTGTGTGAGAGGAGCGGGGCTGGGCCAAGCGCAGTAACCGGTCGCCCCCGCGGAGCGTCAGGTTGTCGGTGGGGAGGGGATCAGGTGTGTGTGTGTGCCGTGAATGGCCGCCCGTGCGCGTAATGGGGCCGTGCGACCGGGGCGTGCACCCTCAGAGGTGCGCAGGAGACGCGTGTGTGAGGGGGCTGCGGGCACGAGGGACACTCCTTGTGCCCCATACATCCCCCACCCCATGGACATCTGCTCTGCCCCATAGGTCCCCCCTTGCCCCATACGCCCCCCCTTGTGCCCTCCACTCTCCGCACTGGGACCCCACTCGCCTGGTCTCTGGTTTCTCCCGTTTCTCCCAGTTTCCCAGTTGGCAGCTCCCAGCCCCGCAACGCTGGGAGTCCCTCCCCTCGCGTTCCCCCCCCCTCCCCAGGGACCCTCCGGTGCCCCCCGGGAATGATCCCCCCACAGCCAACCCCCCTGAAGATGGGAAATCTTGGAATCCTGGAATCATTTGGGTTGGAAAAGATGTTGAAGATCCTCAAAGGAGGATATTTGTGACCGTTCCTCAATAGCTACGGGGCAGGGGGCAGGAGGACAGGGCCCAGTGACAGGACAAGGGGCAACGGGGACAAACCGGGACACGGCAAACAAGGAAAATTTCGCTTGGAGGGAGATGGAGCTTGGGGACACGGTGCCTAGAGAGTGTCCTTCTCCGGAGATATCCCAACCCTGCCTGGAGCGGTCCTGGCCCACCTGCCCCGGGTGACCCTGCTGTGGTGGGGGCTGGATGATGGTCGCCGAAGGAGACGGAGGAGAGGGAAGTGGGGGGGTGAGGGCATGGGAAAGGGCCCATGGGAAGGAGGGGGACGTGGGGTTTTGGGGACCTGGGTTTTGGGGATGTGGGGTTTTGGGGACATAGGGTTTGGGGGACGTGGGTTTTTAGGGACGTGGGTTTTAGGGGCAGATTTTGATGGATATGGGGTTTTGGGGACGTGGGGTTTTGGGCCATAGATTTTGATGGATGTGGGGGTTTGGGGACGTGGGGGTTTGGGGACATGGAATAGTGATGGATTTGGCAGTTTTGGTCCATGGTTGGCCTCGATGATGTGAAAGGTCCCTTCTGACCTGGGCAATTCTGTGGTTCTCTGGGGCGGAAGAAGCTGTTTCTGCAGCGGCCCCCAGCCAGGCAGGAGTGTGTCTCCCCTCCTTGGCGTTGGCGGGGGCTGGATGATGGTCTCCAAAGGAGATGGAGGAGAGGGAAGGGTGTGGGTGAGGGCATGGGAAAGGGTCCACGGGAAGGAGGGGGATGTGGGGTTTGGGGACGTTGGTTTTTGGGGACATGGGCTTTAGGGACATCGATTTGTTATGGATATGGGGTATTGGGGGACATGGGGTTTTGAGGGACGTGGGTCTCTGGGGACTCCTCCAATGGTTGGGGCTCTCTCCGGAACCCAGATGCCATTTGTCCTCCCTCTCGTGGCGTGTCGACACCGAGGCTTTTCCCTGGGGAACGCTGGCTCCAAGGTGCCATCCCCGAGACAGAGGTGGCGGATGGGCAGCGCTGGGGACAGGTGCGGGGCCACCACAGCCCAGGGAGAAGAGCTGCCTCGGGGACTAGCGGGAGAGACCCAGCGAACGCCGGCCCTTCCTGGCCCCCCCCCCTCCAAAAGGAGGGAATTTCCCCCCAAAATGGTGGGGAATTCCCAGGAGAGGTTGTGAGCTCAGCCTCCAGCACCGCGCGGAGCCGAGGGGCGAGTTCCAGCCCGGCTCCCATGGAGCTCTCTCCCAAGGGGGACCCATGACGAGCCCGCGCCAGCGTTTCCGTCCTGTGCCCCCCATCTCTCCCCGGCCCCCTCCTCTCCCAAGACGGTCTGTCCCAGTTGGCCACTTCCAGCCCCCCCGGGGGCTCCTTGGAGCAGCCTTTTTGGGGCGGTTCCGACTGCAGCCAGCGCCAAACCCCGCTCCCGGACATCGGAGGAGCCCCCCGGCGGGGACGGAGCTGGGTCACAAATCCCTGGGGGATTCTCCGGGTTCCCGAGGCTCCTCCCCAACCCGCGATGCCCCAGAGAAGGGGGTGGGCTGGGGGGGGGGGCGGTTCGGGAAGGCAGGTGGCCAGGCGTGGGGCTCCGAAATGGCCTGGGAACCCCCCAGAGGGCTGAGTCCGTGGGGCAGGAGCCCAGAGGTCCGGGCCGTCCCTCCACGCTCCTCTCCTGCCCCACACCACGGGGAGAGGGGCCACGGAGCGGGGGCCACGCGCAGGCAGACGCGGAGCGAAGCTTTGCTGAAGGAGTTTATTGATGGCGAAAGGGCAACGGTCCGGGGCTCCCGGGGGTCGGGGGGGGCCATCCAGGGATGATCATCTCCTCGTGCTGCTGCGGGGGGACGGGACGAGGGTGTCACCGCTGGTTCCAGTCCTGGAAGGCAGAGCCCGGCGTGAGACCCTCCCGGCGTGTGCCGGGCCAGGAGAGCGTCCGCGTCCCCCCTGTCTCCCCACAGAGCCCTGGGGACGGAGAAGGGACCTGGAGCCCCCCACACACCCAGGGCAGGACCTGGCTCTCCTGAGCCCCCCGGGGCACCCCCAGCCCCTCGCCCGGCGTGGCCTTACCCGGGGACACCCCGAAACCTCCCCGAGTCCCGCCCGGCCCCCGCGGGCATCCTGGGGGGCACCAGAGCCCCCCGCCCGGCCGCGGCGGGGCCCCGGGCAGTCCGTGCAACCCCCCCGGGTGCGGGGACTGGCAGGGCAGCAGCTGCGTCCCGCTGGCCCGGGACACGCGTCGCCGCCGTCCCCTCGTCGTCCCGCTCCCGCGGCCCCGGTGGTCCCGGCCCCGAGGGCTCGGGGACCCCCTGGGGCCCAGGACCCTCCGTGGGGCTGGAGCGGCCGGGACGTCACTCACCTAGGCCTCGGCCGCCTCAGCCATGCGTCTCTGGCGCGCCAGCTCCAGCAGCTTCTCAGCCCGGGGGGCCTGGGGAGACGGGGGGGTCAGGGAGGCGCTGGGAAAGCCCTGGGGGGGCTGGGGGCGAGTGGGCTCCCAGTGCGGGCACTGAGGGGGAGTGGGCTCCCAGTGCAGGCACTGGGGGGGAGTGGGGCCCCAGTGCAGGTACTGGGGGGGGAGTGGGGTCCCAGTGGAAATACTGGTGGGAGGGGGTGGGTTCCCAGCACAGATACTGGGGGGGTGAGTGAGGTCCCAGCGCAGATACTGGTGGGAGGGTGTGGGGTCCCAGTGCAGATAGTGGGGGGCGAGTGGGGTCCCAGTGCAGGTACTGGGGGGCAAGTGGGGTCCCAGTGGAGATACTGGTGGGAGGGGGTGGGGTCCCTGTGCAGGTACTGGGGGGGCGAGGGGGGTCCCAGTGCAGATACTGGGAGGGAGTGGGGTCCCAGTGCAGACACTGGAGAGTCGAGTGGGGTCCCAGTGCAGGTACTGGGGCGCACTGGGATGCTCTGGAGCATGGTGGCCATGGGAGGGAGGGTCTGGGGGCAGCAGAGCTGGCTGTACCTACCGCAGCCCTCTTCACTCGCCCAAAGTCGATTCCCCCCTGTGGAGAGACCGTGGGGTCGCCCAGGTCACTGGGATGTCCCCAGCCCCGGCGAGCAACTGGGGGACCGAGCGGCCCCCCCAGTTCCGCAGACTGGGCGCCCTCCCAGCCCACCCGCCGCTTACCCCGATGCAGTAACCTCCGCTTGCTTCGAAGGCCTGGGGAGAAAGAGCACAGCGGGCGCTGGAGGGGACCATGGTGGGGCCGGGGGGGACAACACAGGCTCCCCTCGGCCCCAAGGCTTCCCAGGAAAAGGCCTTCTGCTGCCCCCCAGCACCATCCCCCCCCCAGGTTTCACCTCACACGAGGACCAGGGGTGAGGACGGAGATGAAGGAACCACGGGGAGTTCAGGAGCCCCAGAGAGGACGGGGGCGGGGGGTGGTGGGGACGCAGCGATGGGGCACGGGGGCGGTCGGCGGGACCCCCGAGGGCCGGGGCCGGGGGCTCTGGAGGGCCGGGGGGGCGTGGGACGGACAGGAGAGGGAAGGAGCCCAAGCGGAGGGGCCATGGGGGCTCCGAGGCGGTGGCTGGTGGGGGCAGAGGCGGGAGGAGAGCGGAGGAGCACAACGAGGGGACGGCGCAGGGAGACGGTGGGGTCGGGCAGGGGCTGCAGGGACACCGCTGCCGGGGAAAGGGGGGAAGGCGAAGGGCTGAGGGGGATGAGGGGAAGAAAGACCTCGGCAGCGACGGAGAGGTGGGACACGGAGCGTGTCGCCGGGGGGAGATGGCAGCGGGGCCCAAAAGGACGGGACTTGGGGGTGCCGGGGGGGGATGGGACGGATGTGGGGGCGTCGAGACGAGAGGCCAAGCCAAGGGCTTTCGTGCCCCCCGCTGCGGCGGAGCCGGCGTCCCCCAGCCCGGCCCCGGCCCGCGGCCCTGGGGACCCACCTGGGCATCCTCCGGGGTGCAGAGCAGGACGGCGAAGAGCAGGGCCAGGCTGAGCACCGCCACCTTCATCTTCCTCTGCCGTGCGGAGAGTCCCGGCTGCAGCTGGGGAAGGTGAAGGGGCAGATTTATCCCCCCCGGGACTCCTGCTCCTCCCTCCCCGCCCCGAGAGCCCCCGGGGCAAAGCTGGCCTTGGCAGAGACACCGGCCCTGGCCACCAGCCCAGCCCCGGCACAGAGTCACCTCCGTCCCGGCACCGGTCCAGCGTGGGCATGGGGCAGCTGGGCAGGGAAGGGCCCCAGCACCGGGGGGCGGCTGGAGGGGGCGGCCGGAGCCTCCCGACAGCCGGACGCCCGACAGCCGTGACCCACTGCTCCATCATGAGACCGGCCTCCAACAGCCCCTAAAGCCAGAACCCCCCAGCTCCCCGTGTCCGTCACCCCCAGACCCCCATCTCCCCACGTCCCTCACCCCCAGACCCCCCATCTCCCCACGTCCCTCACCCCCAGACCCACATCTCCCCACGTCCCTCACCCCCAGACCCCCCATCTCCCCACGTCCCTCACCCCCAGACCCACATCTCCCCACGTCCCTCACCTCCAGGCCCCCATCTCCCCACGTCCCTCACCCCCAGCTCCCCATGTCCCTCACCCCCAGAGCCCCATCTCCCCACATCTCTCACCCCCAGACCCCCATCTCCCCACGTCCCTCACCCCCAGACCCACATCTCCCCACATCTCTCACCCCCAGACCCCCATCTCCCCGTACCCCTCACCCCCAGACCAGCCTTTCCCTCCAGGGCCCCCCAGGGGTGACAGCACCCTCCAACCAGGGCTCTCAGGGCAGAAATACCTCTGCCTCGTCCCCAGCCCCTCGGGTAAAGGGGGGGCTGGAACCGGCCCCTCTTCTTCTGCACCGGGGACCCCGGGAGGAGGGAACGTGGGAGGGGGGAGGACGGCTGGGGGCAGGGGCCACGGGGCCGGCAGGAGACTGGGGCCTTCGGGCACTGGGGGACACTGGTGGGTGCTGGGCGTGGAGAGGGGAAGGCTCGGCGTGGGGGATGTGCTGGGGGGCGGCCGTGCCTGGCTCCAGCCCCCACTGTTCCCCAGGCTCCGCGGGACCCAAACCGGTGCCGTTCCCAGCCACGGCCCCCCCCAGCAGAGGGGGCTGGCCCCTGCCCTGGCCCTCGCCCCGCCGCCGCCTGGGGACACCCCATCCCCCCACATCCCCGGGGTCCCCCGGGCAGAGCCGGCCCCGAGAGCGGGTCCCAGCGCCCCAGCCCCGGTGCAGCGCTGGCTCCGCTCCCCGCTGGGGCTCGGCCACCGCTCGCCAAAGGCCCACGTCCCCTCCGGTGTCCTCGACCTCTGCTGGCCCTGGACGCGGCCGTTCAGAGGGACGCGACGAAGCCTCGGCTCATCCCCGGGCAGCCCCTCGGCGCTGATGGCGGGCACGGAGCCCCCCCGGTGAGAGGAGGGACGTCTGTCCCGCGGCACCTCTGACACCTGCCTGCGCCCCGCGGCACACAGGGCCCTCCAGCCCCCCCGGGGCTTCCCCAGAGCCCGCTCGGGGGCAGAACGGCGGGGGCGACAGCAGCCGGGGCGCCCTCCAGCCCCGCCAGCGGGCAGAGCCCCCTCAGGAGGGCGGTGCTGGGGGGAGCGGGGAGCAGCGGGTCCTGGGGCGCCCCAGCGCCGCGGTCCCTCCTTCCCCGGGGACAGGCCGGCGCCCAGAGGCGGGGGATCTCCCTTTCCCCCTTCCTTCCCCCCGGCTCCTGCCCCAGCCACAGCCATCGGTGGGAGGTGTCCTGAGGCGCACCCCGGCCTTGGGGGGGGGCTGCCCGCAGCCAAGCACTGTCTGGGGCGGGGACCGAGGGGTTTTGTCCCCTTGCGGATATGGCCGTGGGTCACTTCTCCTACCCCGTGAAGAGCGCACAGCCCAGGAGCCCTCGGGGCTCTCCTGCGCGGCGGCGCCTGCGCCCCAGGATCTCCCCTGGAGCGGGGACGCTCGCTTGAGGTTCTGCTCCTCGGGGCCGGCAGATTCACAGGGTGATCAGGCCCAGTCAGCATGGGTTTGTGAAGGGCAGGTCATGCCTATCAAACCTAATATCCTTCTATGATAAGGTGACCCACTTAGTGGATGAGGGAAAAGCTGTGGATGTTATCTACTTGGATTTTTGCAAAGTTTTTGACACTGTTTCCCACAGCATTCTGCTGGAGAAACTGGCTGCTCATGGCCTGGACAGGTGTACTCTTCGCTGGGTAAAAAACTGGCTGGATGGCCGTGCCCAGAGAGTGGTGGTAAATGGAGTTAAATCCAGTTGGTGTCCAGTCACAAGTGGTGTCCCCCAGGGCTCGGTGCTGGGGCCGGTTCTCTTTAATATCTTTATCAATGATCTGGATGAAGGGATTGAATGCACCCTCAGTAAGTTCGCAGATGACACTAAACTGGGCGGGCGTGTTGATCTGCTTGAAGGTAGGTTGGCTCTGCAGAGGGATCTCAACAGGCTGGACCGATGGGCTGAGACCAATGGTATGAGGTTCAACAAGGCCAAATGCCGGGTCCTGCACTTGGGTCACAGCAACCCCATGCAGTGCTACAGGATTGGGGCAGAGTGGCTCGAAAGCAGCTCGACAGAAAAGGACTTGGGAGTGTTGGTTGACAGCCGGCTGAATATGAGCCAGCAGTGTGCCCAGGTGGCCAAGAAGGCCAACAGCATCCTAGCCTGTATCAGGAATAGTGTGGTGAGCCGGACTAGGGAAGTGATCATCCCCCTGTACTCGGCACTGGTGAGGCCCCACCTCGAGTACTGCGTTCAGTTTTGGGCCCCTCGCTACAGGAGGGACATTGAGGTGTTGGAGCGTGTCCAGAGAAGGGCTACAAAGCTGGTGAGGGATCTGGAGGACAAACCTTATGAAGAACGACTGAGGGAGCTGGGGTTGTTTAGCCTGGAGAAGAGGAGGCTGAGGGGAGACCTTATCACCCTCTACAACTACCTGAAAGGAGGTTGTAGAGAGATGGGGGCTGACCTCTTCTCCCTGGTGACAAGTGATAGGACGAGGGGAAACGGGTTCAAGTTACCTCAGGGGAGGTTTAGATTAGATATTAGGAGACATTTTTTCACTGAAAGGGTTATTAAACATTGGAATAGGCTGCCCAGGGAGGTGGTGGATTCACCATCCCTGGAGGTGTTTAAAAAAAGGGTAGATGGGGCACTGAGGGACATGGTTTAGAAGTGGCTCTTGTCAGGGTAGGCTAAAGGTTGGACTCGATGATCTTAAAGGTCCCTTCCAACCTCAACAATTCTATGATTCTATGATTCTATGATTCTATGATTCTATGATTCCTCACCGCAAGAGGCTCTCGGCGGCGTGCTAAACCCTGAAGTCTTGGCTAAGTGACGTAAGGGTTGATGGCGTGGCTATAATCCCTTAGACGTGAACCCTTGGCCAAGCCTGGGGCTCGGATTGGATCCAGCTGCACCTTGACTCCTCTCGGAGAAGGAGTTCGGAAAGCTGGGGGGTCCTTACCGAGCCCCGGGACCCAACGGGAGGGTCTCCCTTGCGGATCGCCTGACCCTGGCCCCCGTGCGGTAAATAACCGGGTGCCCCTTGCCATCGAATCCCGTAAAACACTGTCGCCTTCACTGCTGGCTTTGGTAAATGGTGTTTGCTGTTCATCACTATTTCACTGCTGCTCTCTTACGAGTGAAGCTAATCCCTACGCCGGCGACGGGGCAGCGCTGGGGGAGCAGCCGGACAGCCGGGCGGGCTGCTCTCCTTGGGGGAGCCCGGGGGTCCGAGCAGCCGGGGTGATGGAGCTGCCTCCCCAGGGGCGCCGTGTCCTTTTCCCTCTCCTCCGCCTGCCCCGCGCTGGCCCTGGCTCTCCAGCTTGGTTTCCTTCACCCCCAGCCCGACCACCGCCACCCTGGGGGCCCTGGGCAGCCCCCTCGGGGCGCTGTGGGGCAGGGACAGCATGGGGCTGGTCATAAGCGGTGCGGGGCTCCACTCCCAGCGGGGAGAGCCGACGGGGGAAGCCGCACAAGCCGAGCCAGACCTTTTCCAGCAAGCCGGCGCCAATGGAGCTGCTCTCTGCCATCGTGACACTCCCGCAATCGGCCCCGGCTGCTCTCTTCAAGGGCGCAAGTGCCCCAAAGGGCAGAGGGAACGGCCGGGACCTCTCCCAACAGGGACAGCTTCAGGGCGGACATGGGCATTTTTGGCTCGAGGAGCTCAGGCACCGCGGGTTTTCCCCCCTGCAGACGCACACAGCTCTCAGGGGAGACAAAGAGCGGCACAGAGAGCGACTGATTAGCTTCTGCATAACGAGGAGACCAGCCCTTTGATGGCATGAGCCACCGCTGGGAGGACATGGGACCGGCAAGGTCTCCATCGGGAGGTGCAGCACGGATCGACGGGTCTCTCTGGGTGGCAGAAGGAACCGCCCGTAACAACCAGCAAATCCACTGGCCGCGCCGAGCAACGGCGGCACCGAACGCCTTGGACTCGCCGCCTGCGCTGAGTTCCCAGGACATCGGCGTTATCCCAGCAAACCCGCGGGTGCTCTGTAAGGCCGGTGCGTTCCTCTGTAAGCTCTTCGTCTGTTCCCTGCCACAGGAATTCCAGCCACCGTGCTGCGCTGCCCAAGGGCCGTTCGCCCCCTAACCCACCCAGTGGCCCACGGCCCACGGCTGAAAGTAAAACAGCGCTCGATTGGAGTCCGTGGCCCCTGGGGTTGGGGGGGTGGTTTGTGTTTGTAGGAGACGTGGGGTGGGAGTCAAAGGCCGGTGGGAAAAATCTGGACGGGGCTTTGGAAGTCGGCTGGGAGGTTTGCCCGAGTTTCAGTGACACTGAGGTGTCGCTGGTCGTGTCCCCGTGACGGGACAGGCTCCTGTCCCGGCTCGGAAGAAACCCTGTCTGGGGTCATCTGCCTGAGAAGAGGGAGACGAGGGTGCGCTGAGAAGTCAGACACGAGAACCGTCAACAGCTCAGGGCCCTCGTTGACATTAGATGGCATTTCCGAGGGTTAGGGATAAGGTCGTGTCTTCACGAGACACTAACTCTAAATAAGGGATCTCTTGTGGCTTGGTCGTGAAAAGATTGAAGGCGCCTGACTGGAATATTTGCTTTGGAAATGCCCAAAGAGCAGGCAGCCACCTGGCAGATGTTCATTTTGACGGCTTCTGCTTTCTGCGTTATCTGTTGGACAGACAAGTCACCCGGTGCGGAATCATGCACCGCATTTAAACACGCTGTGGTGTTTTTTGCGTTCCGGGCCTGTTTTGAAAAGAATCGACGAATCGTAGGCGCTGACACCATTGAGGAATATGGGATTAGGAGCAGCCGATGAGAGAAACGCAGACCAGCGGGCGGCACTGGATGCCCCTTGACATTCATGGTGGTGTTCAGGGAGGTTCCCTCTGCCGGCTCAGTGGTGGCGACGACGACGCGCTCGGGTGGTTGTGATCGTGAGCCGCACATTGAAAAAGGTAAATGTCAGCAGTTGGCCGGTTTGACCAAGGGCTGGACAAGAGCCTCCTCAGGGTCGCTCTGAAGGGTGGCTGATCCTACCCGTGCTGTCCCCCCGCCGCCTCCTCAGGGGGAGCGCAAGGCCTGTGGCTTTGACAGTTCGTGTCCCAGACAAAACCCCACCGACGCTTCCGAGCACCCCAAAGTGCCAACAGAAACCAGCTTTTAACAAGCCCAACAAAAAGGGGCGCAGGGCACAGATCTGGAGGTGACTCCCGTTGAGCGCGAAGGAGAAGTGTCCCGTCAAGGAAAGGTCTTGCCAATCCCCAAACGAGTGGACCACCGTTGAGGGCAGCACCCAGAGGGAACCTCCCGTGGGGCCAAGAGCACGTCTGTACCTTTCTCTCTTTTTCCTACAGTCCCTTCTGGGAGGCAGGGGGAGTTTTACCACATTTATTTTTATCAGGGTTGTTCTCCTCAGGCTCTGACCCGCAGTGAGGCGTCCCGCCGTTTTACAGAGGGAAAGGGGAGGGAAAGTGCATGTACCGCTTCTTCTTTGGTGGGAACACTTGGTTCAGTGCTCATCGTGCACACTCGGATGGCGCTGGAGCCTGAGCCACGACCCCAGCTCTGCCCTCAGCTGGTTGGAGATGGATCTTCCCCAGGGATGGAGGCGGGAGCGAGTCTGTCTGGGGTCAACGCCTGGCACATCAACCCCACGGGAGTGTGAAGCTCTGGTGGACTCTGGTGCAATGTTTGCCTTTTTCCAGTCACCGGGGACTTCACCTGACTGCCATGGCTTTTCAAATATCATGCAGAGTGGCTTGGCAACTCCACCAGCCAGTTCCCTCAGGACTCTGGGACGCATCTTGTCAGCCCCCATAGACTTCTGCATGCTCAGGTTCCTCAGGTGGTCACAAACCTCATCTTTTGCCACAGTGGGGGGGACTTTTTTCCTCCAGTCCCTACCTTGAGGTCCACCCACTCGAGAGGTGTGGGAAGAGAGGTTGCCAGGGAAGACTGAGGCAAAACTGTTGTTGAGTACCTCAGCCTTCTCCTCGTCCATTCTTACCAGTTTGCCAGTCTTGCTCATCAGGAGGGGTACGCTTTCTTTGACCTTCCTTTTCTGGCTGACATATCTATAGAAGCCCTTCTTATTATCCTTTGCCTCCCTTGGCAAGTTCATCTCCAGCTGCGCCTTGGCCTTCCTGACCCCATCCCTACACACCTGGGCAACATCCCCATGCTCTTCCCAGGATACCTGTCCCTGCTTCCACTGCCTGTGCATTTCCTTCTTGCCCTTTAGTTTGACCAGCAGGTCTCTACTCAGGCATCACATTGATTAAGGCTTTATCCATGGGGATTATCTCCACCCCAGCCATCCCCAATGCACTGAATCTCCCCTTCCATGTTATTCCTGGTCGCTTCTCTGTCTCATTCCCTGTCCATTGCAGACCAACCATCTGCAATATAAATGTGGGCACCAGATGAACTCCTCCTGGGGCCTTTGACAAGCACTTAGACCTCAAAGAGCAGAGAGGTGCCTCTAGGAGGTCCTCCTCTCCCCGAGATATGCTTCCTCCACTGGTGTCTTTAGGATGCATGAGTGGTAAATGGAGAAACATGGTCAGCCCCTGAGAGCTTGTTAACGTTTCAGTTAGTGGTGAGGCAGTGATTGGTAGTGGGTAGGGATGCCAGAGAGGGCAGAGGAAACTCAGTGACAAACAATTCTTATGAGGAGTGGCTGAGGGAACTGGGATTGTTGAGTCTGGAGAAAAGGAGGCTGAGGGAGACCTTATCACTCTCTACAGGCACCTGAAAGGAGATTGTAGAGAGGTGGGGGTGGGTCTCTTCTCCCAAGTAACAGGCAATAAGAGAAGGGGAAGCAGCCTTGAGTTGCGCCAGGGAACGTTTAGACTGGATATTAGGAAAAACATTGTACTCTGAAAGGGTTATTAAGCATTGGACGAGGCTGCCCAGGGAAGTGCAGCCATCCCTGGAGGTATTCAAAAGACGGGTAGACATAGTGCTTAGAGATATGCTTTAGTGATGGTTTTTGTCAGAGTTAGGTTGGTGGTTGGACTCGATGATCTGAAAGGTCTCTTCCAACTTAGGCAATGCTATGATTCTATGCACCCCAGAATGCAGGTTGCCCTCTTGGCTGCCAGGGCACACTCCTGACTCGTATTAGCCCAGCTGCCAACCAGCGTCCCCACATCCCTTTCTGCAGGGCTGCTTTCTAGCCACTCCTCTTCCAGCCTATACTTGTGGCCACCATTATTTCATCCCAGGTGTAGATTGCAGCATTTGTTCTTGTTAAACATGCTGAGAGTTGCCTTCTCTGGGTCACGGACACAGGTGCTAAACACAGGGCTCAGGAGCCAGCATCCCTGTGCTGCCCCACAATGCCCCAGCATGTCCCAGTACGTACCCTCCGTAAGTCCATGCTGACTGCATTTGAAGACAAATTTCTCTTTTTGGTGCCCAGAAATGTCACCCAAGAGGAGACTAACTGGTGGCACACTGCTCACCAATGTGAGCTTGTACAGCCAGTGAGTTGTTCCCTGAGTTGCATTTTTGGCCTCGTTCAGAGCTGGGTGCAACACTTGCTTGTCCTCTCTCACAAGAGACCTCTGCTAACCCAATGACTTTTCAAAAGGGATATTCCAAAGAAATGTCAATCTTGTTCTGTAACTTCACTACCACTATTTTGCCTGTTATATGATGGATTTCATTTCTCTAATCTTTCTTATGTTTTCACCTGTCCTGATACAATGACCATGTCTAAAGTCATCTTTCCAGGTGCAGACTGTCTAGACAAGGGCCTTTTCTATTATACTCCCGTTTTCTCCTTCCCTTACTCTTTCTTCATTCAGGTTCCTGTCACCCATCCAGCTGCTGCTTTGAGCTTCACATGGTTAAAAGTTTCCCTGTCTTTCAGTAGTCTAATTGTCTCCTGTAGCCAACTCTTTAACTATGTTTATATCAACCTTTCTGTACCTATCCATCCAAAGCATTTCTCATAAGATTACCCCTTGCAGAAAAGCAACCTCATTAGAGGCAGCATGTACTTAGCATATGGCCGCAGAGGGTGTTTTATTGTTTACCAAACATGATCCGACATGATCAGGCTTTACTTTTCTTTGCTTGCAAAGAGGAGAAACCCTTCTGTGCCCGGGCGCAGCCAGGTCTCTAAGGAGCTCAGGTGGGAGCTGGTGCAATGGAGCTGTAACATCCAGCTGCAGAGACCAGTGGAGAAGTCTGATGGAAGGACACTGATGTAAATCCCAACTGGGCAATGACAGACATGGTGGGGTTGGGGTGGGGGCGGTGAGGAGCAGCATTGTCCATACAGTGTCAGACCTCAAGGGACTGCTTTTCCTAGCCATCCAGACCTCCTGAGGAGACCCTCTGGACCAATATCAGTTGCAGAAGACTTCTATCACCTCTTCTCTAGACTGAAAAGTAAAGTAAAACAAACCCTTTAAAAAAAAAACTTATTGGGTTTTCTTTGAAACCTTCCTTCTTAACTACAGTATGAAAGAGCTCCAATTCACTGTAGAAGCCTTGAAGACTTGAAGGAAATTAAAGGAAGAGAAACAGCTTGTTAGGGCTTTCTGTACTTTAATGAGCCCCATGGCGTATTTAGCTCTGAGTCCACGAACCTCAGATACTGAGAGAAGATTGAAAACACTGCTCAAGGAGTCAGAAGCAAAACTCAAAGTACCTTGAAGCACTAATTGGCCACCTAGGCCCATTACTGACAAAGTCTCCCGGTGGACTCTCAGAGGAGATAGCTGGAGGCTGGGATTGCAGGAAGGCAAAGGCACTGTGCAGGTGGCTGTAATGCGGAGAAAACTGTTGCTTTGTTTGATGAAGCAGAAAGGCCAAACCTGACCCTCAGGCCCGGGGAAGGCAGATCCTGCCCCTCAGGTGTGGCTCAGGGCTCTTCCTGGGGGTAGTGGGGTGTGAGGGTGAGCAAGGCCAAGGGTAGGGAGACTGTGCAACACCTCCCGGCTTCCCCATGCCACGGTGAAGCAGAAACCAAGCCCAGAGCCTCAAAATAAAGTTTCTTGTGGTAGGCCTTGGTGGCAGAGGCAACTGCCATAGCCAAGGGGACAAAGACCTTGGTGCTGTTGGGCTTTGTAGCCTTGCCAGAGCCCTGGGCCACCTCCACTGCAGGCTGTCCATCACTGCCCCACGCCTGCGCCTCTTTCCTTGCAGGCTGCAGACACCCATTGTGCTTTCCCACATCGCTCTCACCCCGGCATTTCTATACCTGTGCTGATGTCTCTCCACTCTCACCGGCTGTTCCTTGAAACACAAAGCCATGGGCTAATACAGACTCCCTCTGGGTGACCTCTTGCACCACAGTGCAACCATTTGAGTGAGATTTCTTTTTCCTCACATGCAGTCTGACCCTTCCAAGCTGCACTTTGTTGAGGTTTCCTTCTCTTCCCACTACCAAGAAAATCTCCATGATCTCTGAAGCCACACTTCAAGCAGGTGCAGGCTACTGCTAGAGAGCCCTGGGCCTTCACTTCAATAGGTACAGAAGCCCAGCTCCCTCAGCTTCTCCACACAGGCCCCAAGCCCCATCCTGGCCAGTGTCCTTTGGAGCTTCTCCAGTTCCTCCTCCTTCCTTCAGAACAGAGAGCCCCACACACAGACACACTAGACCAGATGTGGCCACACCAGTGCTGCGTCAAGGGGGATGATAATCATGCAATCTTCATGGTTGGAAGGGACCTTTCAGATCATCGAGTCCAACCATACACACATGAAAAAAAGCCCTACAATCTCCACACTAGAGCATGCCCTGGAGTGCCACATCTAGACATTTCTTAAACACTTCTAGGGATGGTGACTCAACCACCTCCCTGGGCAGGCTGTTCCAGTGCCTGACCTCTCTTTCAGTAAAGTCATTCTTCCTAATATCTAACCTAAACCTCCCCTGCTGCAACTTCACACCATTTCCTCTGGTCCTGTCATTATTCACCCGGGAGAAGAGGACAACCCCCACCTCTCTACACCCTCCTTTCAGGGAGTTGTAGAGGGCAATGAGGTCTCCCCTCAGCCTCCTCTTCTCCAAGCTAAACATGCCCAGCTCCCTCAGCCTCTCCTCATATGCCCTGGTCTCCAGACCCCTCACCAGCCTGGTAGCTCTCCTCTGGACACGCTCCAGCACCTCAATGTCCCTCTTGTACAGCGGGGCCCAGAACTGAACACAGTGCTCGAGGTGAGGCCTCACCAGTGCCGAGTACAGAGGCACCATCACTTCCCTGCTCCTGCTGGCCACGCTGTTCCTGATACAAGCCAGAATGCTGTTGGCCCTCTTGGCCACCTGGGCACACCGCTGGCTCATGTTAAGCTGGCCGTCCACCAGCACCCCCAGGTCCTTTTCTGCTGGGCAGCTTTCCAGCCACTCTGCCCCAAGCCTGTAGCGTTGCTTGGGGTTGTTGTGACCGAAATGCAGGACCCGGCACTTGGCCTTATTAAACCTCATACAGTTGGCCTTGGCCCATCGATCCAGCCTGTCCAGGGCCCTCTGGAGAGCCTTGCTACCCTCAAGCAGATCAACACCCCCACCCAGTTTGGTGTCATCTGCAAATTTACTGAGGGTGCACTCAATCCCCTCATCCACATCATTGATAAAGACATTAAACAAAACCGGCCCCAAAACTGAGCCCTGAGGGACACCACTGGTGACCGGCCGCCAAGAGGATTTCACCCCATTAATCACAACTCTCTGGGCACGGCCATCCAGACAGTTTTTAACCCAGCAAAGAGTACACTTGTCTATGCCAGGATTTGCCAGCTTCTCCAGGAGAATGCTGTGGGGGACAGTGTCAAAGGCCTTGCCAAAGTCCAGATAGACAACGTCCACAGCCTTCTCCACATCCAGAAGGCGGGTCACATGGTCATAGAAAGAGATCAGGTTGGTTAAGCAGCACCTCCCTTTCCTAAAGCCATGCTGGCTGGCCCCGATCCCTTGGCTGCCCTGCGCTTGCCGTGAGAGCTCACTCAAGATGATCCTCTCCATGATCTTTCCTGGTACCAAGGTCAGGCTGACAGGCCTGTAGTTCCCTGGGTCCTCCTTCCGACCCTTCTTGTAGATGAGCGTCACATTAGCCACCCTCCAGTCATCTGGTACCTCCCCTGTTGACCAGGATTGTTGATAAATGATGGAGAAAGGCTTGGTGAGCTCTCCCGCCAGCTCCCTGAGTACTCTTGGGTGAATCCCATCCAGCCCCATAGACTTATGTGCGTCTGGGTGCAGAAGCAGATCATTGACTACTTCCTCCTGGATTATGGGTGGGTTGTTCTGCTCTCCACCCTTACCTTCCAGCTCAGGAGGCTGAACACCCTGGGGATAGCTGGTCTGACTATTGAAGACGGAGGCAAAGAAGGCATTAAGTATCTCAGCCTTCTCCTCGTCATTGGTTGCAACTTTCCCCCTCGCATCCAGTAAGGGATGGAGATTCTCCCTGGCTCTCTTTTTGTTGATGTATTTAGAAAAGCTTTTTCTGTTGTCCTTAATGTTAGTGGCCACGTTGAGCTCCAGCTGGGCTTTTGCCTTCCTAATCTTCTCTCTGTATAACCTAAAAGATCTCTGTACTCCTGAGTTGCCTGTCCCTTCTTCCAAAGGTGGTAAACCCTCCTTTTATTCCTACGTCCCATCCGAAGTTCCTTATTATAGAATCATAGAATCATTTAGGTTGGAAAAGACCCTTGGGATCATCAAGTCCAACCATCATCTCCACTCTACAAAGTTCTCCCTTACACCATATCCCTTAACACCACATCTAAAGGAGTCTTAAACACATCCAGGGATGGTGACTCCACCACCTCCCTGGGCAGCCTATTCCAGTGTCTGACCACTCTTTCTGTGAAGAATTTTTTCCTTATGTCCAGCCTAAACCTACCCTGTTGCAGCTTGAAGCCATTCCCTCTTCTTCTATCGCTAATTACCTGTGAGAAGAGACCAGCACCAACCTCTCTACAATGGCCTTTCAAGTAGTTGTAGAGAGCGATGAGGTCTCCCCTCAGCCTCCTCTTCCTCAAACTAAACAGTCCCAGCTCCTTCAATCGCTCCTCATAAGATTTATTCTCCAGGCCCTTCACCAGCTTCGTTGCCCTCCTCTGCCCTCGCTCCAGCACCTCGATATCTCTCTCGGATTGAGGTGCCCAGAACTGGACACAATACTCCAGGTGTGGCCTCACCAGTGCTGAGTACAGGGGGACAATCACCTCCCTCCTTCTGCTGGTCACACTAGTTCTAATACAAGCCAGGATGGCATTGGCCCTCTTGGCCACCTGGGCACACTGCTGGCTCATGTTCAGCCCCTTGTCAATTAGAACCCCCAGGTCCTTTTCTGCCAGGCAGCTCTCCAGCCACACTGCCCCAAGCCTGTAGCGATGCATGGGGTTGTTGTGGCCCAAATGCAGGACCCGGCACTTGGCCTTGTTGAAGCTCATACCGTTAGCATTGGCCCATCGGTCCAATCTACCCAAGTCTCTCTGTAGAGCCTCCCTATCCTCATGTAGATCAACACTCCCGCCTAGCTTCGTGTCATCTGCAAACTTGCTGGTGATACACTCTCTGTCCTTATCAAGGTCGTCAATAAAGATGTTGAACAGAAATGGTCCCAACACTGAGCCCTGAGGGACACCACTTGTGACCGGCCGCCGGCTGGATTTAACTCCATTGACCACCACTCTTTGGGACCGCCCATCCAGCCAGTGCTTGATCCAGCAGATCGTATGCTCTTCCAGGCCGTGAGCCGCCAGTTTTTCCATGAGAATTCTATGGGGGACAGTGTCAAATGCTTTTCGAAAGTCTAGGTAGACAATGTCCACAGCCTTTCCCTCATCCAATAATCGGGTCATCTTGTCATAGAAGGAGATCAGGTTTGTCAGGCAGGACCTGCCTTTCATAAACCCATGCTGACTAGGCCTGATCCCCTGCCTGTCCATTATATGACTTGTAATGGCACTCAAGATGATCTGCTCCATGACCTTCCCTGCTACCCAGGTCAGACTGACAGGCCTATAGTTTCCCGGATCCTCCTTTCTGCCTTTCTTGTACACGGGTGCTACATTTGCTACCCTCCAGTCCGTTGGGACCTCCCCAGTTAGCCATGACTTCAGGTAGACCATGGAAAGTGGCTTGGCGAGCATGTCTGCCAACTCTTTCAGCACTCTTGGATGTAACCCATCCGGTCCCATAGACTTGTGCGCATCCAAGCGGCGTAGCAGGTCACTGATCACTTCCTCTTTCATTGCGATGACCTCGTCCAGCTTCCCCTCCCTGTCTCCTAGCTCACGAGGCTGGGTGCCCAGGGAACAGTTAGTTCCACTGCTAAAGACTGAGGCAAAGTAGGCATTGAGCACCTCAGCCTTTTCCTCATCCTTTGGGACTATGTTTCCCTCTGCATCCAGGAAGGGAGGGAGATTTTCCCTAATCCTCCCTTTGTTGTTAATGAATTTATAGAAACTTTTTTTTGTTATCCTTAACAGCTGTAGCTAGGTTGAGCTCGAGCTGCGCTTTGGCTCTCCTAATTTTCTCCCTGCATAGCTTCGCTATATCCTTATAGTCTTCATGAGAGACCTGCCCCCTCTTCCAGAGGTCATAGACTCTCCTTTTGTTCTTGAGGTCCAGCCAAAGGTCCCCATTTAGCCAGGCCAGTCTCCTTCCCCACCTACTTGTTTTTCGGCACACAGGGACAGCCTCCTCCTGTGCCTTTAAGACTTCTCTCTTGAAGTATGTCCAGCCTTCCTGGGCTCCTGTATCCTTCAGGGCAGCCTCCCAAGGGACTTTGTCCAGCAGTCTTCTGAACAGGTCAAAATTTGCCCTCCGGAAGTCTAAGGTGGCAGTTTTACTAACCCTTCTCCTTGTTTCCCCAAGAATTAGAAATTCGATCATCTTATGATCACTGTGCCCTAGACGGCCACCAACCTTTACTTCTCCTACAAGTTCTTCCCTGTTCACAAGAAGCAGGTCCAGGAGGGCACCTTCCCTGGTCGGCTCACTTACCAGCTGTGTGAGGAAGTTATCTTCCACACATTCCAGGAGCCTCCTGGATTGTTCCCTCTCAGCTGTGTTGTATTCCCAGCAGATATCCGGGAGGTTAAAGTCCCCCACAAGAACAACGGCAAGTGATCGCGAGATTTCCCCCAGCTGCTTATAGAAAGCTTCGTCCGCCTCACTGCTTTGGTTGGGAGGTCTATAGCAGACTCCCACAGCGATAGCAGCTTTATCGGCCCTTAACCTAATCCAAACACTCTCCACCCCGTCATCGCTATACTCGATTTCTGAGCTCTCGTAGCATTCTCTAATATACAGGGCCACTCCTCCACCTCTCCTTTCCTGTCTGTCCCTCCTGAAGAGCTTGTAGCCATCGATTGTGGCACTCCAGTCCTGTGAGGCATCCCACCACGTTTCTGTGATAGCCACTATGTCATAGTTTCCCTCGTGCATCATGGCTTCAAGCTCCCCCTGTATCTTGTGCATACTGCATGCATTGGTAGAGATGCACTTCAGATGTGCTAATGACTCCAGCACCTTTTTGTGGGTGTGGGCCCCATTTCCCACCAGACCCCTCTCAGGTGCTTCCATGATTTCTAAGCATCTATCCCTTCTCTCCAATGAAATGTCAGAGTGAGAGTCCTCACTATCCTCCCCTTTGATTTATTCCTGACAGGCCCACTTGTCTCCCCTTCCCCCCTCATATCTAGTTTAAAGCCCTGTCAAGGAGCCTTGCTACCTCCTGCCCCACAATTCTATTCCCCTTCTGGGACAGGTGCGTTCCACCTGCCACCAGCAGGTCAGGTCACTCCTATAGCAGCCTGTGATCAAAAAACCCAAAGTCCTGCCCATAACACCAGTCCCAGAGCCACGAGTTGACCTGTTGCCTCTTCCTGTTAATTTCCTCATTCATGATTGCCACTGAAGGGATAGAGGAGAACACAACTTGTGTTCCTGACCCCTTAAGCTGTCGCCCCAAGGCTCTAAAATCTCTTTTAATCGATTTTGGGCTCCTCCTACCCACTTCATCACTACCCACCTGAAATACTAAGAGGGGGTAGTAGTCAGAGGAGTTTACTAGGGCCAGAAGTTTGTCCAACACATCCCTGACCCGTGCCCCAGGGAGGCAGCAGACTTCCCTGTGAAGTAGGTCTGGACGGCATATTGGCCCCTCCGCCCCCCTCAATAGAGAGTCACCCACCACAATGACCCGTCTGCTTTTCCTTTTGGAGCCAACTGTGATACTGGGTCCATGGCGACTTGGTCTTTCTGACGTTCCTGGCCTGGGTGTCTCATCCTCCTCTCCAACAGCCAGTTCCTCCTGCAGGGCTTCATATCTGTTCTGCAAAGGTAACTGGGAAGGTGGGAGGGGCCGGGAGGGGATTCTCCTGCTTCCCCAAGCAGGGACCTGTTTCCATTCCCCCTCGTCTCTGCCATCCCCTCCTATTGCCTGGTGACGAGAGGGGAGGGGGTCCTCTGACTTGTGTGGGGCCTCACCCTGTTCCCTTTCTCTCCGGGAGCGGGTCCACCAGTCACTCTCCCTCTCGCATTCTCTCATACTCCTCAACCTTTCCACTTCTTCCTTCAGCTCAGCCACCAGAATGAGCAGATCATTTACCTGTTCACATCTGACACAGGTGTTGTCTCTGCTGCCCTCCATGGCGAGTGCCAGGCTCTGGCACTCTTTGCAGCCAGAGGCCTGGATGCCCACATGTTTGCGCGGGGCCTCTGTCTGGGTGCCCACGGTTTTTTTAACAGCCGCCCTTCGACCGGGTAGCAACCACGGCTGGATCTCTAGACACAAGCGAGACCTTGTGACTCGACGGCCAGTTGGGGGGAGCACTGGTTGCTCGCTCTGGGCAAGGACTAGTCCCTGCCCTCCCGGAGGCTTCCTATAACCTGGTGGCTTGATCGATCGGGGGAGGGGCTGTCTCCGCCCCCAGGCTCACTCAGCAGCCCGCCCACCACCTGACAGCCCTCAGCACAGGCCGAGGGCTTTTGCCAGGTTCCAAAAGCCCCAAAAAGAGCTTTGTGTCGGCCCTTTTCGCTGCAGATCCCTTCCCCAGCTCAGTCTTACCATCCCTGAAGCTGGTCTCCGCGGCAAGAGTAAAGTCAGGCCCCCGAGTTGCAGGCAAGCAAACTTCCAGCTCTTCCAGGAGCTGGTCAACAGGACCTTCTGGGACACCGATGACAATCTCGATCCTATGAAACTGATAGAAATGAAACTTGCCGATTTGGATGAGGGACGTGTGAGTCCGGGGAACATGGAGTACAACGTCCTACCCTTGCCAAGGTCTGACTTCACAAGTCATGAGCAAAGTCTTGACTGTCAGAAACATGGAGTTTATTTTAAGAAGAAAAATCCCTTCTGTCCACTCCTGCAGCCTTCCTTGCTCAGCAAGAAGACAATGTGCTGCCTCCTGTTGGGCAGGTCATGAGCAGCCCAAGTGAGAACAGCCTCCAGCATGGCCTCTTCTCTCACAGGGAGCTCATCCTTCTCCAGCAGGCGTTGCAGGTCATTGAAGGAGAGCTCCAGAAACTCTGCGGACACCCTGGTCACCTCCTCCAAGTGACGCAGGATGAACTCGTGGGCTGCTTCTCGCAGGTCAGCACAGCAGCAGTAGTGGGTGAATCTCCAGATGCCGACGCAGTTTTCCGAGCACAGCTGGGCTTTTAAGAAGTGGCAGCAGAGGCTGACGACGCCCAGGACGTTGAACTGGTCTGCCGCCACGAGCAAACTTTCAACGTTGTCCTCCCTGAGGGGCACTGTGCCGGTGTAGGCGTACTCGATGAGGAGCCCCATGGTTTCAGGGGAAGCGCCGTGGATTTGATAGACGTTGCTGTCGGCACTGCTGCAGTTGCTGGAGAACAAAGCCCTGAAAAACCAAGAGAGTGCTGCTGGGGAAGAAAGCGGCCTTGCCGTGGGAAACCCTGAGCCCGTGATCCCCTGTGCCCCCTTCCCCGCGCACCCGTTTGGGCACTAGCAGTAGCCACGCTGGGAGGCCGTGGAGTTTGATGAAGGAAGGCTTTACTGGCTGCTTGTTTTCAAGAGGAGCCACAGGGCGAGTGGGCACCTGGCTTCAAGAAGAACAGCAGAGAGTACCCGTGTGTGGGGAAGGAAAGCCTCCCGCCTGACAGCAGAGCAGCCAGGCTGGCCACGCTCCCAGCCCCGCACCCTAGCTGGGCCTTCTCAGACACCGCTTCCAGCTTGTGGAGGCCTTTGGGTGCCTGGGCAGGGAGCAGGAGCAGGGGGAACTGCCGGAGGAGAGTTGGAGTGCCGAGGGAAGCGCTGGAGATACAGCCAGGCACAGTGTGGCACGGAGCAGGGAGCGCTGGTTGGCCCCATCCCCTCCTCTTTCAAGCACTCACCCGAAGTACGCACTGCAGTTAGAGAGGACCATCTTGTGCGCGTTGAATTCAACGCCGTCCACGCTGAGGATCACATCGCTTGGTGTCGCTTCCGGGCAAAGCCCGTGGAAGGCGGTGCAAGCCACAGCACTCATCTTCCTCTCCCTGGGTGAGGAGGAGGAGGATGCGCCGCGAGGCAAGCTGTCGCCCACCTCCAAGCCTGAGGCAGTGGGAGACGCTTCTGCCACTCTGGGGTGCTTACAGCACTTTGTCCTTGCCCTCCCTCCGGCGTCGTAGTAGAAGCCCTGCCTGTCTGCTGGCTCTGGGACGTGCCCCATAATGACATCACAGATGTTGTGTAGAAGTGTCACCGTGCCAGTCTAAAGGGATCTGCCTCTGTTCAGCAGCTGTTCCGTACAAGCGTAAATAGCCAATTTGTGTTCTCTGAGGAGAGAGATGTGTGTCAATAGACACACAAGTGGCGATGTCTGGGCCGTAGGAGGTTCCGAAAAGGCAAAGAAAGCCTGTTTCTATCTCTCAGGCTTCTACAATTTTTTATGATGTAAAGGAGTTTAGACTACGAAAAGACTGTGGACAGATTTCTTTAGAAAGAGGTGTTCAAGCATCAAAATCCCTGTCTAGAGAGAGCTGGTGGAGGGCACTGGCCGGCTGTGGGGCTGCACTGCGCGTGCACAGCGACGCTCCCATTGGTTGGGCTGCCGTGCCGCGCTCCCATTGGGCGGTTCCCCGTGTGCCCTCCCACTGGCCGGATCGCCTTTCCGGGGGTGGAGCGTGGTGGGGATTGACAGCTGGAGCGGGCCAATGGAGCGGCACTGCCCAAGGAGGAGGGGGTGGGTGGTGGGGCGGCAGCGGCCAATGGGCGCCCGCCGTGGGCGGGCCGGCCTGGGGGAAATGGCAGGAGGCTGGAAATGGGAGTGCGGTGGTCCTGGCGGAAAGCGGGGCCCGGCGGGCGGGTGGTGGGTCGGGCCGGGCCCACGGGGCTGCTGCAAGCACATGGTGAGGCAGCTGGACTGCGCAGAGGGGAGTGGGCGGCCCCGAGGGGTGATGGGGGGTCTGGGAGGGCCCTGAGTGGGGCTGGGGGAATGGGAGGGTTGAGGGGGGGCATTGACGGGTGGGAGGGGGGTGGCTGGTCACAGCTCCCCATGGGGTCCCTTGGTCCTGGGGGGTTTGGGGTGCGGTACCGGCGATGCCGGAGAAATGAAGCCTGTCAGGGTGGTAAGAAAGCGGCGCCCGGGCCGTGCTGGTGCCGCCCCAGAGGGACGCGGGGCCGGGCCCTCCACAGTTCGCCAGCGCTCCCCCCAAATTGTCGGTGGGGCCCTGGGGGTGTCAGGCTGTGGGGTGGCTGCGGTCCCTCAGCGTCGCCCAGGGGGGCTGCAGAGGGGGGAAGGAAGCAGAGAGGGGGAGCCGGTTTGTGGCCCGACCCTGAGAGCGGGACTCCTGCTGCCGGGGCTGGCAAAGGGGCTGTCATGGCTGGTTTTGGGGCTGAGAAAGAGAGGGAGTTGTGTGACTTTGGGCTGAGGAAGAGGGCTCGAGATGAAATCCGCGCCAGGCCCCTTCTTTCTGCGTGGAGGGTCCGTGCCGGCCCCGCTCGCGAGGGGGCAGAGGTGGGGTGGGGGTCCCCCGGCTCACCGCCCTTGGCTGGGTGTGACAACCAGGCTCATTTCTCTGCTCGTCTTTTCTCAGGGTCATCTTCTGCGGCACGGCAAGAAAATCCTGCACGGCTGATTCCGCTCGCTGGTCAGGTAGTCGCACGCCTGGGGCGAGACACCTTTGCGAGTTCAGGGATGCTACAGATCCTCCCCATCAAAGCCGCAGAAAAGGCAAATTTACTGCCAGTGGAGAAAAGCTGGCGAGGAGTTTTGCGCTTGTTTTTGTGCAGATATTTAGTCGTTTGAGGGCCAGAGCCCTCCAAGAGAAGCGTTATAAAAAAAGGTGTTTTTATTAATACTAAAGTGAGAAGTGTAGAGGAACGCGAGGAATGAAGTGCGTGCTTTTTATTAGTGCCGACAGCTCTAGATTCTCCAATAACAGCACTTCAAAAGTGCTTACGTCCAGAGCGCTCTGAAAACCATTCATTGATTAATCCAGCGCCAAAGGTTGAGAAATCATTTCAGGAGCTCAAGTCTTGGGATGTTTACTAATGTGAGACGGAGCCTTTCGCTTGGCTTCTGGGCCGGGCTCGTGCCCAGGTCAGCGATAATCCAAAGGGGAACCGCTCGCTCCATCGGAAATAACTGGTGTGAGTGGAAATAATGAGCGTCTCGTCAGCCGTGGGAGGGAAAAGGGAGATCAAGAGTCCGCCTAAACAAACCTCGCGCCGTTAAGAGATCATTCTCTGGGGAGTCACTGCCAAGATTATGTTTCAGGGAAGATCGTCTTACCGAGCAATGTGCTGCATCCGGTTTGGAGACTAAATATCTCCAAAGTTTGGGGTTGATTAAGTGCTTCTTGGTTATTAGTTGGATATCTTGGTTGGGTTTTTTTCCCTATTTACCACCTTTTACCGCTAAACGAACTGCAGAGATTTCCCAAGTAGGCAGGAAACAGCGGATCAAACGCTGAGTGTGGCCACCGTGAGCCTGGGAGAGAGGCCGGAGCGGTGCTTTCCTGAGCTGTCCCCCACGGTGCACCCTTGCCCCGGTGCTCCTCCCCAGGCAGGGGGCCTTTCTCTGTGGCTTCTGGAAGAAGGTGTCCACATGACTCGTCCTTTTCTTCCCTCTGTCCGCAGAGTTCCTGATTTTTGGAGGAGACATCTTGAAGTTTGCTGGTAGGTTCATGGGACGACGATGACCTTGGGCACTGAGCTGCAGCATTTAACTCCTGTGGCGGCCATTTGCTGTGCTCTCCTTCTCAAGAGGCTCTGCGCAGTGCCTTGAGCCAGCTCTTTGGCCACGCACACACCCCTCTGGCAGTGCCCTCTCTGCAGTGCTGCAGCTGCAGAGGAGCGCTCGGGGCAGGGGGTGCCACCGCTGCTGGCCGGCTGCTGCTGTGGCTGGCCTGGGAGAGGAGAGGTGTCCCGGTGCCCAGGACATGGTCCTCCAGGATGATGGCCTCCCACAAGCCCATCTTCCTCCGCACGGCGGCTGGTTTCTGCTGTCCCTGCCACTGAGCGTAGGTCGGGGAGAGTCAGGTCTCGACTGAGCCTTTACCTTCCCTCCCTTTCCCCAGGAGACGCTGTGCTGGTGCTGTGGAGAACACCAGCCCAGGAGGTGGCCAGGACCATCAGCCTGGTGCTGCACTGTAGCCGACAGATCCAGAAGAAGTACGGAAGGCGTGACACGGATGTAGGGCAGAAGGTGCAGCTGAAGATAGGTACGGGCGCTGTGCCAGACGCAGATGCGTGGCACTCTTCCGTGTCACAGGGTGCTTCTGGTTTGCTGGGCTTCTGGGGCAGGCAGCTGGGGATGATGCCCAGCATTCTCAACACATTCTCATTGTCGACTTGGTTTGTCTATTTCTAGACGCCCATTTCAGGGACTCATGTCAGCATCTCCCTGAGGAGGAGGGAGGATGCTCTGCCCCTCCGTAATGCCCGTCTCCCCGCTGGGCTTCAGATGAGCTTCTGAGCAGCCGAGATGCTGGGGGCTGTAGAGTTCCAAATGTTCCCTGTGTCAGTTCTGCTTCTCCCTCTCCCCAGGGATCTCTGCAGGGCCCATGAGCCTCCTGATTTTCGGAGATGAGATTTGGCAACGCTTCTGCATTTTTGGCCCGTGCCTGGCTGAAGTTCGTGACGCCGAACAGGTTGCGGGTGCAGGTGAAGTTGTCCTCTCGGCAGCCTGCTGGGAGCTCTGTGAGCAGCACCGGCTGAGGACCAAGCGTCTTGTAGGCGCAAGACCTGTGCAGGCAGGTGGATGGGATGGCCTCGAGAGCCATTCTGAGAGCCTGGGCCTGGCCATGAAGGAGGGAGGTGTCGGAAGGCTGAGGGGATGAATGTGGAGAGAGTTGTAGGTGGGAAAGCAGGCAGGCAGCTGAAGCTCTTGTCCTCCCATCTCAGGGGTGACCATGGTCTGGGCTTGCTTGCTTTGAGGGGTCGGGAGGCACTGGGAGGGTTTGAGCCCCAGCAGCAATGTCCTCTGTGGGCCATGGAGCTGTGGTTGCTTGGAGATGGGCATGCTTGGAGAACGGCTGCCCAGCTCCGGTGCTTCTGAGGAAGCACTGCTGTCCCATCCAGCCAGGTGGGCTCCTTCTCCCCTTCTCTGGGCAGTGATGGTGGAGGGCAGGCTCTTTCCCCTGGGACTCCTGGGGAGGCCAGTGGCAGTGCTTTCATTCTGTGTGTCTTCAGGTGACGGGCATGGATCCGATGCCTTGGTCCAAATGCCAAGACACCTTTACGCAAGCTTGTACAAGACCCAGTGAGCCACCGCTCAAAAAGGGAAGGTGAGTGCCCACTTCCCCTTGCTCTGTGATTGTCCCGAAAGGTGGGGCTTTGCTGCTTCAGGGGCCAGAGAGGAACCACCTCCTCCCTCTTCCCTCTGTCCGTTAGCACTCATGCTGTTGGGCCTCCCAGGGCGGTGGCTGCTGCCGCCTCCTCCTTCCAGGGGAGAGCTCTGCCCTCAGAATCTGGAGGTGGCAACGTGAGCAAGCGCAGAAGACTCTTTCTCTCTCGATTCCAGGGCCAGGCCCTGCTTTGCAACAGCTCGTAGTCCCGTCTGCCCAGCGACCACCTGCATTTTCTCTCCTCAGGTGCCATGAGACCTGCTCTTCCCTTGCCCAGTGACCTGAATGCCGAGGATGTGCTTAGGAAGTACATACCAGTCGCTGCTCTCGGGAAGGTACAGCAAGGCCACCGCTGTGGGGACTGCATTTTTGGAGGGCAGAAGAAGTGGTGCCCTGCAGAGATGGAGTTCTCACGGGAACAGACCAATCAAAGAAACTGCACCCTGAGACAACAACGCGGGGGAACTGAGCCCAGGGGCACTGGTGCTGCACCATGGTCTGCGTTGTCCTCAGAGAGACATGGGCGGCGGGAGGACGACTCCTGTCTCTCTGTCTTTTGCGTGGCTATGGTTCTGGATGTGCTGTGCTCACGACGGTGGGATAAAGGGGAGATTGCCCTGAAGTCCCTGGAGCATCCCTGAGGGTCTCCCCTCATGTCCGTACGGGTCCCCAGATGGCGTGTTAATGGAGCAGCCTTCTCTCCTTTGTCATTTGTGTTCTGACTCGGCGTCTGCCTGCCGCAGGCTGGGCGGCCTGCCCGCCCTTTGCACTGAGAGGAGGATTTGTCCCTTTCTCTGCTAGTGCCCGCTATCGCCAGCACGCCTGCTCTGCCTCGGTACCGGTGTGGGCAGTAAGAGCCCGGGAGAGCAGGCTGGTGAAGCCGTCGTGCTCTTGCCTTCCAGCTCGATGCAGGACTGCCCATGGACCTCCTCTCTGAGCTACGGCCAGTCACCTGCATCTTTGTCCAGCTGCATCTCAGCACCATCCTCAAGGAGGCCGGCAGGGTGATGCTAGAAATCCTCTCTCCTCACGAGGGTCACATCAACAAAGTCCTCCTGTGTGATAAAGTGAGCGAGGGGGAACGGTCACCTCCCCCAGCACCAGAGGGTGGGCAGTGAGCGCGTAGGGAGAGACTCCTTCTTAGGCGCTGTAGCAACACGTTCCACATCTGTCCTGGGCAGGGCTGCATGTTCCTCTGCGTGCTGGGACTCCCTGCAAACAAGCTGCCGTGCGAGAGCCTTCACGCCTTGCAGAGCGCTCTGGAGATCTTCAACTCGTGCTCCACCATGCTCGAGGAAATAGAGTGAGTGTGCGGTGGGGGTTGGTGGGGTGCGTGCTGCCTGGGACGGCGCAAGGGGGCTTCCCAGAAAGAGATGTGCCTTCTAGTTTGCCCTCCCGTGTCCCTGGCAGGAAGGAGGCAGTGCCCTGAGAAGGTGGCAGGCAACCCCTGGGCTCAGCCCACGGCAGCCAGATGGAGTCCCTCCAAGCACGCTCTGCTGGCCACTGCGCTGGGAAGAGCCCTCGTGAGGGCCAGAGGCCCCTGTGGCTAGAGGCAGGCCCTTCTGGACCACTGGCCCATGAACGGGGATGGGGCCCAGCCACCTGATCCCAAGTGGCTGTCATCGCCAGGCGGTGACATGGCAGGCGCCTTCTTCTCTCTCTCTTTGTTCACGAGAGGGCTGTGGCCCTGCACGTGCTCTGCCCCTGCCCCTTGTCCCTTGCAACCTGCAGATGTTGCACCCCTGAGCTCTCCACGTCCCCGAGACCCACGCTGGCAGGGCAGGACAGCTGGTGGCCCAGGCTGGCACCGAGGGGAGGTGAGGGAAGGGATGAAGCCGGGCGGGCAGGACTGCACCTGGGGCGCTGCTGAAGCCCTGCTGTTTCTCTGTGTGCCAGGACAATGTCTGTGGCAGTTACCAGAGGGACGACGTTCTGCGGAGTCACTGGCCACCCGCTGAGACACGAATACACAGGTATTGGCCTGGAAGGGTGCCGCGGGGCTGGTGGCGCAGGCCACACCAATGCGTGCTCTCTCTCTGTAACACGTGCCCTCTCTCTTTGGCGGTCCTTGGCCAGAAGGTGAACTTGGCTGCCCGGATGATGGTGCACTACCCTGGGCTGGTGTCCTGTGATGCAGTGACCTACGCCGCCTCTCGGCTGCCCACTTCCTACTTCAAGGAGCTGCTGCAGAGAGAGATGAAAGTCCCCAGCCAGCCTGGCCCTGTCTGTCAATACATGGGGGTCACCGAGGAGAGGTGAGTGTCCTCTGAGACAGTGGGAAGCCCTGGTGTGGCAGGCTTTTTGCCCCTCTCCGCTGCTGTCTCCAGCTGCTGAGAGAGCAGGAGTGAAACCACAGGGATGGGGAAGGTTTGTCTGTCTTGGTAGACACAACCTGGCCTTGTGGGCTCGGTCTAAAGGGCTTTGGGCTGTGCTTTCCGTGCTGGGCTTGCTCCACCGTGTGCCCTGGGAATGCTGACGCAAGGAGATTTTTGTCCCAGCTGCTCTGAGCAGGAAGCTTTGGGCATGTCTGGTCCCCATGGGGAAACGTGGACCATCGGGACACTCTTCCTCAGGTCTTCCTGCAGAAATCTCAGCTCTTCTTCTGGGACAGGATTTGACCTTCCCTTCAGAGGGTGGTTTGAAGGTTATCATTGCCGTCTCTTTGAAACTGTGGGAAGACTTGAGCCAAAGGTGCCAGTTGCTTGTCATCCCAACCCCTTCAGGGACCAAGTCCTCCTTTCAAAGACACTTCGTGTTCCTGGCCAACGTGGTAAAGCTGTCTTTTAGCCAACAGCACGCCCTGGCTTCTTTCACTTGTCTTCTCCAATTTCTCTGGGTTTGGCCTCTGGGGATGGACTCTTGATATCTTCTTCTGTCCCACTGTCGCCGTAAAGAAACGCTTGAAGCTGTGGTAGTGTGTTAGCTTGAACTTTGGCTGGGAAAGCGTGCAGGGGATAACACCCTGCTCCAAAGAAAAGCCGGTACCCGAGGAGCACCTCCTTCCCTGCCACGCCAGGCTGCTCCTCTAGGTCCCCTGGCTTCTCACCAGATCATTGACTTGTCTTGTCGTTTCCCCTGCTTCTAGCATCTTTGGCATGGGTCTTACCAAGAAGAGGTGGGAGTACGTCCCCTTGCTGGGTAGGTGGAGAATGCCTCGCTTTTTTGAAGCCCAGGTTCTTCCCCTTGGTGACTTTGAGTGCCTTGCTGGGAAGGGAGAGGCTTTTACCAGGGATGGTGTTGCCTGCAGCAGCCCTAAGGAAGCGTCACCTGTCTTGGTCTCTGCTTGCTTGATATTTTTGGGGTGGAAAGCGAGGTGGGGCGCCTGCTGCTCCCTGTCATCTTCCAGACCTGGTAGGAAGGTTCCTTTCAACTGTGGAGCTGCTCACAGCCTGGGGGCTAAACTGATCCCTGTCTTTGGGGTCAGGAAAGAGATTTCCTTCTGCCAAACCGATGGAGAGTTTTGGCGGTGGGTTCTCCTCCTTGTACTCCTCAGAGTTCCTTTCTTGGCAGCATCTGGGCGAAGACATGGGAATGTCAGGACGCAGGGGATGCCTGTATTCACTCGGTGTCTTGCCGAATGTTTTGGGCCCTGTTGCGGGTTAACCCCGCTTGGCAGCTCAGCCCCACAGAGCCGCTCGCTCCCCACAGTGGGATGGGGAAGAGAATCGGAAGGGTTAAAGTGAGAACACTGTTGTGATGAGATACAGACAGCTTAATAGGGAAAGCAAAAGCTGTGCACACACGCAAAGCAAAACAGGCATTCATTCACTGCTTCCCATGGGCGGGCAGGCGTCTCGCCATTTCCAGGAAAGCAAGGCATCATCATGTGTGACAGTGACTTGGGAAGACAAATGCCATCACTCCGAACGTCCCCCCCTTCCTCCTTTCCCCCGGATTTTCTTGCTGAGCATGGCGTCATATGGTCTGGAATAGGCCTTTGGGCAGTTGGGGTCAGCTGTGGCGGCTGTGCCCCCTCCCAGCTTCTTGTGCACCCCCAGACTGCTCGCCAGCGGGGCGGCGTGAGCCACGGAAAAGGCCTCGACACTGCGCAGGCGCTCTTCAGCCATAACTAAAGCATCGTTGTGTTATCAACAGCAATGTTTGGTCACAAATCCAAAACATAGACCTGTACGAGCTATTGCCGAAGAAAATTAACTCCAGCCCAGCCCAAACCAGTACGGTCCAGATGACACTGCCTTAGCTCCTGGGAGGTGCTGTGGGGCTCACGGCACAGCGAGGAGATGCTTTGAGTCTGTTTGGGACGCAGCTGCCTGAACCGGCTGCAGTCCTCCCTTCCAGCCTTGTGCTGGATCTCTGCGGGGAGTCGCGTGGGGCCGGCGGCATCTCTGTGCCTGTGGGAGAGGGCAGAGGGCGAGGGGGCTGCACTGTGGGGCAGGGGGCCAGGTGGCCCTGCGAGCGCTCTGAGGAAGGCAGAGGTGCCCAAGCATGGACGAGCGGGTGGGAAGGAGGCCTGGGTGCCGGCAGGCTGGCCAATGTGGTGGCGGGGAGGGAAGCTGCGGTGGAGGGTGCCCACAAAAGGGACGGCTCTTTGCTTTTCAGCACGCTCCCAGCAGCTCGTTTTCTGGTTTGTCTTCGCAGGTCGGAAGCAGGAGACTGACCTCTTTGTCAGCTGCTCGAATGCCTACAGGGATTCAGGCCAAAGGAACATCCTGGCGTTTGAGGACACGATGGGCTGTGGAAAGAGCCACTTACTTGCTGATCGGGCCTCTTTAGGCCAGGATGCTGGCCACAGATACAGGTTTTCCACCTGTAGCTTTGGGACGCTGCCCCTGCCCATCCCCTGACAGCCGTGGAACGCTCCAGCCCCTCTGCCAGGGCACCTGGCCCTTGGACTGCAGCCTCCCGACAGAGCCTCCTGGAGACACTGCCTGGGAGCACCTGCGTGCTGCGCTCCCGCCTCTGCCTCTTTGGGGAGTTGGAGGTGGCTTCTGGAGCCACGGCCTTTCCTCCTTCACCCCTGGGTCAGGCGCGGATAGAATGAAAGAGCCCAAGCTCAGTGCTTTTCATCCCACTCCAGACCCCAGAGACAGCAGGGCTGCCTGTCTCGGAAGTCCTGCTCGCCCTCGGCCTGTTTCCCAGAAGGAGCACGGGGGCCTGTGCTCTGGCAGGCGGACCGATAAGGTCTGGAGCCCAAAGGCAAAGCTTCCAAGCAGGAAAGTGGCTGGGGAGGGACTTCAGAGCATTCCCTCAAGAGACGGAGGCTAAATCTCGTCCCCTGGAAGACAGTTGAGAATCCACTGGATTCCCCTCAGAGCAACCTGCTTTTTTTTCAGAGCCTTACAGGAGATTTTGGCATATTTGTCATCGACAATGCCCATTTCATCGACCCTGACTCCTGGTTCATCACGTTACCCGTGCTCCAAAAAGTCTCCCTCTCACAGTCATGAGCTTAGCCCCGGGCTACAAGATAACAGAGAGCTTTCGCAAAGCCGCAGCAGACAACGCCATGTCCCAGAAAATCACTTATTTTCATCTGGACAAGCTGAAAGCTTCAGCTGTGATGCAGAAAGTCTGCAAGGACCTCGGAGTGGTCAGCATCCCCAGGGATCTGGTGAGGTAAGTTGGAGGCAGGGGAGCTCTTCCTGAGGGCCTGAACCTCTGCCGACGGTGGTAGGGAATCAGCCCCCCAGGCAAGGGAGCGCAGGGCCGCTAGAAGCATCCCGGACTCTAGCGAGTGCCAGGCGTGGGCGGCTTGTTATGCCTCACCCTGGTGGGTGTGAGCTGAGAGCGGGCAACTCCCGAGACACCCAGCCTGGGAGGTGTCAGCCTTGGCTGCCGCACAGGGAGGAAGGGAGGAAGAGTCCTGAGCCCAGCCGTGTCTGCGTGTGAACAGAAAAGGCCTTGGTCTGGGTGGCTGGGCTGTGGGGGAGATTCCCCGGGGCAGAGGTCCATCCTCTCCAGGCTCCTGAGGAGAAGAAAGGCAGGGATCACTGCTCTGTGCTTTGGGCATTGTCCACAGTTCTTTTCCCATGGACTTCAGCAAAGGCTGGAGGTTCAGGGGGCACAAAAGCCCAAGGCAGCGGGAGGACGATCCCTTTCCAAAGTGAGGTGTAGCTGTGATGAAGGTGCTGGCTACCCTGGTATGCCTGAGTGACTGGCCGCCCACCTGAACCGTGTTTCACCTTACTTTCCTTGTGCTGGTCCCCAACAGGTCTGCTCCTGTGCAGGTTCCTGATCCGAACCAGCTCAGGGATCCCATATTACTGTGAGGCGCTGCTGCGCTGCCTTCGTGCCAACAGCGTGCTCCAGTTCTGCACCCGGAGGCAGTCTGGAAAAGCAAAGGACAACTGGGAGAGCCTGATCAGTAAGCACCTTGGCTGCGACTAGTGAGTTGCTGTGGCGCGTTCTCCACAGCAGAGTCTTGCCCCGTTGTTCTCCCATGGCTCTGGGCAGGGTCAGATCTTGGTCTGGCGGAGGTGTGGGCTCCTGCGCGCCTTGCTGTTGGGGCAGCCAAAGCAGGGGCAGTGAGTTCTGGTGGCTCGGAGGGACCTACATTCTTGGGGCGGGGGTTGCAGGGTTAAAACACGGGGGAAATCATTCTGGAGCGCATGTGTTTGTGGTGTTTCTTAGGCATTCCAATGGGCATGTAGTTTAACTTGGCCAAAGGCTAGCTCACTTGAGAGCAAACCCCAGCTTGAGGTGGGGGATGAGCTCGGGAAACTTGAATCCCAAACCGTAAATCCCTACAAGGGTGCTGGTAGTGGAAGAAAATGGTGGTGATGCCATCCGAGAGAGCAATGCCAGCCAGAGTGCCACGGCCTGGGGAAGAGCCAGGACTGAGGCCACATCTTGCATTAGCACCAGCAGTTTCCCTGGCTGTGGAGGCAGCGCTGTCGGAGGCAGCAATGCTGCTGCTTTCTGCCCCGGGGCATTCCGTCGTCCCCTGGGGAGTCGGGAAGCTTTGACGGAAGGACTGTGTGGGAAAGCTGGCGTGAAGGCAGAACATCTTTGGGAGGGCTATGCCAAGAAATGCTTGGGGTGGGAACTGTTTTGCTCTGCTTCATGAGCACCACATTCAGGGCAGGCACTGGACCATGTCAGAGGGGACTTGTCCCATCCCAAGTGAATCGTGAAGTGCCCGCGAGCTGTGAGTCGCTTTGCAAACTGCCTTATCGGTGCTCTCTTGCTCCGCCCAGCATCAGCAGTCGAGGCTTCATCCCTCGCAGCAACTTGGAGCCCCGAGGCGGGGAATGACGGCAGGGTCTGCCTCCTCAGGCCAGGCGTGACCCTGGAGAACACCGCGCTGCCCGTCCCCTTGAAAGGTGAGGGGCCGAGCGCCGCTCTGCCGGCTGGCGGCTGTGCTGGGGCCCCTTCCCGGGGCAGGGGCTGGAGGGAGGCCGGGCATCCGTGTGCTGCAGAGTCACCCTCTGTGGAATAATTACTAAATTGACTAAAAATACAAAATACAGCACTGTTCACACGTTAAGGAAAAATATAAAATCAAGAGGCTTCTGAGGTAGAAAATAGCTGCAGCTGACATGAAGAATACAACATCTGTGGTTCCCTGATAAGGATGCTTGTGACGCTACATGAGGTACGGGGTGGGATGCCATTATTCTGCGGCTTTGCCTTATGATGTATGGCAGATATGGGAATGGGATGATAGTGTGAAAGAGAGAAGCTGCTGTTGGAGGAGGTTTAGTACAAAGGGGTCATCTGTGAACACTCCAAGCACCGAAGAACTATGTAGGCTTTGTAAGTTTGAAGGTTATGTGAAAACATTGTAGGGATGTTAGAAATGCTGAGACCAACAAGATGTGAGAAAGTGTGCTGAACTCAGCGTGCGAAATGCAGAGCTTCACCCAGGATATCGGAGGGGTGATTGTCCGCCTGGACAGATGCTTTAAGCCAATTATAACGTGTTGCTTACCGCATGCACAGCTCGTGCAGCCAATCGGCAAAGTGTCGGCGCGTGATGCGGAACCGGAACGTCTGTAATAACTGAGCTATCTGTGCAATAAAGTGGCATTAACCTGATCACGTTGGTCGTTGTGTTATTGTGCGAGCCTTCCGCGTCGACAGGATTTTTTTGGGTTGGATTTGGGGATTTTTTGGATGGGGTTTTGTGTTGGACTTTGTGTTGGAATTTTTGGGTTGGATTTTTCGGGTCGGATTTTTTTGGGTTGGGTTTGAGGTCGGTTGGGTTGGATTCTTCTGGGGTTGGAATTTTTGGGTTGAATTTTGGGTCGGACTTGGGGATTTTGGGGTTGGACATTTTTGGGTTGGTTGGGTTGAATGTCGCGTTTGATTTTTTTGGGTTGGATTTTGGGTGGGGTTTGGGGATTTTGGGGTTGGATAGTTTTGGGTTGGTTGGGTTGGATTTTTTTGGGGGCGGAATTTTTGGGGTTGGATTTTTCAGGTTGAATTTTGGGTCGTATTTGGGGATTTGGGGGTTGGATTTTTGGGTTGGTTGGGTTGAATTTCGCGTTGGATTTTTGGGGGGGATTGGATTTTTTTGGGGGGTTGGCTTTTAGGGCTGGGGTGTCCCCCAGGGCCCTCCATCCTCCCGCCCTCTTCCGCTGCGGCCGCCTGACGCCACCCAAATCCCTTCCATTTGGCTGAAAATAAAAGTAATTTTTTTAATCATTATTAACTATAATAATAATTATTATTATTATTATTGTCACCTTTATCTCGATTAGTATCATTATTAGTATCAATATTGTAATTGTTGTTGTTATTGCTATTGGGTTTATATTCTATTTTTTTATTTTATTTTATTTTATTATATTTTATTTTATTTTATTATTTTATTTTATTTTATTTTTTCTTTTATTTTATATTATTTTATTTCACTTTCTTTTACTTTCGGGGTTTTACCCCAATCCCCTCCCCTCAAAGCCCCCCTCAAAGGAGCCCCCCCCCCCCCAAATCCCATCCCCCCTCCCAAAAGAGCCCCCCCCACACCCTAAATCTCATCCCCCACCCCATGACTCCTCCCCCTGCCCCAAAGGAGCCCCCCCCATCCCAGCCCCCCCCCCCCCCCCCAAATCGCATCCCAAATTCCTCCAAACACGAGCCCCCCCTCCGTGGGAAAAGCCACTTTATTGCACACACACCATCACCCCCCCCCGTTGTTTTTTTTTTTTTTGGGGGGGGGGAGGAGGGGGCGGGGCCATGCTTCACCCCGCCCCACTGGAAGCGCTGCGATTGATTGGGGGGAGGACGGGGGGGGTCAAGGGGGCGGGGTTTGTGCTTCACAGGCTCCGCCCCCTCCCCGGGATTGGGGGTGGAGAAGGGGCGGGATTATTGCTATCGATTACCATTGGCTCCTCCCCCCCAGCTGGCTCCGCCCCCTCCTCAGTCAACCAATGGGGAGAGGCGGGGCAAGGCAGAGACCACGCCCCCCCTCCCCCTCCCTCCCTCTGCACACGGCCCTGTCGGTGGGGGGGTGGTGGGGCGGGGATGAGGGGGCGTGGCCTGGAGAGGAGGAGGGGGTGGGGCTCGTGCAGGAGTCAGCCAATGGGAGGGGAGGGGCGGGGCTTAGGGCAGCACCGCCTCCCCCAGCAGCGTTTCGAGCTCCTGCAGCCTCGCGGGGCCGAGCTGGGGCAGCACCTGGTGGGGGGGGGGGACAAGGAATTGGGGGGGGACCCTGGAGTTCGGGGGGCACCCAGGGTTTGGTGGGGACCCAAGGGATCGAGGGGGGCACCCAGGAGTGGGAGGGGGGGGACCCACCGGGGGGGACCCAGGTGTTTGGGGGGGGGGGGCCTGAAAAAGGAGTTGGGGGGTACGACCCTGTAGTGGGAGCAGGGGGGGGGGACACAAGGGATTGGGGGGGGGGCAGGAGTTCGGGGGGGACCCTGGTGTTTGGGGGGGACCCTGGAGTGGGGGGGGAGATCAGCCAAGGGATCGGGGGGATCGGAGCCATCTCCAGACATATGGAAATTTTGGAGGCCGGGGCGGCGCCAAGTGGGAAAGGGTGGTTTTGAGGCTGAAGGCAGGGGGGGGAGGGGGATGGGGGGCACAGTGGTCAGGATGGGGGGGGAGAAGGATGGGGGGGGTCAGGGATGGGGGACACTGGGGGTGCGGGATGGGGGGAGGATGAGGATGGGGGGCGTCAGGGATGTGCATGGGGGGGATGGGGATGGGGGGCACAGGGGTCAGGATGGGGGGGTCGAGGATGGGGGGGTCAGGGATGGGGGGGTCAGGCATGTGGATGGGGGGGGTCAGGGATGGGGGGCACTGGGGGGGGGCAAGGATGGGGGGGGCAAGGCTGGAGCCACAATGGCAGCCGAGAATCTTGAATGGCCGGGCCTTGCGCCCTGGTGAAGGAGCTGGGGGGGACAAGCCAGGCTCGTCCTCACCCCCCTGCGGGAGCCGCTTCGGCCGCCATGTTAGTCGCGGGGCGCCAGGCTTTGCTGGCCACGCAGGCCCCAGGCCCCAGCACCAAAATGGCAGCTGAGAATCCCAACCGGCCGGGCCTGGCCTCCCTGGGGGTTTGCGAACAGGCCCGGGTGTGGAATAATTACTGAACGGGCTCAAAATACGCAAGCGCGGCGTCGTTCGCCCGTTAAGGCGAAGCGTAAAATCAGGAGGCTCCTGAGGGAGAAAACAGCCGCGGCCGGCGTGAAAAATGCCCCGTCGGCGATCCCCCGAGGAGGAGGACGCTCGCGAGGCTACGTGAGGTGCGGGGCGGGATGCGGTTATCCCGCGGCTTTACCTGACGATTGTGGCGGATACGGGAACGGGGCGACACCGTGAAACGGGGCGGCTGCCAGTTTAGCCGCCCGCTCGTTACTGGGAGCCGGCGTTTCGCCCAATTTTGAGGAAATGCCGCCCTTCGGGCGCACTTCGCTCCTCCTCGAGCCTGCGCCCCGAATTCCTCGTATAAAAATAGCCCGAGAGACGGGGGGAGGTTGGATCCCCAGGGAAGACACCGCGGCGAAGAATCCCGTCGCCGATTTCCGGGATAGCGCCGGCCGCTCTCGGCGGAACCAAACCGTCCGTAGTTTAATATGTACGAAACGCGACGGGGCTGAGCCCGGCAGCGGAATTGGGGGATGTGTCCGGATGGAGATGGGTGATGAGTGGTGACCCTGGGGGGTCCCTACTGGGACCAGCACTGTTCGATATCTTCCCCAGGGACGTGGACAGTGGGACCGAGGGCTCCCCCAGCAAGTTTCGACGATGCCACCGAGATGAGTGGCCTTGGGTGGAAGCTCAGGTGGCCTCCACTGCCGCAGGTAAGTGCCCTCTGGGCCTCTCATCCTCTCCTTCCTCCTCCAGGGACGCCCAGATCTTCCCTACGTGGCTCCAAGCCACCCCGTTGTCTACTCTTGCCCCCAAAATCAGGTTCTTCTCCTTAGCGGCCACGGAAAAGGTCCCTCAGGCGGCCCCTGGCTTCCAGGCCCAGCCACGGCCAACTCTCCAACCCTTCTTCCCCGTTCCGATTGTGACCAATTAAAAAAGTCCACGCTCTTCTGCAACGTCCTCCCGCTACGTTTTTATTCAACTCTTTCCTAACGACTCTAACTGAGGTCTCCCCGGCCTCCTGGGAAGCGCTGGTTGGGTGCCGGGGTGGTGTTGAGCTGGTCCCCTCGGCCCTTGGTTGTCCGTCGAGGGGCTCCATGTCTATAATCCGCTCTCCTGAGGTTATTCCAGCGCCGGCTGGGATTTCTCAGGACTCCGCCTCACTTTTTTTTTCTTTTTCCGTCTCGGCAGTGGCTGTCTGAGCGCCTTGGTGGCTTCCTCGTCCGGGCTGGCCTCGGAGCTCGCTGACGATAATACGGCCACTACGGGTGTTACGAGGGTCAAGGCACCTCTTCCTGGTTTGGCCTTCGCCGCCGCCTTCATCTCTGCACATTCCGCAAGGATTTTCTCCACTATTTCCTCTGCTTTCCTCCTCCTCCTCCTCCTTTTCCTCCTCCGCCTCCAGCTCCTCCTCCTTTTCTTCCTCCTTCTCCTCCTCCTCCTTTTCCTCCTCCTTCTCCTCCTCCTCCTTTTCCTCCTCCTTCTCCTCCTTCTCCACCTCCGTGGCTCTCGCTTTGGCCGGTCACAGCCTCCTCTTTGGCAGAGTCTTTGCCTGTCATCGCCAACTGCTGCCTGGAAGGACACGAGGAGAGAGGTCACCTGAGGATGCGATGGGTCTGGGGGTCCCGTCCTGCTTCCCCTCCATGAGCCATGTGTCTCTTGGCGCAGCCGCTGGCAGCTCAGGTGAGGAAACCCCCTGAGCTGGGACCCTTGGCTGATACACAGCTTGTCCCCATGTCCCCAGCCCACGCTGGGGCTCTCCTGAAGGTCTGGAGAAGATCCATCGCAGTGAAATTGGGGGTCCCATCAGGCCCCCCCCACCCACCCCACCCCTCTGGGCGGTGCCCCTGCCACCGTTGGGTGGTGACGAATGATGAGCGTTTGGGGCTGGGGAAGGGGCTCTTGCTGGGTGGGAAAACCATAGAGGCGCAGAATGGTTTGGGATGGAAGAGGCCTTTAAAGGTCCATCAAGTCCAGGGAGATCTTCAACCAGACCAGGATGAAGAGAGCAACCAAGCCCCATCCAACTTGACCTTGAACCCTTCCCATCGCAGACTCGTGGAATGGTTTGAGGTTGGAAGGGACCTTTGAAGGTCCATCTGGTCCAACCCTCCCCCTTCAATGAGCAGGGAGATCTTCAACCAGATGAGGTTCCTCAGAACCCCGTCCAACCTGGCCTTGAATATCTCCAGGGATGGGGCATCTCCCACCTCTCTGGGCAAAATGTCCCTGTGGGGACACCGGGATGGAGCCTTCAGCCTCACCTTGACACAGACCTTTTCCTCTTCTTCTTCTTATTCTTCTTGTTGTTCTTCTTCTCCTCCTTCTCTGCGGCTTCATTTGGAGTCGCGTTTGGATTCCCAGGAAAACCCCCTGGAACTGGAAAGGAGGGACCTCGTCGGAAGAGCATCGTCGTCACGCTGCCGCCCCCGGCGACGCGTGGAGGGGTTGGGGGTTGGGTGGGGGGGTTGCGCTCAGCCCTCGTCCCAAAATGGCCGAAAGGGGGAGGTTCTGCTCCCCTCGCAGCCGCCCTCCCGCCCTCCCCGACACCCGCTTCCCCATTTCCAACGTGGTTTTCCACAGCGTACCCAGCTCCGGGGTTGGGAAGGGAGGAGCCGGCGGGGCGGGGGACAGACGGGGAGGAGAAGACCTGGGGTCACCACCCTCCCACCGTACCCTTGGGCACAACCTACCCCGGGGCTCCGTTTTGGGTGAAGCCGCCACCGAGTCGTTAGGAGAAAAGGCCGTGAGGAGTTGGCCTGAAGCCTGGAGCCTTTTGACGCTCGACGCCGGGCCATGTCCCTGCCAGATGGTGGAAGTTGGTCGCCCCGCCCCGCCGGGAAAGGAACCGGGAGCTGCTTTACCGTCTGGCCCGAGAGGTGGAGAACCCTCTTTGGTCTGATGCTCCCCTTGTTTGGGGCTCTTGGGAAGAAGCCCGGGAGGAGATTTGGCCACGCGCTCCATTATGAACCTGGAAAAGAGGAGGAGACACCCGCCGTGACCCATGGCGGCGCCACCGCCACCGTTCGCCGCCATCAGGTAGAGTTTGGCCTTGATGTAAAAGCTGTTGTTGTCCCAACTCCACCCTGACCCGTCCCCGAGGACAGTCCTGGGAAACGGAGTCACCTGGCAAAGATGTCCAGGCCACCATGGGAAGAAACGTTGCCTAAATTCCTCCCCCTTTTCCCATCAGACCCACCTTACGGGAGCCACCAGGGCTCGGGGACAGCAACAAGGGGCGCCGCCTGGTTGTCCCCATGGGAGGACACCCGTGGTGGCAGGAGGAGCAGATGTCACCGTGGGAATCGGCATCAAACGGCGGCTACAGCCACCAACGTACTCACTCAGGAAAGAGGACGACGCGGCCGGAGAAAGTCAGTGAGGCGACGGGTACGATGGGGGACACCATCACATCCAGCAGCCTGGGGACCTGCAGTGGGGGAGCACAAAGATGGTAGAACCTCCTCTGCGTGGCTGAGGGACTCAAGGTTGGAGGAGCCCAAAGATGGTAGAACCTCCTCCGCATGGCTGAGGGACTCAAGATTGGAGGAACCCAGAGATGGCAGGACGTCCTCAACGTGGTTGAAACACTCAAGGTTGGAGGAGCCCAAAGATGGTAGAACCTCCTCAACGTGGTTGAAACACTCAAGGTTGGAGGAGCCCAAAGATGTTACAACCTTCTCCACATGGCTGAGGGATTCAAGGTTGGAGGACCCCGAAGATGGGGTCCATCACTGAAAGGGTCGTCAAGCACTGGAACGGGCTGCCCAGGGAAGCGGTTGAGTCACCACCCCTGGAGGTATTTAAAAGACGGGTAGATGTGGCGCTGCGGGACTCGGCTTAGTGGTGGACTTGGCAGCGGTAGGGTGACGTTTGGACTCGGTGACCGTAAGGGTCTGTTCCAGCCTGGTCGGTTCCATAACTCCATTATGATGCTGTGATTCTAAACCGGGGTGCAGCGGCAGGAACGGCAGTGGGCAGCCCTCCGCCACACCGGTGACTGCTCTGCCGCTCCGCACCTGCTGATCTTCCCCAGCCGCCGGCAGCCACCAACAGCCACCCTCCCCTTCCTTCTCCTGCCCCTGCCCCTTCCCTGCTCCCGGTTCCGCGACCCCCGGCCCCGCCGCTGCGGCCATCCCCCGGCGGCATCAGGCCGGCCACGGTGTGCGGGGGCGCGACATCCCCTTTTTGATAGCGGCATCGCCCCCAGGGCTCATCGTCTGGCTCCGGGCGAGGCAGGTGGCAGTGCGGCCGGCTGGCGGCAGTCCTGCCAGGATGGGCAAATTCTGCTCCAAGTTGTTTTGCTGCGTTCGGTGCGAGGACGAGACGGTACTTTTAAATTTATCCTTAAGGGAAAGGGCAGGAAGGCGGCCGTTGCCGTGATTAAGCCTGTGCCGCTGCTTCCAGCTGGAGTCAGTGGTGTGTGCGCATCCCGGGGTGGCGGAGTGGGGAGCGATGCTCGGCTTATTTACGGTGTGCAGAGCTCTGGTTCACCAGGGACAAGTCTGAACTGTCGCTTTCACACGCACTCCGGTGCCTTACATAATTTTATCCTGCAGCCTAAACGGAAGGGTTGGATTTTCGTGAAACAAGGAGGGACCACCGGCATCTTCTGTAGTAACAGCTGGCTTGATTTGTTGCTATGCTTTTCATACATTTTTAATAACCCTGTGGAGTACAAGTTAGAAAGGGAACTTGCACAGAGTTTTAAAGTTTGAAGAGAGATTTTTTTCAGCTTCTAGCTGTCCTGAGGTTTTACCTCTCTAGTGATCCTCCTTTCTGACGGGGACTGATCCTCCATCCTAGAAAGGAAACAAGGCAAAACTACATGTTTTCTTATGTCAGGGTGAATCTAAACCAATCGAACTTCCAGGCACCAAAATGGGTCGTGTAATATATGTCAGTGCGGAGGTAAGTACGTAGCTACAGGTAGCAGGAGATCGGCGTGTGTGAGAGAAGTTGTGGGACGTTTCTAACACATAGCTTTTCATGTTATTCTTCTGGATATATGCCTGGATTTTAAGTATTAAGGAAGGAGAGAATGAATTAATGCATTTAATTTGCTTAATAGAAAATGTCTTCGCAGAAACACATGCTTGTGCAGTATATTTTGCTAGAGTTTGTCTTTTAAAACTATTCATGTACTTGGTCTAATGAAAAGCTGATAGTGTCTTCCATTAACCGAATAATCTATTCAAATATAGCTTGAGATACGCTACTAAGCAGGTTAAGAAAAAATGTATGGCTTAATATAAAACTTGTTAAAGTACAGTCACTGGGGGATATCTAGGTGGTTGTAAACTTTAACCTAAAGAGTATTATGAGGGAGGATTACCTGATAACTGGCATGATTGAAACAGGAGTGTTAGAACACCTCTTTTTTGAAGGAAGCCTGTAGATCATTTTGAACATCATCTGCAGTGGGATTCAGTTATTGCTTCTGCAAGTATCGACTGAAATATTTATTGGTACAAGAGATTTCCCAATGTATATGCTTCTCTTTCCAATTATAATATAAGTCCTTGCCCCAGGGAACTGAAAAAAGCACAACAGTGACTAAGCACCATTTGCAGGTCAGTCTTTTTCTTTTTTTTTCCCCTCAATATTGTGAAAGCATTGGATACAGAAAAGCTATTCTGAAGGAGCAGTTTTAATGACAAGAGCCACAGAGCATCTGTGTGCAGTGCATATTTTTAGAAGGTATTGTAGAGAACTGGGAGGTGTTTGTGGAGATACAGTACATATATTTGGACCTCAGAATAGACGCAAGCATGTAAGTTGGCAGGGAGGAGAGACATTTTGATTTAGGGAGGTAATTCCAGCTCCCATGTTTACTCCCTAGCCGCAGTTGACTTCCTATGTGGGTCTGGGCAATTTTCTGATGTTCCTTGCCTGATCTGACCCATTTTTTGCAGTGGATCTACTATTGCTTACCTATTGTTAATAAGTACATGGAGGTTTAATTAATTAGCATTTCTAATGAGTTAGTATCTCTCAGGTAGTCTGCAGTTCTCAGAGGAGAGATACACTAAGGCAAACCTTAACTCTGACTCCCCATCCCACAATTATTCCTGGTCTAAAGTAAAATCTTGACCTGTCTCCCTGACAGCGTATCCTCGAGGATGCCTAGCTCTCAGCTGAAGCTCCAGGAAACTAAAGCAGAGACTTTCCTCTCGCCCAAGCCCTCATGACTACTTCCCTTCTTAATCTCTTTGAACAACACCAGTGTCTTGACCATCCTCAGGCCTGCATCATGGCATCTTTTACCAAGTTATTTTTCCAGGTCCTCACATGCAGTTATTTCCAAGTCCTGCAGATTTCTTTTTCTGAACTACACTGCTAAGTTTTGGCCGCTGTTACATTTAATTGGACAACATAGGAAGTTCTGATCAAATATGAGAAAGAAAAATTCCTCCTTCCTTCCCACCTCTCTGCCTACCTGCCTGGCTATCTGCCAGTTTTTCTGGAGCTGCTCAGATACTGCACCAATATAAGTCATACCTCAGTCTGTCCTCAGGGAGTTTTGACTTGAATGGAGAATACATAAGTGCAATTTTCAGTGTCTTTTTTGCTTGATGAAATGCAGTCCATCACCGAGCCTTTCGTGGCAGAAATACTGGGAGGTCTGTACCTTAGAAAGCTGATGATAGGAAAAAGAGTTGCTACTGTGTCTTCTATTCAACAGCGCAGTGGTTTAAGCATAGAACAAACGTGTTGTTCTATTTTTCTTTCTGTCTGAGGAGACAGGACATATTCCAGACAGAAGACTTAATCATTGTGTTGTAGAGTACAGGGATGAGGAAGAAGGCTTCCTTCATCTCCATCATGAGCGTAATTTTATTTTATGAAAATTACTTCAATATCAGAGTCATTTCCTGGGATGCAGCCAATGGAAAACCTTTCTCATCAGTTTTCCAAGCAATAATGAAATCCCTCATTCACTAAAAGTACCTGAAAAATGAATGCAACATTTTAATTTGTACAAAAGCCACTGTTTTGGTTTCACATTTTGACCAAAAAAAAGAAAAACTAATCCCAGATCACATCAAAGCAATTTTTTTCTCCCTTGCCATTGAACTGTCACACTGAAATGCCCGATATTTTCACAATCTCCTTACAGCGCCTATGACCTTTTCACCCACGGGAAACAGCTGTGTCATTAGTATGGACATTGAGCCTTTGGCCCTTAGTGCTCACCCTCAGTGGCTGTACTCACACCCGTGCCCGGTGAAGGGAGCCTACAAAGCTCCTTTGATACGCTGAACCTGTTCGACACAAAACTCTCGGGAGGGCAACAAAGGTTCCTGCTCACTCCGCCTTCCCTTTCAAACTTTGTTGAGATAAATATGAATGAAGATTGATTAATTCAGTGGGATATCCCGTTAATTTGGCTTCTTACACATTTGTTTTGGCAGATTTTTCCTCGCATGCTTGTGAGTTTTCTAGTTGCTTTGGTGTTTTGACATTGGACATATATGAACTGCAGCATTGGACCTGATAGCTTTACATTCTCATGTCAGATCCAGTTTTGCTCTACTGTCATGTTTGGTTTCCTAAGCACTGGCATTCCCAATTTCCTGGCTGCACTGACACTGAAGTGCTGGTTATCTCCAGAGCCACATTGATGATAACGAGGACAGGCTTTTTCATTTGGTATTAGCATTGTGTTTACACTGTTTGCAAGAACATGTGCAGACCAAATCTGTCATGTTACACTGACAAAGCAGGTTACAGGAACAGACAATATCAGGGGTTTGTAAGTTCACTGAGCATCCAGGAGACCATGAGGATGATCCGAAGGTTAGCCAAAACTACCCCTTGCCTGTCTTGCAGAAGAGGAAGATAAGGACTCGTGTTATTGCTTTCTAAAAGAACCCCCAGAGAATGAGGGGCTATTTGAGGCCTGGTCACTGAGGGCAACCCTTGCACATCTGACCTCCCAGGAAACATAAACGTGAGGTCCCAAAGAGCAGTCAGAAAGCTCTAACCAAAATAAAATACAATGCAAGTACTGGTAGGGTAGGGACATGACAGTGAAGGCACCTCAGTTGTGCCAACACCAGTGGCTCAAGATAGCCCCAGAGGCTGCTCTGGAGACCACAGCCCCAGCGTGGTGTGAGGCAGCCAGGAGGTCCACTGTTCTGGTAGGGTGGTGTCCATGCTGGCGCCTGAGTTATGGGATAGCATTTTTAAGCTGGTACCATGGCGATTCTCCACTGTTCTGGAGAGGGCCTCACCACCAAATGTCCTTAAGGGTAGGACAAACCAGCACCCACCCGGATGGATACTGGTATCCAGGCCAGAGGCTGTGAGCAATGCCACAGCCTTTCACTGGCAGCGGACAACAATGCTGACCATGGCTGTGTGCGGTGTGAGCAGGTTGATGACCTGCTCAGCCAGGTGGCACAGCTCCAAGATGAAGAGATGGAGTTCCGAGAAGAGCTGAATAGATTGAGTAGATCGAGAGAGGAAGTTCCACCTAAACATGAGAAGGAACTTCTTTCCTTTGAGGGTGGCAGAGCACTGGAACAGGCTGCCCAGAGAGGTGGTGGAGTCACCCTCTCTGGAGACATTCAGAACCTGCCTGGACACGTTCCTGTGCAACCTGCTCCAGGTGACCCTGCTCTGGCAGGGGGGCTGGACTAGATGATCTCCAGAGGTCCTTTCCAACTCTATGATCCTATGATCCTATGATTCTATGATTGAGGAACATCAGAGAGAGTGAGAGGGAAACTGACCATTTCCACAAACTGCTCTCTACAAAAACAGAACGGGACATAACTCTTAGTGGACCAGAGGATTCCATATCCTTTCACCAGCAAGCCCCCCAGCTGTCCCGTAGTAACCCGCATGAGCAGGGTCAATGGGAACAGGTCTCTGTCCGATGGAACAAAAGAAAGAAAGGGAGCAAGCAGGTTCCTTTAAGAAGTGCACCACCTACAGTGCCCTTGCAGAACAGGTATGGGGCTCTGCAGAAGGAACTGGTTGCAAGCAAGGAAGAGGGCTCTCGAAGGTCAGAAGAGCCTCCAAGGCCAACTCACCTCAGGCCAACCATCAAAACTGACCCTGAAAAGAAAAACCGAAGGGTCATTGTTGTAGGTGACTCCCTGCTGAGGGGAGCAGAGGGCCCAATATGCAGACTGAAGCCGCTTCAGAGAGAGGTCTGCTGCCTCCCTGGTGCCCGGGTAAAGGACATCGTAGGTAAACTCCCCACCCTTGTGAGCCATTCAGATTATTACCTACTTCTGGTCTTTCAGGTGGGAAGTGATGAGGTAGCAATGAGAGGCTCACAATCATTTAAAAGAGATTTCAGGGCCTTAGGGCAACTGGTAAAGGGATCAGGAGTTCAGGTTGTGTTCTCCTCCATCCCTCGGACATCAGCGATGGACAAGGGAATATATAGGAGGAGTCAACGGGTCAGTTCATGGCTCCGGGACTGGTGTTGTAGACAGGGCTTTGGGTTTTATGATCACAGCTTGGTATATGAGGCACCAGAGCTGCGAGCAGCTAATGGGATGCACTTATCCCAGAAGGGGAAAAGGATTCTGGGGCAGGAGTTCTGGGGCAGGCCTCATTGATAGGGCTTTAAACTAGATTTGAAGGGGGAAGGGGTCAATAATGTCATGCTTGCCTGTGCCAAACAGTGGGGCAGCACATCAGGGGCACATCAGGGATGGAGTCCTAGTAAGGGCTCTCAACTTGTTGCCCTAAGGCAAGCCAGAGATGACGCACCGGGACACCCCAAGGGAATCAAGGGAGATTCCCGCAAGAGGGTGACAGGGCCAGCCCAGCTGAAGTGCCTCTATGCGAATGCACGCAGCTTGGGCAATAAACATGATAAATTAAGGGCCACTGCGACATAGTGGCTATTACTGAAACTTGGTGGGATGATTCCTATGACTGGAATGTAGGGGTAGATGGATACAAGCTCTTTAGGAAGGACAGGCAGGGTAGGAGGGGAGGAGGTGTTGCCCTCTACATCAGTGACCAGCTAGAATTGGTAGAGCTCCACATGGGGAAGGACGATGAGCTGGTTGAGAGTGTATGGATTAAGATTGAAGGGAAGATAGGGGAAGGTGATGTCACAGTAGGGGTCTGCTACAGGCCACCTGCCCAGCAAAGCCAAGCAGATGAGGCCCTCCATAGGCAGACAGAAGTGGCTTCACGTTCACAGGCCCTGGTCCTCGTGGGGGATTTCAACCACCCTGACATCTGCTGGAGGGACAACACTGCAAGGCACCAACAATCCAGGATGTTCCTGGAATGCATAGATGACAACTTTCTCCTCCAAGCGGTAGAGGAACCAACCAGAAAAGGTGCTATACTGGACCTTGTTCTCACCAACAGGGAAGGGCTGGCAGATTACGATTTCCTGCTATTACAAAAAATAAAGCTGTTGTGTTATTTCCCTTTACAGAGTTAAAAACTAGATGCAGGAAAAATAAGCAGAAACATTAAGCTCTGAAATCTTTCTTTTTTTCCACTTTCCTTTTGGTAAAACAGAGTTAATATGCTCTCCTACCTGCTCTGTATCCTGCTGCTGAACTAATCCTTTCTGTGCCCTAGATTTTTATTAGCCTTGCTTGCTTATTACCAAAAGATTTACTTTCTAGGACTCTTTCTAATTCCATTTACTACTACATTGCCTTTTCTCTTGAATATGCTTTTTTTTTGGTAGTGTCCTTGAAATATTCTTGGCCTTTTCTAACCTAGGACATATTTATAATAGCCTGATCTAGTTTTCCTAATCACTGGTGATCTTCCCAGCAGGATATGTTCCTTTGTCTTCTTCCTAATGTGATTCAGGATACATTCCAATTTAAAGTGCCCTTATGTTTGAACCGTTATGCCGGGATTTATTGGACTAAACCAAACTCCAGGAGAATTTCCTGAGGTTTTTCTTTGTCAGTTTGCACAGCACTCGTGAGATGCTGACAAAGTCCTTGCGTTTTAGCAATAACACCTTAGCATTGTTAACATAAATATGTTTTAATTTTCCTTTGGCCAGCTCATCTGCTTTGATTCCTTAAGTATTCAGATTTCTTTTGAGACAGGTCAAGGAAAGGAGCTCTTGTCCTTTACAGAAACTAAAATATCAGAAATAAATGTGGAAATAGGCATGAACGTCAGGCTGTTATTGGTGTCTGTATGGGTATGCCCACCATGCCTAGAACGGTGTAAGTACAGTAATCTGCTCTTCAAATTTGGCGGTGTGAGCTTATCACTACGTCTGGAGGTGGTTAAATGCAGGCATGAGTAGATAAAAGTGTTTTACCAGAATTAGTAAAACCATCTTGTACGTATGCAGTCCAGCCATAAATGGTGCACAGATCGAACACAAAATGATAGAAAAATAGAAATGTCTTTTTAGATACATAGGAGTAAATAGAGTATTCTGTGCTGCCCTGTGCACCTGAGTGTGTGTATATGCATTCATAGAGATACAAGGTATTTGTAGCCAGTGAGTTGTGGCTCCTAAGCTTGATTTAAAAACTGAATGAGTTCATTATAATCCATGCCACTCGCCAAAAAAAAAGTGGAAAAAAACTATCTGAGGAATCAATCTAATCTGTTTTACTCAATGAACATGTGAAAGTGCTTATCTGGGATAAACCTGGGGACTCTACATATTTCTCTCTCTTTTTCCTTAGAATGAAAATGCCCTTGTGAAAATAAAGGAGTCAGGAGTCGAGCTTGCAAAGATCAGGGATGAAGTTGGTAAGTAGTACAAGCAAAGTCCTTTTTCTCACTTTACACAAAAGCTGTAATTCCCTGGGACCTGGTCCTGGGGAACCTGCATACATACGGTGAAGTGTCTTCTGAAGCCCAGTGGCAAGGGGGTTTGGGGCTTTGCAGGGAACCATGGTTTTCCCCCTTTGTTGTGGAGGTGGGTCCATCACAACACACACTGGAGCTGGTTGTGCATCATCTTTACCAGACAAATGGTTCTTCACAAACTCATAGCTTCCGTTCTCAAACTATGTACCACCACTGCCAAGGAGAAAGCACAGCGTGATGAGAAGTGGGAACTTGGGTCTGTTGTGGTGCACGGTGCCTGGGAATGCATCGCTTGTATGTACGTTTGCGTGTTTTGCAGTTCAGCTACAAACTGAAGGACACCAAGCTCAGAACTTTCTTGTTAGTGACAGGTCTCTTCCTGGTTGCAAGGCGGCAAAAGCAGCATGTTTGTGCTTTTGTCCGTGTATTCCCCCTGTATCTGCGTGCATCATTTTTCCTGTCTGGTTTCTGATCTAGACAGGAGAGACAGGGAGGGCATAAAGACATTTCAATTCTTGAGAGAGAAGATGGGCTTTTGCGCTGGCTTCAGTCAACAGGCTGAGTTCTTTTGGGCTTAAACCTCCCCAGAATAGGTGTGACATTGGGTTCATCTACCGCAGGGCAAATGGAGAAGAGGAAGGGCCCCTGGAGGGAGGACCATCAGGGCAGGGGACACCCTGAGTACCAAAAGGTGTTGGAACCACTGGTGACTGGAGCTGTGAACAGGGGGGACCTCTCAGCTTTCCCTGCAAGTGGGAGCCCAGGTGCTGGGTCGCACAGTAAGCCCAGATTATGCCATCTGGCAGGACGGTTTGCAAAATGGGGCTCAGACCCTGTGAGCTGGGCAGAGCTGCAGATCCTCCCTGTGATGCTTCTTCACCTTGGCTATGACAACCCAGTGCAGAGAAGCTGATCCCAGCCCTTTTTTCATGCCCAACAGCTTGTGCTCCCTGCTGTGCTCCTCTTACATTCTTTTGTCTGATCATCATTTCGCAGCGAGCTTTATTGTCCCCGTGGCCAAAGCTTACTGCAGCAATAGGAAAGCAGCATTTCTAATTATTCCCTGATGCCTGCCTTCATCCATCCTCTGCATCTCCACAACTCTCACAGAGAAGTTGTTGCCACCAGTGCATTCTTTAGCCAGGGCACACCCAAAGCTCTCCATTGAATACCCACTTCTAATCTGAGAGAGAAGTTGGGTTTGCTCATTTTCATGAGTGCTTTTGCAAGTGGCGGTGACATGGGAAGGAAAGAGAGGTACGGTGCTGGAGATAAAGAGCTCTGCTTCCTTTACCCCATGTTTGTACAGCTGAAGTGAATAGAAATCACTGGTGCTTTGGTGGGAGAACTTTGCCAGGGAGGTAACTGAGTGCCCATGTGGGGGTCACAGAGCAGCATGTGCAGGAGATCACCGCACTGCCTGCCCTTGCCACTGCTCCTGTGCATGCAGCAATAGATACCTCCTCTGCACAAAACCGAGTCCTGGTGGAGTACGTGGAGACAGTTTTGGTAGGAACACCCAAATACTCCGGAAGAGCAGTCTGAGGTCTCAGCTGAGCTGTAACTGCTTCAGAAGGGAGATTAGCCATGGATATGTATGTGCTTTCTTTCTCGGAGAGGGGAAAGATGGTGTGAAATAGTCCTTTCCTCAGTGGTCCTGTGGGCATGTGTACTGGAGAGGAGCCATCACAGGCCACCTCTTCCTGAGCTAGCCATCACTCTGGGAGACACCGAGATGCTGAACAGGGGTGTCTGGTGACCTGTCCTGCTTGTTGGAGGTAATCCTCTCTGTACAACCCCGAGATGCAACATGCCCAGGCAGAAGGATTCCCAGTAGGGATGGACAAAAAGATGAACATGGGCAGGTATTGCACTCCAGCAGGATGTGAAAAAATTCATCAGTAGTACAAATCCTGGTATGTGTCCATACATATGGAAGATGAATGTGTACGTTTTTTAGTGTAAGTCAAAAATTGCTGGACAGTCTGTTTTCCTTTGGAAGAAAATGATAAAATTAAGTTTTGTGAAACTGCCAGTGTTTTAAATCCACGGGCAAGGTGAAACGGCAAATGGCAGGTGCATGAGAGTGGCTCTCGTCAGTGCAGTTCTCTGCTGTCTCGAAAGCAGTGCAAGCTGTGGCTCAGGGTGCTGCTGGATCCATGAAGCCCACCTGCATTATAGGAAGGTTATTTTGGTCTTGCTATCAGATGAATCCATATGTTGAACAATATTGTACACATTGTGCCAAGCTTTATGCAAATAAAGAATGAAACCGTCATTTATTTGACAACAGCAATTATTGTATGAAGAAGTTTAGGGAAAATCTACAGAGCAGGTTATTTTGACTACAACCAGGTTGTAGTTCTGACTTGTCTCGGTCACTTTGATAAGTAGTCTCTCATTAATTTAAAAATAACCAGTCTGGTTAAACCGCATGGGTGGTGGTCAGAAATTCCTGATTTCTCATGTGTAAGCTCACCGTGTCAGACTCACTGCTGCAAATGCCTGGATGAGTCAGTACAAGAAGGCTGGACTAGCCAGGGTTGATACAGGCAGTGTGTTCAGCATTGAGTTGTTTAGGCAATAGCTCTAATTCAGAATTGTGATTTAGGGACTGAATGTGCTTGCTTTTGAAAGCACACAGTCTTTGTTAGCTTCAACAGAAACTGCAGGATTCTGCTATAAAAAGCAATGAAACTGGGAGATGCAATCCACTGTTCAGAAAAATGAAATGTATTTTTAAGGAAATCTCTTTTGGTAAATAAAACCACTGCTGAAGCAATAGCAGTGATGGAGCATGTGTAAACAGCCTAGGGAGACCTGCACCCTTGTGAAGCCAGGCAAAATATTTAGGTTCGGATAACACCATCCACCTTTACCCCCAGCACTCCTGTGAAGTATCGCACTCCCTCTGAAACCAGCGTGCAGTGAAATAGGATAACGCTTCTCCCTTCCCAGCCCTGAGGAGGAATGTGGCCTCTATAAACGCTGAGGGACTTGTTATTTTATGCAATAAGATTTGCTCATGTATTTTGCTAGAAATACCAAGGCTAGAAAAACATGACAAGCAATCGTTCTGCACTCAAGACACCCATCTTTATGAATTATAAATATAAGCACTTCTCAGCTGCAACAGACTCCTGGAATAAAGAGGTTTTGAACACCATCTGTTTCCTTTCAAACTAATGGAAATTAAATGTCAGAATTACCTGCTCCTTTGCTGTCAGGCAAATGACACGTGAAGTGAGTTGAGAGGAGGTAAAGAGATTCATAAAAACCTAGATGAATGGAAGACGATCAGATGTCAAGTTTAAAATTTGTATTATCTGTCTTCACAAGAGTTTGAAAGCCAAAGCTTGTGTTCCACCTCCTTGTGGATGTGCCTCCCAGTTAGAGGACCCTTAACCTGAGTGAAGTGGCTGTGATTTGTCTGTGGCCAAGGGTCAGGAGGAAGAGCAGAGTCTGCATGGCGAAGAGCCCGTTTCTCATGTCAGAAGCAGACAGTCCCTTGTTTGAGGGCGCATGACGCCAGCCCCCTCGGTTCCCATGGGAGTTACCCCCCTGAATGCAAAGTGCCAGGGCTGGGGAGGCTGGGCTGCCGCTCAGGCTGGGTTTGTGGGGGAGGATCAGTCCATTAGTGACATCTCCCTTTCCCTCACCTTCCCAGCCCAGCCCAAAATGGGTTTTGCTCGTCTGTTGCGTGCTGTAAAAGCCACCATGTGCTTTGGAGAAGCAACAGCATCCGCTCTCGTTTAACCCAGCACGCTGTCATCCCGGGAAATGCCATGTTATGTCAGAGTCATTTCCAGCCTGTAAGCAGCAATTGAAATACCTACAGAGAAGGGAGAAGAAAACCAGGGTGTAACTCTGGTTAGCAGTTGTGCTCTGTTTGTCTTGTTCCACGTCAGTAATACTTTTATATAACTTTTCTTAGTGATTTTTTGTTTCCCCCTACAAGAGGAGCTCACTTTTACGGTACCCATATCCAGGCGCCTGAAAGCAAAATTCAGGTATGTGATGTTGGGGCCTTGCTGGAGGCGATTCAGCTTGGTTTGCCAGAACCACCTTCTGAAGCCTCTGCTGGTTAAAGGCTGGCTCCAGCAAGGCAGGCTCTCCCACTCCGGTTCCTGCTCCCCGGCTGGGTAAGGGAGCCGCAGACCTTGTGTTAGGCTGCACGGGTGTCACCTTCTGCTACTCCTGTCCCAGTCGAGCCAGGCCCAAAGGTCCGTCTCCTGCCTAAGAAGAGATTGAGTCTTTCTTCACCACTTCAGTCCTTGGCCTCGTTTGTCTCGGTCTGGGAGACTGTGATAGGGATCACCCCTTCTTGTTATCAGTATAGGGAAAATTTCCTGGGCAATGGTCTCATTTTCTGCTTCCAATAGCATTTTTGGGTGTGTGGGGAACGTGCCATGCAGACACTCTTTCCCTGCTTTCCTCTTCCCTCCGTTTTGCACCTGCATCCGGGTTTGATTTGCAAGGTGTGAACAGTTTTGTGTTTCAGGTTGCAGAAAGTGTTTCAGATGGACTTGCTTTTGGTTAGAGCATGTCATTTCATTGCCCAGCCCTCCCTGTGTGCTGGGTAATCTCATTAGAGTGGCTAGAGAGAGAGAGTGTTCATTACGGCTCCAATTTAAAGCTTGAGTAAATTTGAATTCTACTGAACGCAGAGCTGCGAGCGTTATCCGTTGTCCTCCAGCTCCGGGATCGCTTTGCATGCCAAAGAAAATCAAGAAGCAAAAAGCAAGAGAGAGAGTTTAGAGGGATAAACCAAACTGCCAGGAGACAAGACCTTTCAGCTAATGGCCATATAAATTGTGCTGTTCCATTTTGGGTATGAGGCAGGTAGGAAAGCTTTCTGTGTGCCGCTGCTGCCGTGCTAAGCTCGCTGGTTCAGGCTCACTTTCTCTCTTTCTGTAAGCAGCGGAGAGCTTGAAAGGGACACAGAGTCCCTCTTAGTGCTCCAGAAAACATCAGGATCAGAACAGGACCCCAGTAATGATATTTGTTTGGATGTACTGAGCAAGTCCGGATATTGGTGTCCGCTGAGTGTGGAAGCAGAGATCTAAACAGGGCGAAAAATAGCTCTGTGGAAGGGGATGGCTAGCTTGGGTGCACAAATTACTGTGCACGGATGCACCTAACATGAGCTGTGGTCACAGCCGTAGGTAACTTTGACAAATTGTTGCTATCCTGAAAACAAATGAGCATAGTCTGATACCATAGTAGAAAGAGACAGGAAAACATCGGGGGCTTTGCCAGATACTGAGCAAATATATGGTCGTAGGATAAACACGTTTTTGAAACGTTGAGAAGTTGTCTACCCAAGGAGACAGCTGCTTCCATCTCACTGATTTACAATGCCATACCGGTCTGTGCATGGCACGTGCATTTTGAAAGGCAAAGGATGGATGAGTGGCTAATACAGATGTTACATCCAAAACGTGATCATTTTTCTAAACCCGCTATGGGTCTAAATCAGAACAAAGGCCTAGCAGTGCCATTAAAATCACATCTCTTCTTGTCCAGTGCTGTTCTAAACGTTATGGTCATGATGATTTTAGTTATTTCTTACCTGTTAGATCTTTGCAAGTGAGCAAACTTGCTGTCTAAATGTAGTCTGGCTGACCTTGTCCAATTTACAACAGGTCTTCCATCTGGATTGATTGCAACCGTTCTTTAGCAAAGCAAAAGGCCAAGACACAGTGTTCGTGACACTGCTGTCCTGGGACCTGGAGAACAATATAGGTCAGGAACCAAATGGGGAAATAAACTGGATATCCTTGAATAGAACTGTTGGAGTTGCACCTCCTGAAACTAGTTGTAGACATGGTTGTGTATTTGGAGACATGGTCACTGGGTTAGTTCACAAGAGTAAAAATTTCACAACTTCTGATTGCCTTCAGTACCAGCCTTTCGTTTGCACTCTTGGACTCCGTGAAGCACACAAGATAGTGGTTTCAATATATAAAAATATTTTAAGCAAGTATGCATTCATGGATTCAAGAGGTCCTTGATGGAGTTGGTGAAAAAAACAGGTTTATGGTGTGAGCAGCTTCTAACAGCCGGAAAACGGGATGCATGAGATGTATCTCCTTCTCCCAGTCAAGTGGCCAATCGTACCCCCTGCATACCATATGCATAGGATGCACCTTGAGGGCCCAAGCATCCTCTGCCTTCCTGGCACATCATTGGAAGTGGCGACTTAGCCAAGACTGTGGCTTGAGAGAAGGAAATAAGGAAAATCTCATATCCCAGTTGAAAGGCTTTGTGTCAAGCGACTGTCTCACATGCTGTTTCTTATATCCAAGGCAAAGTAAAAGCTCCAAAGCCTCAATTTGTGGATCCAAGACTATGCTGGCCAGGAGGGGACATCCAGTCACCCTGCAGGTCCACGCAGTTCCCTGCTTTTATTTATTATTATTATTATTATTATTATTATTATTATTATTATTATTATTATTATTATTATTATTATTATACTTAATCAGATCCCAGTTTTGCATTGGCCTTTGCATAGTCTGGCAGTGCCTCTATTTAGACAAGTGCCTGTGTGTATGTGTGTGTGAGAGATGGGGACAGAGAGAGAAGGGACAGCGAGAGCTTGTTGATGGCTGAGATTCATGGGAGCCCCAGGGTCGGCGAGAACGACTGCGCTCAGTGCTGCACAAACAGATCAACGCCACTGTTTGCTCCCGAGGAGCTCAGAGCCTGACCGTACGGTCTTGTCTCCACAGCCCTCAACACAGAGAGGTGGAAGAAACTACAGAGCGAGAAGGAGGAGCTGGAGAGGCGCTTTGAGGAGGAGTGGAAGCGGCTTGGCAGGCAGCAGCAGGAGGAGCTGCAGGCGCTGGAGCAGCAGCTGCAGAAGGAGGACGACACCAAGAGGGAGAGCCTGCAGGAGCAGCACAGCCTCCAGCTGGAGCAAGTCAAATTGCAGCATCAGGATCAGGTCAGTCTCTGCCTGTTCCCTGTGAAGAGTAGACCATGCCAATACTGAGTGGGTGTAGGTAATGAAATATATTGAACACTCCATCATAGAATCATAGAGTCTTCGTGGCTGGAAAGGACCTTTGAGATTATTGAGTCCAACCATACACACACAAAAAAACCCCTACAATCTCTGCCACTAGAACATGCCCTGAAGTGCCACATCTACACGTTTCTTAAACACCTCTAGGGATGGTGACTCAACCACCTCCCTGGGCAGGCTGTTCCAGTGCCTGACCTCTCTTCCAGTAAAGTCATTCTTCCTAATATCTAATCTAAACCTCCCCTGCCGCAACTTCAGACCATTTCCTCTGGTCCTGTCATTATTCACCCGGGAGAAGAGGCCAACACCCACCTCTCTCCAACCTCCTTTCAGGGAGTTGTAGAGGGCGATGAGGTCTCCCCTCAGTCTCCTCTTCTCCAAGCTAAACATGCCCAGCTCCCTCAGCCTCTCCTCATGAAGGTGTTGGTAACGAACTGATGACTGGAATAATATATTCCTGATTATCTTTATTGCTTTTCCTCCCTATTATTCCTATAGGTATTTTTACATAGTAGCACATTACATTTCCATGTCTTGTCTTCACATGCTTCCAGATGTTTTACAACACAACTATTAAGACTAGCTCTGCTCCCCATGCATACTACTACCCAACCCACCTATTGTAGCCAATGTATATGAAACCAAGGGTTGAACAAGAATCTGCTTAACACAGGTAAGGCCAGCATAGTCCTGCCTGTTGTTATTTGCAATGCTAATTAAAGGGCGGTAGAGCAAAGTGATAGGGCCCATGCAACACGTAGCCGAAACACCGGTGATACACTCTGTGTTCCCTGATTTCTGCTCCACCGTTCAGTCTAATCTCTTAGATTGTACATTCCAAGCGTTTCTCCCTGCTTTGCTTTCTGCAGGTAGGTAGGAATACTACTCTCTGCAGGTAGGAATACTCTCACATGCAGCTACTTTAGTCTTATTTTTAATGGCTGGAGTGAACAAACACTAACTCACCTATGGGCACCTCTCACATGGTGGCAGAACATCCTGCTCTGGGTTGTGGCAATAATGCCTTTACCTTGCCTCTTCTCATTTGGAACTCAGTGAGCATGGGATACAGATCTGATTTTTCCAGCTGCAACCCTTACTATTGCCCACAGTTCGTGAGGGCTTTTCTCACACGAGTATCTGCTGCACTCAGGTGCACTCTGCAGTCTGTGCCCTCGGACTTTGACGTGCCACAGCCCTGGCTGCCATGGGCATGCCACCCAGGTGTCTGATGCAGTACAAGGGCCAGAGATCTGCGAAACGTGAGCCTAGCCAACAGACCCCCTGTTTGCCAGCATCGTTCTCTCCATCCTGGGGATTTTGCCAATGCCCAGGGCAGCACGAGTTGGTAGAGGGTGACTTTTTCCCTCTCTCAGGCAACGTAAATTGGCAGCAACAACCTTTGGCAACGAAAGGTCGAGGAGAAGGTTTTATGTCTGCATGCTCTGTATCTCAGGGTATCTCTAGTGCGCATTTTGGGGCTGCTGCCTGAAGCAGGAGCCTGTGGCCAAGCAGGAGCCTGTGGCCAAGGCTCCAGAGCTGCTGCTCCACCCTGCTCATGCCCAGGGCAGAGCACAGACGTGCCCCACGTGGTTCCCAAGGACGATGACAGTGCTAGCTGTGGGCTTCAGAAGCAAACCACCCCCATCAGCAGAACCCTGTGCCTGAGCTAATTTCGACCATTTAAGAGGTAAAGGCTGGTGCAGCACTGTGTGGCCGTAGCTGAAGCGCCTCCAGGAGCCAGGGAGGGGGGCTGGCCTGCGGGGAGCTCATGGGAGAGGAGAGCACCGACACAGCGCAGCAGAGGCGGCAGCCCACTGTCTTTAAGGTCAACTGTTTGTAAAACAGGAGATGACACCATTTGCTGCCTGTGCTTGATGCACTGTAAAACACTCCTGGGATGGGAATGCAAATACAAACTGAGACGGCGACAGTTTTATGTCACTCATGCCACAGCTGCCCGGTGTTAGATTTATTGTGTAACAGCAACGGTACGCCGGGGCCGGGCACAAGCGTGGTCCTCGCTGGCACGTGGGTCAGACAGCCAGGTCAGACACACGGCATCCCAGCCTGTGCCCCAGAGTTCCTGCTGCCCTGGGGACAGCCATGCAATTTGGTTTGATTCTTCAGTGGGGGGGTTGCTGAAGAACTCTTGCTGGATTTTACCTATTTCAGTTGCTGTGCCTGCTAGTTGTTCCTGATTTGCAGGCTTATAACATGCAACACAAAGGCTTTATCTGACTGGGTTGTTTTGTCCTGGACAAACTACCTTTTTCTGTTGGTGCATTGATTTTCAAAGATGCATTAGAAGGTGCTGTCAAATAGGTTTTTGTGTTCTAAACCAGATTTTTCAAAATCTTTCTCTGTAAATTCTTAGAGATGAAGATTTGGTTCTGATTTCAGTTTATGCAAGATGGTTTTCTTGCAATGCCCCTCAAATTTTCTGCTTTGCTTTCTGATATGAAGGATGGGTGGTATTCCCAAAAGCCTTGGCTTCTTTTTCCTTTCACTGTGTCAGTGTGCCAGTTTGCCTAGTAGAAGATATTAGCTCTAGCTGCAAGCCTTGCCTCTCCTGGATCACCAGGCATAAGCATTTATGAAGGAATTTGTTCTGCGAGTTAATTTTTTGCTGAGATAGTTTATCTCTGCTGCTCTTTGAAGTGTTTCTGCAAACTTCCGAGACCACAAGAACAGATGGTGGGTTTTTTTCCCTCAAGTTGATCAGTGCAAGAAAGGGTGATATAGGTCACCATAGGACTTGACTAGAAGTATACTTATTTTTCTCCTGTTCTTATCTATTGTCATTCTATTAATCACCACACAGAAACAATGGAAACACATCTTTCCTTCTGTTGGGCAAATAGTTCTGTCTCCTCCAGCCCTTTGGTTTGCTCCAGGGCTCTTTGTTCCTTGAATTACTGAAGTTAAGACAAACATTTTTCTCTACTGCTTTGAAAGTGCTGCTGTGACCCTAGTATCTCAGAGTTTAAGCCCATCTTTTCAATCCATGGTTCCGTTAGCATCTCATGATGAGTTTTAGCAGGTTTTCCCTTTCAATTCCTACTCTGCCGTACACCCATCCTGTGTCAAGTGCTCTTGGATCGGAGGAGGCTGACAGGCTGGGTTGGAAAGCTGCTCACCAGGAATGTTTCTTGGCCAAGGAGAAGGAGAACTTTTTTAGCCTAGGAACCAAGGTGCATGAGGAATAAGGATCCCTAACGGCTGCTGACCCAAAGGGTTTGTAATCCTCTGGTTCTTCCTTCCCCTTCTCAGAGGAGGAGGAGAAGTTCCTGGCTCAGACCATGCCAAAACAAGCAAGGCTACTCAAGGGACTGGACTCATTCAGCTCCAACACTGCTGAGCTGGGACTGGTATTAGACCAGAGGCACCTAACCCACGAGCTAAAGAGCTCTTATGCTGGGCATGGGAAAAGCCTTGTCCTTGAGCTGTCCGTCTGTGCAGGCTGATTTGGAGCTTGTGTTCATGGCGTCAATAACAACGGCAAAATTTGCAAAGTTAGTCATCCCACTTCATGGTTTCCAGTCACAACTTAGTCTTCCGCACTGTATTGCTGTAGTCACCTTTTACTTTTGCACAAGATCTGAAAGGTCCCTTCCAACCTAGGTGATTCTATGATTCTAAGGTAGCTGTTGTTTCTTTGGATACACAGTTGTCAGGTTTTGAAGGCTCATCTGTCTCGGAGGAGGTGAAGGCAGCTCTTTCGGCATAGCTGAGCGTGAGAGCCAAACTCCTCACAAACAAGTCATGTGTGACAATGCATCCCAATAGTCCTCATATCTCCTTGCAAAGGAAAGGCTGCGATCCTGGCTTGCCAGCGTTTCTTGCTTGAGCTGCTCAGCTCAAGCTGTTTTGTCCACCAACTTATTGAACTTGTCCCACTAGAGCCTCCACTTGATTTTGCTTTATTAAGCCTTAAAAATCCCACCTGAACTTCTCTTTGTAGCCAGAAATAGCCATGACACAGGTTGAGTTGATCAAGCCGATAGAGAAAGTTAGTGGCAAAGCTGGAATTAATATCCAAGAGATCTGATTCCCAGTGCTAAGTAGACTATCTGCCATGAAAAACTGCAGACAGGAGGTCACGCTGGAAGATTAGAGAGAGTCATGTGGGATGTGGATATGAAACGTACAGAAGACAGAAAAATCCCTGGAGACCATTTGGAACATATTACTTGGCTTTGTAGATAAATAACCTGCCAAGGATGGTGGCAACGAAAGGAGACCCCTTCACCTTGTGAAGGCGTTGGAGTTGAGCGTAATCATTCCTATGGGGAGCTGCTCAGCTGAGAAGCAATTAGAGTATGAATAAAGACTTAAGCAAGGGAGAGGTAAAGAACATGGCGATGCTCATGAGGGTTCAGCGCACAGACACGGTATACAAGGACACGGTGCTCTGGGAAAAGTCAAGTGATATTCTCTATCCCGTTAGTAGCCCATTGAGTCATGGGCCCCCCCTTTCCCTGCTCTTTCATGCAATATATCAGCAGGCTGAGTCTCCATTGTTTTGCAAACAGTTCTTCACTGTCCCAGGCATTGAATAAAGTAACAGGGAAAGAAGAAGACTTCCCTTGGGTTGAGGAGGAGCGAGTGAGGGACCAATTAGATCATCTAGATATTCACAAGTCCATGGGCCCTGATGGGATGCACCCGAGAGTGCTGAGGGAGCTGGCAGAAGTCATTGCTGGGCCGCTCTCCATCATCTTTGAAAAGTCCTGGAGAACAGGCGAGGTGCCTGGGGACTGGAGGAAAGCCAATGTCACTCCAGTCTTCAAGAAAGGCAAGAAGGAGGAGCCAGGGAACTACAGGCCGGTCAGCCTCACCTCCATCCCTGGAAAGATGATGGAACAGCTCGTTCTGGGTGTCATCTCAAGGCACGTGGAGGAAAGGAAAGCTATCAGAAGTACTCAGCATGGATTCACCAAGGGGAAATCATGTCTGACTAATCTGATAGCCTTCTACAATGGCATGACTAGATGGATAGATGAGGGGAGGGCGGTAGATGTGGTCTACCTTGACTTAAGCAAGGCGTTTGACATGGTCTCCCACAGCATCCTCATAGGGAAGCTTAGGAAGTGTGGGTTAGATGAATGGACAGTGGGGTGGATAGAAAACTGGTTGAAAGATAGAGCTCAGAGGGTTGTGATTAGGGGCACAGAGTCTAGTTGGAGACCAGTGACGAGTGGTGTTCCCCAGGGGTCAGTACTGGGTCCAGTCCTGTTCAATATATTCATCAATGACCTGGATGAGGGGATAGAGTGCACCCTCAGCAAGTTTGCTGATGACACCAAGCTGGGTGGGGTGGCTGACACACCGGAAGGCTGTGCCACCATACAGAGAGACCTGGACAGGTTGGAGATCTGGGCAGAGAGAAACCTTATGAAGTTCAACAAGGGCAAGTGTAGGGTGCTGCACCTGGGGAGGAACAACCCCATGCACCAGTACAGGTTGGGTGCTGACCTGCTGGAGAGCAGCTCTGTGGAAAGAGACCTGGGAGTCCTGGTGGACAACAGGATGACCATGAGTCAGCAATGTGCCCTTGTGGCCAAGAAGGCCAATGGCATCCTGGGGTGCATCAAGAAGAGTGTGGCCAGCAGGTGGAGGGAGGTCATCCTCCCCCTCTACTCTGCCTTGGTGAGGCCGCACCTGGAGTACTGTGTCCAGTTCTGGGCTCCCCAGTTCAAGAGGGACAGGGAACTGCTGGAGAGGGTGCAGCAGAGAGCTACAAAGATGATTAGGGGACTGGAACACCTCTCTTATGAGGAAAGGCTGAGGGATTTGGGTCTCTTCAGTCTGGAAAAAAGACGTCTGAGGGGTGACCTTATCAACACTTATAAATACTTAAAGGGTGGATGTCAGGAGGATGGGGCCAGGCTCTTTTCAGTGGTGCCCGGGGACAGGACAAGAGGCAATGGGCACAAACTTGAACATAGGAAGTTCCACCTAAACATGAGGAGGAACTTCTTTACTTTGAGGGTGGCAGAGCACTGGAACAGGCTGCCCAGAGAGGTGGTGGAGTCTCCAACTCTGGAGACATTCAAAACCCACCTGGACGTGTTCCTATGTAACCTGCTCTAGGTGACCCTGCTCTGGCAGGGGGGTTGGACTAGATGATCTCCAGAGGTCCCTTCCAACCCTATGATTCTATGATTCTATGATTCTATGATTCACCACTGAATTGTCTCCCATATTATTGTGAAAATGAGTTTGGATAACTTTAAATGCCTGTCTTTCATTCTAAGAGCATGCTTTCTCCAATACAGTTGGAAAATTTGCTTCTGTTGGATAATCTAACACATACATTTGACAGTTAGACACAGTGAAATAACACTTATTCCAGTCAAGACATGCTCAGCTGCAGTAACTTTCTACCATTATTTAACATAAGAGTGAGGAAAAAAGCTGTTTAAAGTCAAGTCACTTTGCAATGAACAGCTGTTTCATTATAAAAGTGAAATAGTTTGATCCTCTGAATTCCCAGATATCACAGAGAACGTGTTAAATGTAGAGAATAAGATCACTGTGATTACAAAACCCAGAAAAGCAAATCGATGCCTTGCATTCAGAAACTGCTCTGGACCACTGACTTAACCTTGATCACTGCTTTTCTCTGTATCTTCTTTAACGATGCATATCAAAACACCATTGTTAGGGATCTGGCTTTGCCTTTAGCCAAGTCTAGTCACAAGCAATGCACCGAAGGAGCCCCAAACCCATCGGGTGCACCCGAGCACAGGCTGCCCACTGCCCTCTTCCAGCTGCCTCCCCTGCTCCCCTTATGGCTGCGTGTGGTGGGGTGCAGTTTGCTGGGCAGCCTGCAGCAGCAGGACCTCTTTCTGGCCTCAATATGAGAGCGGGAGAAGGTTTTGTAGCCTCACCATCACCTTGGTTACTTCCACACCCACATGAAAACTCATGTGTCTGCACAAAGGTTCTGTCATATCATTCATCAGTTTATTAGATGTGGACTCCAAACACACGATTCAAGAGGACACAGGAATTTGGGTATTGGCGACTTCGTAGATACTCTTTTTCATGTAAAAGTGTAGAATCATAGAATCATTTAGGTTGGAAAAGACCCTTGGGATCATCGAGTCCAACCATCAACCCCACTCTACAAAGTTCTCCCTTACACCATATCCCTTAACACCTCCTCTGCACTCGCTGCAGCACCTCGATATCTCTCTCGGATTGAGGTGCCCAAAACTGGACACAATACTCAAGGTGTGGCCACATCAGTGCTGAGTACAGGGGGACAATCACCTCCCTCCTTCTGCTGGTCACACTAGTTCTAATACAAGCCAGGATGGCATTGGCTTTCTTGGCCACCTGGGCACACTGCTGGCTCATGTTCAGGCGCTTGTCAATTAGAACCCCCAGGTCCTTTTCTGCCAGGCAGCTCTCCAGCCACACTGCCCCAAGCCTGTAGCGATGCATGGGGTTGTTGTGGCCCAAGTGCAGGACCCGGCACTTGGCCTTGTTGAAGCACATTCCATTAGCATTGGCCCATCGGTCCAATCTGTCCAAGTCTCTCTGTAGAGCCTCCCTATCCTCATGTAGATCAACACTCCCGCCTAGCTTCGTGTCATCTGCAAACTTGCCGATGATACAATCTATGTCCTTATCAAGGTCGTCAATAAAGATGTTAAACAGAAATGGTCCCAACACTGAGCCCTGAGGGACACCACTTGTGACCGGCCGCCGGCTGGATTTAACTCCATTGACCACCACTCTTTGGGACCGCCCATCCAGCCAGTGCTTGATCCAGCAGATCGTATGCTCATCCAGGCCGTGAGCCGCCAGTTCTTCCATGAGAATTCGATGGGGGACAGTGTCAAATGCTTTTCGAAAGTCTAGGTAGACAATGTCCACAGCCTTTCCCTCATCCAATAATTGGGTCATCTTGTCATAGAAGGAGATCCAGTTCGTCAGGCAGGACCTGCCTTTCTTAAACCCATGCTGACTAGGCCTGATCCCCTGCCTGTCCATTATATGACTTGTAATGGCACTCAAGATGATCTGCTCCATGACCTTCCCTGCTACCCAGGTCAGACTGACAGGCCTATAGTTTCCCGGATCCTCCTTTCTGCCTTTCTTGTACACGGGTGCTACATTTGCTACCCTCCAGTCCGTTGGGACCTCCCCAGTTAGCCATGACTTCAGGTAGATAATGGAAAGTGGCTTGGCGAGCACAGCTACCAACTCTTTCAGCACTCTTGGATGTAAGCCATCCGGTCCCATAGACTTGTGCGCATCCAAGCGGCGTAGCAGGTCACTGATCACTTCCTCTTTAATTGTGATGACCTCGTCCAGCTTCCCCTCCCTGTCTCCTAGCTCATGAGGCTGGGTGCCCACGGAATAGCTAAAGACTGAGGCAAAGTAGGCATTGAGCACCTCAGTTGATAGAGTGCAATTCATTTTGCATACCCACTAGTAATAATTTCAATGTTTCTCTAGAAATAAGTATTTTACAGATATGAATAATTCATAGGCACTTTCCATGGAAGTTAATTCAAGACCTTACAATAAACATCATTGCAGCAAAGTGCCGTGAAGACAAAAACCAGGGTGGCTCAGAACTGTGTATGTTTATCTGACCATCAGAGGGAGTCGGGTCATTAATATAATTTAGATTAACGGAACGTTGAGATTTATGAACATTTCATGAATGGCTGTTTTTGCTTAAGGGCTTTTTGGCCTTTTGCTTTGTTATGTACCTCTTTTATCACCGTTAAGTTAAAAGAGCAAAAATGCTACCACCAGTGACTACACGCTACCACTCAAGGCGTCAACATGCCTGTTTCGTAATGAATAAACCTGCTCAGGTGCTGGAAGTGTCACGCTCAGTAGATCCCTTTACTGTTTTCAGCTCACTGGAGCTCTTTCGCAGTGGCTTGTCAGTGTGCCACAGCATGCCTAATCGTGTCTCCATGTCTCCATCCATTGTCGTTGGAACAGGTGGAAGATATCACAGCTTCACATGAGGCTGCACTGTTACAGCTGGAAAATAACCACGTAGTTGCCATTACAGTACTGCAGGATGAGAATGACTGGAAGATTCGAGGTAAGCCAGCGACAACCCAACGGCTACAGAGCTCTTCCAGAGCGGAAATTAGCGCTGTAGTGCGATTGTGTAAACCTGGATTTTCTTCCTCCAGAGTAGATGATAGAGAAAGTTCGTGTTGGTCTAGTGCTTTCACGTGGGGTGGACCACCAGGTTCGTGCTAGTGGTGAGGGAGAGCTGTATGCAGTGTGTACAGCATCTAACTTGGACCTGAGACTATCGGAGGGGTCTCTGGGACAACAATAAGGCTCTCTCCATGGGCTGCTGAACACAGAGTCCAAGTTCCACCTCACTTCACACCCAGACTTTTCTCAAGAGCCTCAGGAGGTGTTCAGGAGGCTAGAGCTCATTGAAGATCTCCAAATTTAGGTGCTTAAATGCCTACACTGCTTCTAAAAACAAGACTCATCATTTTCAGTAGCACAAGTCTGGCCATGCTGAGCTGACCAAAGCCACATGCTGGTGCAAATCTGCACCTCAGCACCGTTACCTTAATTTTATGTTATGGTTTTTCCACAGGATTGGATGCTGCAGAGAGAGCTGCTTCCTCCCTACCAGCTCAGTATCTAAATAAATGTCTTTGTACGTGCTTTAGCTGACATTTAGCAGATATCTGTACAATCGCCCTCTTTTTTTTTTTTTCTTTTAAATATAAGCATGGTCTAATATTTAAATAGCTCTGGTAGGTTTTCCCACAGCTTTCCCCAGACCAAGCCACATTGCTTAGCTCTGCACTGTGTCAATTAGAGACACAGTCGACAGCACAACTTGAGCTGAGAACAGCCTATTCCCCTTTCCCGTAGGCAGAGATGGTATCATCTAGCGTACGATTTTTAAATTAACATATACAATTTCGAAAATAACAAAAGAAGAGCTGTTCCTTGCTTGAGGATGTTCATATCTGTCCATTTGCGTTAGTATTTTCTGACGATAAATCTTGGCAGTGGTTTATCAGGGCTCTGGTGGCCAAAGTTTGTGCTCCCTGCTCCTGGTGTGGCTACGAAATGCCCTCCTGTACATGGAAAAGGCATTGCAGCAGCTGCCGTCTGGTGCCATGTACAGGGCACCAGAGCAATAGTATTATTATTGCTGTTATTGTGGCTAGCGAGCAGTAGTTCGAGGGAAAAACCCCATAGACCTGGGGGTAAAGACACAAAAAATAAAGTGTCCGAGTACCAAAAAGGTAGGTTCTACTGCTGTACTGAATGACAATTTGATGCCATTGGTTTAGAGATTAAACTTTATACTGCTTTGGTTATTATTAAGTCCAGTGTGAGTTGTTCTAGTAAGGAAACCTTAAGTCATGTAATATAAACAGAGGAGTTTTTTCTCTTCGGGGTCTGTCAGTCTCACTGATGCAATAAAGCTCACGGGTCATTCGCCACAGCTCCTGGAGAAGTACTATCACATGTATTTTTGCATCCCAGTTACTGGCCCCTCTATCTCCCCAAAGAAATTCCAACCCAAGCTTTTAAATATATTCAGTGTAAAACTCTTTGATTTGGGGACATTCACTCTGAACGGGTATGTCAGACTGACCCTTTTCAGATCAGAGCCCCTGAGAGCCGGGAATTCTGAGCAGTTCTGAAAAGTCAGAATCTGTTCGTGTAGAAATAGAGGTACCCGCAGCCACTGAAAGGGCAGGAAATCCTGATCCTCAAAACAATTCACCTAAGGTCACAGAGTAGATTACGACCAGTTTCCTACTCAACCTCCATGCCCTAAAACTCCATCCCGAATTGCGCTTGGCTCCTGATGTCTGTGCTCTTGGACCCTGGCTTGCTGGATTTCACTTAGCAGTGTCGTGTCTGTGTGTCTTCCCCCAGAACTGAATACTGCTCACAAGCTGGAAAAGGCACAATTAGAAGAGAATTTTGAAAAGCTGCGGCTGTCACTCCAGGTTAGCAGTTTTGTTATTCCCCACCCCTGGAATGATGTTGTGGAGCAGCTGACGGGGCAGCCCCAGCCCCATTGCCGGCTGCTTCTTACCAGCTCTAGTACCTCTTGTCCTCTGCCCGGCCAAACTGGGATCTGTCAGCAAAGGTGCCCCCTCAGGTTTTTTCCTCCCCTGCCTTGGCTGGTTCAGCAAAATACTATCTGAAAGAGGAGAGAGGGAAAACCTAAAGGGAGGAAAAGGCAGCTGGATAAAGCAACGAAATGTCCTTTTGACCCTGCTGGCGGCTGGCCCAGCATAAGGAGCAAAGATGAGCTCTTCCCTGCATGGTGGGGAGAGCTCCAGCACCTGCCGTGCCTGTGAGCATCACCTTCTCTACGTGCTACCCTCAGGCAGACACCCCCGGGGCTCAGAAACGCTCGCCTCTCCCTGCCTGGCCCTGTGCCTGTGCTTTCAACTCTTTCCCACTGCCTGAAGACAGAGGAGCCAGTCCCGCGTGTAGACACATCGCCATTCCCACCGGAAGGCAATGCGGTCCCTGGTGAGGGATGCCCCGGGGCTGGCCCTGCTGTGCAGCCAGGCTGTGGCTGGCCAGGATCAGCCCTGCCCATCATATCTCCCACATCCCACTATTTAACACCAAGCTCAAGATCATCTTGGCTTTTTCAGTCCTTCTAACAACTCCATGCTGTTCTCACTCTCTAGATGAAGAAATCCCAAGGAGTGGAGGGCAGAAACATGCCCCTGGGATTCATGCTAAGTTTGGAAATCTTGTGTGAACAAATGAAAATGCCACAGCAAATAATGCAAGCGCTGTTTGATTTCCTAGGCAGAGATGAATTGCACTTTTTAAAACCCCTGACGAGCACATAGCGTTGCACCCAGCAACTGCCACTGCCTTCCTCAGGCGGCTGTGACAGTTTGAGGCGTGTCAGCAGTTTTGCAATGAGCACTGATGTACTGTTATGGCCAAGAAATTACATGTATGAAAGATAAGAATACCAATTTCACGGCAACTGTGGCTTTTACAGATGTTGTATATAGAGAGGTAACAAAAATATGATTGCTTAAAATAATGTGTTGTTCCTGTGTATAGCTCTGAGATGAAATGACGATCTTTTAAAGCCCACACCACTAATTCATCGTTGCGTGTTACCATGTTAGAAGCCCAGAAAGGTGAAGGAAGCAGGGACGGGGTATCTACCGCCTCATTCAGGCTCTAGGGACCGCACAAATGATCTCTTTCATGCCTGTGATAGTAAATGCCAGCTCACTTAAGGAAGGACATGCTCGTTCTCATCCAGCCCAAGGTGATGGCGTGATTTAGCATCCAAGAAACTTCATGAACTAGTTCCAGTTAGCGTCAGCCAGCCTCAGGCGTTGCAGAGATTTTGGGATTTCCTGAGGCACTGGGTTATCACTGTATGTTCAAGTGGCCTTGCATAAAACATACCACCTTGCAGAAGTTTCTAAGCGTTGTTCGACTCCCCTGGTGGTTTCTCAGTGCAGATTGACTTGTATGAATGTAAGAGGGGTGATAACACGGTTGATGTGTCTCCCGTCCAGGACCAGGTAGACACCCTCACCTTCCAGAACCAATCTCTTAAGGCCAAAGCAGACCGATTTGAAGAGGCTCTGAAGAAAAACACCGAGGAACAGCTGAAGGTAGATGGCGACTATAACTGTACGGTCATCAAGATACATGTTTCTAAGTATGACTCACATCATGCGATTAAGTGGATGGCAATGGGATCCTTACCCCAGGGACTGGGGGGCAGGTCCCAACCAAGACCCCAGTTAGCTTTGACGAGGAGTCAGAAATCTTAGTCTAGACTCATAATTTTCTGATTTTACTTCTTTTTCTTTATTCTTTCACCCAGCATTTGTAGCTCTATTTCCAACACATTTCACATTTCATTAACTCCATCTAGTACATCCTTACTGTTGTCTATTCTTCTTTCCCTTCTTCCTCTCTTTACTTTTTGTCTTTTCACATTTAGGTTTCTTTTTTTTGTTGTTGAGTGCCTTCTGAACTAACTTCTTTGATATCCTCTGTATCCCCTCATTTTTTTCTGGGCTTGCAGGGGACAGCCCTGTCATATGAAATATTTATTCAGCTGCTGTCTATGGGGGCCATGCTGCTTATTTACAGTGTGTAAGTAAACACGCACTGCAATTATTTATCTGAAATGAAATAAATAACACTGAAATGACCCTCCAAAAAGAGGTTTCTTTTAACTTGGGGCATTTCAGTGTGTTCACAGCACAACCCCATCGGCAGTTGTATCAACAGGACAGGGGGGACAGAACAAAAACAGTGGGGTGAGGAAAGGGCTCAGTGAGTTTTTAGGTGAGAGCACTCCTTAGGAAAGGAGCACAAATGTCTGGAACAGGTTTGGCCATGGGACACAGGGAGCATCTGTCCCTTTCCACCTCCACTGTACTGATTTATGTGAAAGGACAAATTCTGCTGTGTCACAGTGATGTTAATGCTGAGTACCACCAGGCAGGTCACTGGGAAAAATACAAACAGCTTAAGTCAGCAACAGTATTTCATCAGTGTAATTCAGAGCACATCTTTTGCCCATGAATCGAACCCTGGTGTCCCCTACATCTGAAGTTCTCAAGCAGAGGAGGAATTTTTTCCCACTGGATCTGATCTTTGTTAACGGGCACCGTGATGCAGTGATGCAGGCAAGGCAGAACACTGTAGTTTTCCCTTCCAGCCCCCTTTTCCAGTTTCCTCAGTTTCGGGTTTGTACTTTTCCTAAGCCAAAATACCTGCACAATCATAAAACACCTCATGCAATTCCCAAGCTATGAGTAGGAATGAGGTTGCTGAACAACCTGGCAGCCCATTCTTCTAGCCATGAGGCTGGTCAAAAGAAAGGTACCACTAGCTATCCAGCCAAAGGGATGGTCTCAAGGAGAATATCAGGGTTCGGATGGGCTGTGGAGGCCCAAGTCCAGGTGGTTTTCACATCACTGAGACTCTCAAACCACTGTCTGCATTGAGGAAACTTGATCTTATGGTGGAAGATGCATTTATGACTGATATGTATCCAAATCACTGGTATATTTCCTAGATTGTACGAGCTCCGTATCTGCACTTAGAAGAAGATCTGAAGAGCTTCAAACATGTTCTGGAAATGAAGAACCATCAGATTCACCAACAGGAGAAGATGATTATGGAGCTAGAAATGCAGGTGAGTTGTCATTTTTCCTCCAGAGGAGACGTCACAGAGATGATAAAGTAAAAGTTTGGTTACAGCAGATGAACTTAAAAAGGGTGAGACAACACATGGTGTTGGGGAAAGACACAAAGAGGTTCATAAATGGCTATGTATTGTGCTGTTCCACTGTCAGCCTGCGTAGCTGATTCTACTGTACCATGTGTCAGGTTTTCACTCAGAAATTGGGATCTTATCCCATCCCTTGATTTCTCCTACACATCCGTTGATCTATATTGCTTTTTCATGCAATACCGGCTCAGCCTGTTACGTTAGCCAGTGAGGCAAGTGCTGTAGGAAGAATGGAGGAAGGGGAACTTTGTGGAAGGCCAGGTCTTTATTTTGTACACCAGCCTGCACCATGTGCCCCAACAGGAGTCAGGTTCAGGGCTGGAAAGGACAAGTGGAGGAAGATTGAGATGTGTGTGTCTTGCTGCTGCTTGTGCAGGCATTTAGGGAGCTCCCAGCCGCGAGTATGAATTAGCGATATTCAGCAAGCAGTCCCTATGCTGGGAAAGGTCTCTCCAACCCTAAAGCGATGCTTTTCTGCAGCCTGTGCTGTTTTCTCATCCTTTGCTTGTCGGGGTCCCTAACGAAGAACTCCCCGGTTCACCATCAATTACATTTTTTTGTTGGAAAGGGGATTGATTTTGTAAGGCATATCCTACAGTGACAGTAAACGTGTGGCGTGGTGAGAGGATGAGGCACCACCTCAGGTGGGGAGCCAGAACAGCTGGTTCAGCACAGCATTCAGCAAGATTTGTTTCCATTTACGGGGAAATTTGAGAACTCTGATGGTGATTTTGCTGAACAGATGCTTGAGTAAGTGGAAGTAGAGAGAAGTGCCTCTACAACTGAGGCTTGTTAACTGTGCTCCTTCCAACACGCTGCTCCTGGAGCAAAGCCAGCATCTGAAAACATGCGCTGTAGTGTTATACTGAAAAAACAAAAAATCCCAAACAACAACCTACATAGTTCCTGGTCATTTTGCTGCTTTTGCTAATTAACCCCATGTGAGCACACAGGCCTGCTCCTGCCTTTTATCACAGTAAAACACTGGCCCTACTGTTGTCCAAAGGCACAACTGCTTTCTCTTTAAAGAGTTACCTTTATAGGTGCAAGAACATCTTCAGGGCATCTCCAAATGCTCTGAAAGATGGGGTGCCTCACAAGGGAGCAGGAGGGCATTTCAAATACAGGGTCAGGCTTGGCTCCTTGTCCTCCCTAAGGGAGGCTAGAAATGAAGGTGGCAGGAGAGGAGTGGTATAGGGTGAGGGTTGCAGTGGAGGGGGAAGGAGATGCACAGATCTCTTCCATGCTTCATGCTGGCATAGCTACTACTTATTAGAACTATTGAGGAAGCAGAGAGGCTAGCCGTGGTAGTGATGCCTCTCTCAGAGCATTTCAAAACAGGGCCAGAATCCTTGTGCTGCTCTAACAAAATATACTGGGAGAGGCCAGAATATCTAAGAATCGGGAGTATCCTTTACAGTTACCTGCATAGACTGGGAACCACTGCACAAAACTGATGTCTCCACCATGAAGTGTGAGTTATTGCAAACTCCTGTGCACAACATTTTGGTTCTTTATAAAAGGTTGGGAAATTTAATAACCGAGCTCACACAGAAATAAGGTTACCCTGTGATATCTTGTTTTCTTCCAAAAGTGTTGAATCCAGCAAAATTCAAACTGCTGGAAACCCAAGAACTAAGGTGATAAATTATGTCATATTCAAAACTTGGGGAAAAGAGGGCATCTGAGGCTGTGCTACATTTTACTGATGTTTTAATACACTGCTATTGACATGCTCAGTGGAGGGAAGTGTCTCCAAAGGGCAGCCCACCTCATGTGAATGCAGCAGCCATCTAAGGCTGCTTCTGGGCGTAATCCGCCCTGGTGGGTAACTCCTTCCTCCCCATACCCATGGAATCACAATCCTAGAGGTTGGATACCAGACATTTATGTCCAATGAGGTTAGTTGAGCTGGATGAGGCACATCATACCACCTGGCATTCCTCCTTCATCGATAGGCTGACCACTCCCACTACAGTGTCCTCTTCATGCTGGGCATCCCCATGCTTCCCAGGTGCCACCAGCTCCCTGTCCACAACAACAGCTGGTAACGCTGGCGCCTGAGGGATGAAAGTTGTCAGGGCATCATCAAGGAAGACGTTTTATTTGTGCTGACAAGACTAAGAACCTCCTTTTCCTCAGTTAGAAGTAAGGGTTGGTTCGGCTCTGCCTCCACTCCATGCTCTGCTGATGACCCCACTTGCTTCACCAGTATGATGTGGTGTGAGTCAGACCTCTAAGTCTTAGCTGCATCTCAAGATGACCACCACATCCATCTATCCCCAAATTTTAGAATTTGCTCTAGGGACAAATAAAGATAAAGAACAAATCCTCTTGGATCAGGTGTTGGGCTTTCTTCAGACTTAACGAACCTTCTTTTGTTGCAGGTTGAGAAAAATTTTAAACTGGAAGAAAAAATCACCATGCTGCAACAGCAGAATGAAGAACTCAGAGCCAGAATTGAGCAAAATACTGTCATAACAAGGTTTGTGCTGGTATTTGCAATCTGTCTGAGCCTGAAAGGAGACTGCAGATCTTGACTGCCCACGGCTGACACTTATTTCAGAAGGGGAAAATCTTACTTCCTCCTGAACGTCTATTGGTGTCCTGATCTGCTTGTTTTATTAAACAATCCTTTTTATATCGGGGTTTGCTTACTCTAACTTAAGGAATGCCACATATCTGTCTGTGTATTTCCATGATTTTGACATGCTGCTGAGAGCAAAGTTGCCGGTGGCTTCTGATCTCAGTGTCAGTGCCCTGAGACCCCTCAGTCAGTGGGTAACAAAGGTGGGAAATGGGGCAATTTCAGAAGAGGCATCATCACGGTGCCGCTGTCACTCAGGCAGGGTTATCCTTAGGTGGGTTTTTTCATCTGCACTGTCTATTTGCACCCTTGTCACAACCTGATAAGGGTGACACGGCTCCGTGTGTTAGGTAGTGTAGAAATAGAGAAGGGTAGGACAGTCCCTGTCCCAGAGAGTTCATAGTCTGCTGTAAGGGAAGAGACGGCAGCTGGAGCCAGGCAGAAAGGGTACCAGGGGGAGATGCTGGAGCTGAACTTGTCCCAACACACCAGCTGTCACTGTTGCCCCAAATGATGCCATTGGCCTAAAATGCAATTTAAGTTTTAGCTGACTTTTTAAAGCTTTGGTGTCTCATCTCTGGTTTCAATTTAGTTTTTATCTTTCCGGTGCCTCCTCTATTAACGGTTTAGCCTTTTAAAAAAATTGTCTCTTGCGTGTAGATATTTTTAAAAGGCAGCATTGCGTGTACTAACATTCAGGTTGGGCTGAGGATTATGTTTCATCACGCCTGATTGTAAATAGCTGTAACACACGTGTCACTGTCTGAGGAGGGTATCTACATACAGCCTTTCTGTGCCCGGGGAGGAAAAGCAGGAATTTTTAAGGTCTGGTTCACCAGACCAGTTTGGGACACCCGCTTTTGGACTGGACGAATTGTGGTCTGGAAGTGGCAGTCTCTCTCCAGGCCTGTGACGGCAGCCAGGGTGCCTGGTTCGGTGCTTGGTGTCTCCCTGCGCAGCAGCTCCCTGCCCTCGGCTGGGCGAATAGCACCCTCCACCCCCTGCCAGCAGCCGGCTGCAGCGCTTTGCTTCGTGCCTGTAACTGTGTAGGCACTGGTTTCGAAGAACATCTACCAGGAGAAATTCTGAATTTGACGTCGGCCTGAAAAGTCAACTTAGAGGACAGTCATTTTCAGCAGTAGCAGTTTGGGGACAGCATCAGACAGGGCTTTGAAGCTGGCGTTGTTAAAACATGTGTTTTCCTGGCAGCGGTAGCCACCCCAGCTGCTCGTTTCTGTTGTGCTGGCACTGCCTGGGAAGTGCAGGGTGAACGAGCTCAGGGAGCTGCCCTTGCCGGGGAACAGCGCAGATTAGAGCTATTTCTGTTGATTTGCAGTTTGGGAGCCCGCGCGGCCGTGGCAGCCCAGCAGCAGCAAGAGGAGGGAGGGGAGCAGGAGGGATGAGGACAAGAGCAAAGCCAGCCTTTGCAGCAGGGCCAGGATGGGGGTCCTGGAGGCATCAGGGGGCTGAGGGGCGCACTACAGAGCTATTTCCAATCATAAGCCAAGGGCAGGTTCAAAGGAAGGGAGAAGAGCCTTGCAGGTAGATCATGCACCAGCTTTGGGCACAGGAACTCCACAGACTCTCTGCTGGGACTTCCCCAAGTGCTTGAATAAATCATCTGATTTCCCAACATCTCAGATTCTCCCTCCAAATTAACCAGCATTTTCTTGGTTCTCTGGACTGGGGATGTTTGAGGAATGGTTGTTTCCAGCACCCTAGAGATGAAGATGACCAGGAGGGTGTCTGGTCTCTGTTGGCATAACCTAGGCACCTACTGACCTCTCAGCCTTTTGGGAGAGGCTTTAACATGAGTTGAGGGCACGACTCAAGTGCTTTCCCCTGCATCCCTACCATGTCAGTGTGCCCCTGCAGACCTCTGTGGGTTTATGGCTGTGATTTGTTACAGCTCCTCAAACTGCAGGGAGGCTGGCAGAGGAACGCGTCTGATCCTAAGTCTGCAGTGCTGGGGATAGGTTAGGTCTAAAATTGGAGCATATATCTCAAGATACAAACTCAATAGTGAGAACACATTTGCTTTTACATTGCCTCTCTTCCTTCTTCTGTCTGAATGATGAAGAGGGGCTGAACGGGCATCTCTGCCTTTTATAAGCAGCAACGCTGCATCTGCCCATCTCCCTGCCCCTGGCGCAGCAGAGGCAGATGCAGGTTGGCTGGGCTGAAGGCAGAATCTCTGCTAAAGGGTGCCGGCACTGCTGGGCTGTGCGAGCTGCCACTGTCTCCATGTGGCATGAAGGTGGCTCTGCCTGTGTCCGGTCACGTCACCTTAGGTGACACAGTGTAAATTACCAGCGCAATGTGCATGAGGCTAAAATAAGTGCGATAAGCTCCTTTCTCCATCCACGTGCCAAAGCAGGTCTCTCTGGAGGACATGTCCACATGCTGTAAGGTGTGTTCACAGGCATCTGGCTACTTTTCTGCTCAAACGTCTCCCTGCTTACCTGCTCCTGCCCAAGCGTAATGGGGCTGCAGAAGCTAGGTGTTCCTGCATGCATCCTCCAGGATGGTGGTGTTGCCAGCACATGCCCAAAACACTTGTCTGTCAGGTCCCGCAGCCTGCCTGCACTGCCCTGTCTTTTTTAAAACCAGTCACCTGGTTAGGTGAGACCTTACTGCAGCCTTTCAGTACTTAAAGGGGGCTTATAAGAAAGATGGGGACAAGCTTTTTAGCAAGGGCCTGTTGTGATAGGACAAGGGGTAATGGTTTTAAACTAAAAAAGGCTAGAGTCAGATTACATATAAGGAAGAAAGTTTTTACAATGAGGGTGGTGAAATACTGGCACAGGTTGCCCGGAGAGGTTGTAGATGCCCCATCCCTGGACACATTCAAGGTCAGGTTGGACAGGGCTGTGAGCAACCTGATCTAGTTGAAGATGTCCCTGCTCGTTGCAGGGGGGTTGGGCTAGATGACCTTTAAAGGTCCGTTTCAGCCCAAACTATTCTATGATTCTGTGATTCTAGGGACGGAATGAGACGTGACACGACGGGACGGGACGGGACGGGACGGGACGGGACGGGATGGGATGGGATGGGATGGGATGGGTTGGAGGGAGGTGCTGGGGGTCCTGCCTGGCCCTGCCTCTTGTGCAGAACTGGCTGCATTAATTCCACCACCTTACATGTTGTCCTGCTTACCTCTCCAGGCAACTGTCAGAGGAGAACGCTAATCTTCAAGAATACCTTGAGAAAGAAGTGGAGGAGAAGAAGAAGCTGAGCAGGACTAACGAAGAGCTTCTCTGGAAGCTGCAGGAGAGAGAAGCCGTGAGGCCCGTGAAACTCCCACCGCCATCGTCCACTTCTTTTTATCGCTGCTCATCAGGGCACTCCTCTCCAGCAAAAGTCAGAACCTTGCGGCGATGATTCGGCGCCTGACCCCCAAAGGTCCCCTGCCTTTTCTGCATTTCCAATCTGCTACATGTTACCATCCAGCGAAGTATTACCATCAACAGGCGCCCAGGGTTCGTGGCTGCAGGCATGCTCGGTAGCTGCATAGCTTTGCACTAGGCAGGGTACTCTTATCGTCCCCACATAGGAGCTCTTGGTTCTGACATGTTGATTAGGGTAGCAAAAAAGATAGCAAAAAGCTAGGACAGCAGAAGGTTAGGATAGCAAAATGTTTAGCTTGGTGTATTAACATTTTAACTATGGTTAGAGCCAAAAGTTGGAAACTACTATATTAATGGTTCATCAGAATGAACTTTTGCTGCAGTATTTCAGGTTAGTTACAAATACAGTTCAAGCTGTTAATATTTCTGTATATGTGTCTGTGTTTATATACATGTACGTCTTGTACCTTTATACCTATATATAGACACACACACATATATATGTAGTTGAAGATGTTCTGAATTGCTTTTTTTATATTATTGGATACTACTAAGTGCTGATATATTTTCATTACAGTCAGCAGTTTTCTAACTCGTGCCTAAGACTTGTATCTAAATGAAAAGCATTTCTGTTTAGCTTCCCAGGAATATTTATACCCAATCTAGAAGAAAGTTACACAGAAGGAGAAGCGCCTTCCAAATGACCACCAAGTGGTACTCTATGTAACATGAACACCAGCGACTTTGAAATTTTGAGACAGTACTGCCTTTGAAACCATCACCTTTGCATTGACCACCAGATAAGATACGCATACCATTCACTGCTTTTGAACTCTTAGCATCGATATTGTAAGTGGAGATAGGCTAGAGATGAGAAACCTGAGGGTTTTTAGCGAATTTGATAGAGGTTACTGGTTAACGTGTTTCAATTTTAGTGAATTTAAATCCTAGTTAGGTCTTACCTTGTTTTACCTTGTCCTGGTTTGGGTACAATTAAAATCTCTGGTTGTAGGTTCTGGTCCATTTTGATTTATTTAAAGTCCCGTAAGCAAGAAGGAGAATGTAAGTTATTCAACCTCGATCTTTGCTTGCCAAGAGGTTTCCAGTATTAGGATGAGATAGCGGGCACCTGATAGGGCTCCGGGTTCCTCCCATCTGTAACACCAAACAGTGGTGCAACACCAGTGGACTACATGGGCGCAAATGAGGTCAGAATTTCTTTCCTTCCCCATATATATATTATTTCACATTGCTAAAGCTTACGCAAAGTTCCAGAGCACTTTTAAGGTTCATGGAAAAAAGCGGCTAAACTACCTTTAACTTTCCCTGCTTGGGGTTCACCCAGGCTTGGCGTGACCCCCACCCGAGGGGGTGGCGAGGATGAGGAGTGGATGGGGTGGGACGGGCTGCAGGTCCCTCGTGGGCACTGCTAGCAAGAAAAAAAATATGCCTGAGCGTAATTTTTTTTGAAAAAAGGGAGATCTGTGGGATGCTTTTCTACCCAGCTTGGGGCAAAGAGCCTGCGTGCATTCCTGCTCTGAGCACCGGGGTCAAAGTAAGCGAGAGACGGTACGTGCAGAGAATCCCCGGGGTGCAGGAGCACAGCGGGGAGGGCGGCGCTCCTACCCGGCTCTGCTCGGATGGGAGCTGTGCTTCAGCTTTCCTGGGAAGTACTCAGGATTCACAGACCGCAGCTTAGATACAGCTTCAATCACCATCAAAGCGCCTGTGGCCTGTTCCACAGCACTAGAAAAAAAAAAAAACACATTGATTTTTTTCTCCTTTTTAGAGAAATTTATTTTTGTAGCAGCTTTTGCATGATACTGTGATAAACTGAGCATCTTGTTAGAATAGATCCTGCCACACCAACTACTACTGTTGAAGTGCATTACGAGATTTTAGTGTGTCCAGCGAGTACACGCTGAAAGTAGGACAGGCACCCAACACACACAGGCACACAAAGCCCCTCCTTGCCAAGTACAACCTTAATCACTTTCATACTTGCTAAATGCACAGATAGCTGCAATACCTACTGCATTGTCATGTTGCAGTCTGCCCAAACAATTCTGAAACAATGAGATCACAGGATCATAGAATGGTTTGGGTTGGAAGGGACCTTAAAGATCATCTAGTCCAACCCCCCTGCCATGGGCAGGGACATCTTTCAATAGATCATGTTTCTCAAAGCCCCATCCAGCCTGGCCTTGAACACTTCCAGGGATGGGGCATCCACAACTTCTCTGGGCAACCTGTTCCAGTGTCTCACTGCCCTCACAATAAAGAATTTCTTCCTTATGTCCAATTTAAGTCTACCATCTTTTAGTTTAAAGCCGTTACTCCTTGTCCTGTCACTACAGGCCCTGGTGAAAGGTCTCTCTCCATCTTTCTTACAAGGCCCCTTTAGGTACTGGAAGGCTGCTAGAAGGTCTCCCCGCAGCCTTCTCTTCTCCAGGCTGAACAACCCCAGCTCTCTCAGTCTGTCCTCATTGGAGAGGTGCTCCAGCCCTCGGATCATTTTTGTGACCCTCCTCTGTACTTATTCCAACAGGTCCATGTCTTTCCCGTGCTGGGGGCCCCAGATCTGGACACAGTACTCCAGGTGGGGTCTCACCACATCCGAGTAGAGGGGCAGAATCACCTCCCTCGACCTGCTGGCCACGCTTCTTTTGATGCAGCCCAGAACACAGTTGACCTTCTGGGCTGCGAGCGCACATTTCTGGCTCATGTCTGATTATTCATCCACCAGTGTCCCCAAGTCCTTCTTAGCAGACCTGCTCTCACTCCCTTCGTCCCCCAGCCTGTATCGATACCGGGGATTTACCCAACCCAGATGCAGGACTCTGCACTCGGCTTTGTTAAACCTCATGATGTTCACGTGGGCGCACTTCTCAGGCTTGTCCAGGTGCCTCTGGATGCACCACTTGGCTTGGTGTCATCTGCAAATTCGCTGAGGGTGCACTCGATCCCACTGCCTATGTCATTAGTAGAGATATTAAACAGTACTTGTCCCAGCACAGACCCCCGAGGGACACCACTTGTTACCAATCTCCATTTGGACATAGAGCACTTGACTGCAAGTCTCTGGATGCAGCCATCCAGCCAATTCCATATCCAACGCCCATCCATCAAACCCATATCTGTCCAGTTTAGCGACGAGGATGTTGTGTGGGACTGTATCAAAGACCTTGCAGAAGTCCACGTAGATGGTATCAGTTGCTCTTCCCTTATCCACCAACATAGTCACTCCATCACAGAGGACCACCAGATTAGTCAGGCGGACTTGTTGGTAGTTTCTAGGGGCCTCCTTTTTACCCTTCTGAAAAATGGGTGAGACGATACAACCAGAGTTGTTACCGTGATGCTAATATGAGCTTTTCCATGCTAAACACACTAGAGCATATTGATGGGCTCTCTGAGCCCGTCCTTTTTTAATTTATTCATTCTTTCCCTCTAATTTCTGGTGCTTTCCTTATCACTTTGTTAGTTTAAATTCATATGCAAGAGATGCTTCCAGCAGTGAATTGGGAGTGGGGCTTTTATGGTGGGAAAGCTGGGACCGATCCCAGCTCCACCATCGTTTGGTATCATTGCCAATCCCTCAATCCCTTTCCCATCTGATTTTTGCCTCCCAATCCTGCCTCTCACTGGGTTCTTCCTTGGCACAGCCTCTGGGGCCTACCCGATGGCTAGCAAAGCTGCAGGAAGTTTCGCCTGACCAGTGGGGACCCAGAAACCCATCGCTGCGGTGGGCGCGAAGAGTGGTTCCTTCTGGTGCAAGCCCAGAAACGTGGACTTTTTTCCCCCCAAAAAGGTCATTCCTTTTTTTCCTGCTCTTCCTCTCTCCTGTCCCTCCTTGCCTCTGCATGCCAGAGTAGGTGTGAAGGGGAATGAAGACTCCCCGAGCATGCGGCCAAGCCGGTGACTCCGGCTCTCGCCAGGGAGCTGTGACCCTGCACGGTGAGCTTGGCATTCCCAGCGGTGTGGGAGCCACTTCTCTAGTCCTTGCTCCCCAGCCATCCCTGCTCAAAGATGAGCAAGGGGAAGCTTTTGCTTCTGGGGGGCTGGACACTTCCCAAACACCGTGGCCACTGCGGTGGCTTTCCTGTTTTGCAGGGTAGGGCGGCCTTTGGCAGCAGAGGGAACATAGCCAGCGCCGAGCTGGGTTTTGAAAAGGAGAACGTTTGATTTGGTTAATCTTTATTCAACGCAGCGGCAATAAAACCAGCTTAGAGTTGCTCTGAAGGAGGCCCAGAGACTGGCACCGGGAGCAGGTGACAGCAGTGGGACAGCAGGAGACCCAGCGGCGAGCGGGGGGCACGGAGAGCTGGAAAAGCTGCAGGAAATCTCTGTTTTTCTGCAGGAAAGCGCTGTTTGGCCCCATTGGGACAACACCTCCCGCGGCTGCCGGCTCCGAGGGGTTATCTCGGCCAGCAGCAAAGTCTTGCGGTGGGGGCGGGCGGTGGGGAGGAAAGGAAAAACTATCAAGTGCAAAAATCAGGTATTTTACGTCTCTGCACTGATGGTGGTTGTGTCCCATGGACACGCTGAGGAGCCTCTGTACAGTTTCCCATGCAGCAGGAGTTCTGTGGTCCCGTTTACTATGTGGCTAATGATTACAGGAAGAGTTTGTATTATTTCGGTTATGATGTACAGATAAGTGTAATATATTCCTGATAATAAATACATGCGCCAGCGCACATGGGGGCCGACGCATAGGAACCAGCGTGTCCTGCCGTGTTTTCTGTATGTCTGTGCACACAGGAGCTGGAGTAAATGGAAAACAAAGCAAAACCCCATTAGAGAGTTACCCTGTGACAGTAGAGGCCAAAGCCAGACAGCCACTGAGCCTCCTGGCAGCAGGGCTGGGTGGCTGGGTTACCTGACTCTGGTTTACGTGCTATAAATTAGATCAAAAATCCCATGAATTCATTTTCTAAGGGTGCTTCCAACGCAACTGGGGCTCCTGGGAGACCTGGGATCGTGGTCTGCAATGCTTTTATTAAGGTGTCGTGCTTCAGCACGTGGTAAGGGGAACATTTTCTGCCGGTGGTTCAGGCACAGCAGCAAAGACGCACGCTCAGCAATGTGCCGGTCACCCACATTTCAACACCCCTTCCCCTGGCCCTGCCCTCCCACTGAGGACACCCAGTTCCTCAGGCTTTGCCACAAGGATTGAGAAGGGGCCAGGGCACGTCCCACCTCAGGAATGGGCCCGATAACGTCCTTGTGAAAGATTTCCTACCAGGCCCCTGGCTCGCTTAGCACAGACGAAGCCGTGAAGGACCACGACTGGGAGGAGAAGGAAAGCGGCAGCTCTAAACGAGCTGTAAACACGCCAACGGTCAGTCGCCGTGGAGACCAGCTTCAGTGCAGGTAAGGCCTCACTGGGGAAGGGGATCGCGGCGGATAAGGCCGGCAAAGGGCTCTTTTGAGGGCTCTTTCGAGGGCTCTTGTAGCCAGGAAAGGCGGCTAGCTCGTGCCGAAACCGGCAGCTCGGGGGCGGGCTGCTGACGCGGCAGGGGCGGAGTCAGCGTCACACGCGGCAGCTCTAAACGGGCGGTCCCAGAGCGCAGTGGCCGGCCGCTGCGCACCCAGCACGCGGGTAGCCTACGTGGGTCACCCAGGGCGGCACTGCAGTGCGAGTGAGCGAACGAACAAGGAGCAGCATTTTGTACGGTGGGTCACTGGAAGCCTTGAGTCTAAGGTAAGCAGAAGCTGGGCAACCACAAGCAGAGGAACATCGGCGTGCAAGGGCACCGGCTCAGGGCGCGAGGGAAGCGAACAGCAGAGATCCTCCATCTCCCGGCACGAGAAAAGAACATGGCTGTAAAACAGTCAAAAGCTTCTGCGAGGAAGAACGTGGGAACTCAGACTGAGCTCCTCTGCAAGCATGTGGCTGTGCAGGTCTCGGGCTGTAATGAATGCCTGAGTCTGGCACTGCTCCCACAGGGTTCCAGAGACACTGTGTGCATACGGTGCGATCAAGTAAATGATCTGCTCAGGAAGGTGGTTGAACTGAAGGAAGAGGTAGAAAGGTTAAGAAGTATTAGGAACTGTGAAAACGAAATAGATTGGTGGAGCCATACCCTGAGGCAAAGGCAGCAGGAAGAGGCTCTATCAGAAGTGGATGACCCACTTCCCTCCTGTCACCAGGCAGAAGGAGAGGACTCAAGGGATAAGGGGGAGTGGAGTCAGATCCCTCCTCGGAGAGGTAAGCGAAACCTCTCACGGCCCCCCTCACCATCCCAACTGCCCTTACGTAATAGGTATGAGGCTCTGGAAATTGAGGACCAGGCGACTGAGGATGGAGAAGCTGATCCATCCAGTGAAATGCTCAGTGCTCGTCACTCACCCCCACGCCTCAGGACGTCCTCAACAAAGAAAGAAAGAAGGGTTATTGTAGTAGGTGACTCCCTTCTGAGAGGAACAGAGGGTCCTATCTGTAGACTGGACCCATCCCACAGGGAAGTCAGCTGCCTCCCTGGGGCCAGAATTAAGGACATACGGAGGAAACTCCCTTCCCTGGTCCAGTCATCAGACTACTATCCGCTACTGATATTTCAGGTAGGCAGTGACGAAGTAGGTACCAGAAGTCTGAGGGCAATGAAGAATGACTTTAGGGCCCTGGGACAGCTGGTTAAGGGATCGGGAGCACAAATAGTGTTCTCCTCTATCCCACCATTTGCAGGGGTAGACGAGGGGATAAATAGGAGGAGCCAGCAAATTAACTCCTGGCTCCGCGACTGGTGCGTCTGGCAGGACTTTGTCTTTTTTGAACATGGGCTGATCTACAGGAAACCAGGCATGCTGGCATCAGGCGGGGGAAGCCTAACCCAAAGGGGAAGAAAGAGACTGGGACAAGAATTAGCAGGGCTTATCCATAAGGCTTTAAACTAGGATTGATGGGGGATGGTGATGAAACCAGGATCACAAAAGTGGTGCCTGGGAGCAACATAGCAGTGCTCATGGGTAAAAGTGATAGCAAGGTCTTGCAGCCTGTCTCAGCGATGGTGGGGGATAGTGAATTGTGTGGCAGCATAGACACAAGGAGTAGTGATAATTTGGTAACTACAGTAGTGTCCGAGAATGATCATGTGCAAATCAGGGCCTGTCCCCCCAAGAAAGTGGCAGGACAATTAACCCAACTGAAGTGCATCTACACTAATGCACGCAGCATGGGGAATAAGCAGGACGAGCTGGAGGCCATCGTGCAGCAGGGAAACTATGATGTGGTTGCCATCACGGAAACGTGGTGGGAAGACACACACAAGTGGAGTGCTGTAATTGATGGCTACCAGCTTTTCAGAAGAGATAGGCAAGGGAAGAGAGGTGGTGGGGTGGCCCTCTATGTTAGGGGCGGTTTTGAATGTCTAGAACTCAACAGTGTGAATGACAGTGTTGAGTGTGTATGGATAAAAATCAAGGGGAAGGCCAACAAGGCAGATATCATGATGGGAGCTTGTTATAGACCCCCTAATCAGGATGTAGAAACCGATGAAGTATTCTATAAGCGGCTGGCAGAGGTCTCGCGATCATCTGCCCTTGTTCTTGTGGGGGATTTCAACTTCCCGGATGTCCGCTGGGAATACTACACAGCAGAGAGGGAACAGTCCCGGAGGTTCCTGGCGTGTGTGGAAGACAACTTCCTAACACAGCTGGTGAAGGAACCTACTAGGGGAAGTGCCCTACTGGACCTACTGTTTGTTAACAGAGAAGGTCTTGTGGGGGATGTAAAGGTTGGAGGTCGTCTTGGGCAGAGTGACCATGAAATGATAGAGTTTTCAATTCTTGGTGAAGGGAGGCGGGGAGCCAGCAAAACTGCCACCTTGGATTTCCGAAGGGCAGACTTTAGCCTGTTTAGGAGCATGGTTGAGAGTGTCCCTTGGGAGGCAGTTTTGAAGAGCAAAGGTGCCCAGGAAAGCTGGTCATACTTCAAGCAGGTGCCCTTAGAAGCACAGGAGAAGGCCATCCCCATGTCCCGAAAGACGAGCCGACGGGGAAGAAGGCCAGCCTGGCTAAATAGAGAGCTTTGGCTGGACCTCAGAAAAAAAAGGAAAGCTTACATTCTCTGGAAAAGCGGCTTAGCAACTTATGAGGATTATCAAGATATAACAAAGCTATGCAGGGGGAAGATTAGAAGGGCCAAAGCTCAATCAGAACTCAGCTTGGCCACTGCAGTTAAAGACAACAAGAAGAGATTTTTCCAGTATATCAACAGAAAAAGGAAAACTAGGGAAAATATAGGTCCACTGATGAATGAGATGGGTGCCCTAGTGGTGGAAGACACAGAGAAGGCAGAGTTACTGAATGCCTTCTTTTCTTCGGTCTTCACTGATAAAGCCGTTCCTCACGCATCCCATACCCTGGAGGCAAGGGGGAAGGTCTGGAGAGAGGAAGACTTTCCCTTAGTTGAGGAGGACCGGGTCAGAGACTACTTGGCCAAGCTGGACATTCATAAATCCATGGGCCCTGACGGGATGCACCCGCGAGTGCTGAGAGAGCTGGCAGATGTTATCGCTAGACCACTCTCCATTGTCTTTGCAAGGTCATGGGGAACAGGAGAGGTGCCTGAGGACTGGAGGAAGGCTGACATCACTCCAATCTTCAAAAAAGGCAAGAAGGAGGACCCAGGGAACTACAGGCCGGTTAGTCTCACCTCTGTCCCTGGGAAGGTAATGGAGCGACTCGTTCTGGATGTCGTCTCCAAACACGTGGAGGAACAGGAAGTTATTGGAAGTGGTCAGCATGGATTTACCAAGGGCAAATCACGCCTGACCAATCTGATAGCTTTCTATGATGTTATAACTGGTTGGCTGGATGAGGGGAGAGCCGTAGATGTCATCTACCTTGACCTTAGCAAGGCTTTTGACACTGTCTCCCATAACATCCTCATTAGGAAGCTGAGGAAGTATGGGCTAGACGAGGTGACAGTGAGGTGGATGGAGAGCTGGCTGAGTGACAGAACTCAGAGGGTTGTGATCAGCGGCACAGAGTCCAGTTGGAGGCCTGTAACCAGTGGTGTCCCTCAGGGGTCAATACTTGGACCAATTTTGTTCAGTATATTCATTAATGACCTAGATGAGGGGACAGAGTGTATCCTCAGCAAGTTTGCTGATGATACCAAGCTGGGAGGGGTGGCCGACACTCCAGAGGGCCATGCTGCCATCCAGCGTGTCCTGGACAGGCTGGAGAGCTGGGCAGAGAAGAACCAAATGAGGTTCAACAAAAGCAAGTGTAGGGTCCTGCACCTGGGAAGGAAGAATGCCAAACACCAGTATAGGTTAGGGGCGGACATGCTGGGAAGCAGCTCTGAGGAGAAGGACCTGGGGGTCCTGGTAGACAGCAAATTATCCATGAGCCAGCAGTGTGCCCTTGTCGCCAAGAAGGCCAATGGCATCCTGGGCTGCATAGGGAAGACTGTGGCCAGTAGGTCGAGGGAGGTCATTCTCCCCCTCTGCTCTGCACTGGTGAGGCCACAACTGGAGTATTGTGTCCAGTTTTGGGCTCCCCAGTTCAAGAGGGACAGGGAACTACTGGAGCAAGTCCAGCGTAGGGCAACCAAGATGATTATGGGACTGGAGCACCTCCCTTATGAGGAAAGGCTGAAAGAGCTGGGACTCTTTAGCCTGGAGAAGAGAAGGTTGAGGGGGGACCTGATTAATGTTTACAAGTATCTAAAGGGTGGGTTTAAGGAGGACGGAGCCAGGCTCTTTTCAATGGTTCCCAGCGACAGGACAAGGGGCAATGGGCACAAGCTAGAACATAGGAAGTTCCGTTCAAATACACGGAAAAACTTCTTTACAGTGAGGGTGACAGAGCACTGGAACAGGCTGCCCAGGGAGGGTGTGGAGTCCCCTTCTCTGGAGATTTTCAAGACCCGCCTGGATGCAGCCCTGAGGGATGTGCTTTAGGCAATCCTGCTCTAGCAGGGGAGTTGGACTAGATGATCTCTAGAGGTCCCTTCCAACTCTGAAGATTCCGTGATTCCGTGATTCACCCCCAGCCCGACCACCGCCACCCTGGGGGCCCTGGGCAGCCCCCTCGGGGCGCTGTGGGGCAGGGACGGCATGGGGCTGGTAGTAAGCGGTGCAGGGCTCCGCTCCCAGCAGGGAGAGCCGCCGGGGGAAGCCACACAAGCCGAGCCAGACCTTTTCCAGCAAGCCGGCGCCAATGGAGCTGCTCTCTGCCATTGTGACGCTCCCGCAATCGGCCCTGGCTGCTGTCTTCAAGGGCGCAAGTGCCCCAAAGGGCAGAGGGAACGGCCGGGACCTCTCCCAACAGGGACAGCTTCAGGGCAGACATGGGCATTTTTGGCTCGAGGAGCTCAGGTACCCCGGGTTTTCCCCCCTGCAGACGCACACAGCTCTCAGGGGAGACAAAGAGCAGCACAGAGAGCCACTGATTGGCTTCTGCATAACGAGGAGACCAGCCCTTCGATGGCATGAGCCACCGCTGGGAGGACATGGGACCGGCAACGTCTCCATCGGGAGGCGCAGCACGGATCGACGGGTCTCTCTGGGTGGCAGAAGGAACCGCCCGTAACAACCAGCAAATCCACTGGCCGCGCCGAGCAACGGCGGCACCGAACGCCTTGGACTCGCCACCTGCGCTGAGTTCCCGGGACGTCGGCGTTATCCCAGCAAACCCGCGGGTGCTCTGTAAGGCCGGTGCGTTCCTCTGTAAGCTCTTCCTCTGTTCCCTGCCACAGGAATTCCAGCCACCGCGCTGCGCTGCCCAAGGGCTGTTCGCCCCCTAACCCACCCAGTGGCCCACGGCCCACGGCTGAAAGTAAAACAGCGCTCGATTGGAGTCTGTGGCCCCTGGGTTTGGGGGGGTGGTTTGTGTTTGTAGGAGACGTGGGGTGGGAGTCAAAGGCCGGTGGGAAAAATCTGGACGGGGCTTTGGAAGTCGGCTGGGAGGTTTGCCCGAGTTTCAGCGACACTGAGGTGTCGCTGGTCGTGTCCCGGTGACGGGACAGGCTCCTGTCCCGGCTCGGAAGAAACCCTGTCTGGGGTCATCTGCCCGAGAAGAGGGAGACGAGGGTGCGCTGAGAAGTCAGACACGAGAACCGTCAATGGCTCAGGGCCCTCGTTGACATTAGATGGCATTTCCGAGGGTTAGGGATAAGGTCGTGTCTTCACGAGGCACTAACTCTAAATAAGGGATCTCTTGTGGCTCGGTCGTGAAAAGATTGAAGGCGCCTGACTGGAATATTTGCTTTGGAAATGCCCAAAGAGCAGGCAGCCACCTGGCAGATGTTCATTTTGACGGCTTCTGCTTTCTGCGTTATCTGTTGGACAGACAAGTCACCCGGTGCGGAATCATGCACCGCATTTAAACACGCTGTGGTGTTTTTTGCGTTCCGGGCCTTTTTTGAAAAGAATCGACGAATCGTAGGCGCTGACACCATTGAGGAATATGGGATTAGGAGCAGCCGATGAGAGAAACGCAAACCAGCGGGCGGCACTGGATGCCCCTTGACATTCACAGTGGTGTTCGGGGAGGTTCCCTCTGCCGGCTCAGTGGTGGCGACGACGACGCGCTCGGGTGGTTGTGATCGTGAGCCGCGCATTGAAAAAGGTAAATGTCAGCAGTTGGCCGGTTTGACCAAGGGCTGGACAAGAGCCTCCTCAGGGTCGCTCTGAAGGGTGGCTGATCCTACCCGTGCTGTCCCCCCGCCGCCTCCTCAGGGGGAGCGCAAGGCCTGTGGCTTTGACAGTTCGTGTCCTAGACAAAAAAATCTGGAGGTGACTCCCGTTGAGCGCGAAGGAGAAGTGTCCCGTCAAGGAAAGGTCTTGCCAATCCCCAAACGAGTGGACCACCGTTGAGGGCAGCACCCAGAGGGAACCTCCCGTGGGGCCAAGAGCACGTCTGTACCTTTCTCTCTTTTTCCTACAGTCCCTTCTGGGAGGCAGGGGGAGTTTTACCACATTTATTTTCCAAATAAATTTTTATCAGGGTTGTTCTCCTCAGGCTCTGACCCGCAGTGAGGCGTCCCGCCGTTTTACAGAGGGAAAGGGGAGGGAAAATGCATGTACCGCTTCTTCTTTGGTGGGAACACTTGGTTCAGTGCTCATCGTGCACACTCGGATGGCGCTGGAGCCTGAGCCACGACCCCAGCTCTGCCCTCGGCTGGTTGGAGATGGATCTTCCCCAGGGATGGAGGCGGGAGCGAGTCTGTCTGGGGTCAACGCCTGGCACATCAACCCCACGGGAGTGTGAAGCTCTGGTGGACTCTGGTGCAATGTTTGCCTTTTTCCAGTCACCGGGGACTTCACCTGACTGCCATGGCTTTTCAAATATCATGGAGAGTGGCTTGGCAACTCCACCAGCCAGTTCCCTCAGGACTCTGGGATGCATCTTGTCAGCCCCCAAAGACTTCTGCATGCTTAGGTTCCTCAGGTGGTCACAAACCTCATCTTTTGCCACAGTGGGGGGGACTTTTTTCCTCCAGTCCCTACCTTGAGGTCCACCCACTCGAGAGGTGTGGGAAGAGAGGTTGCCAGGGAAGACTGAGGCAAAACTGTTGTTGAGTACCTCAGCCTTCTCCTCGTCCATTCTTACCAGTTTGCCAGTCTTGCTCATCAGGAGGGGTATGCTTTCTTTGACCTTCCTTTTCTGGCTGACATATCTATAGAAGCCCTTCTTATTATCCTTTGCCTCCCTTGCCAAGTTCATCTTGAGCTGCGCCTTGGCCTTCCTGACCCCATCCCTACACACCTGGGCAACATCCCCATGCTCTTCCCAGGATACCTGTCCCTGCTTCCACTGCCTGTGCATTTCCTTCTTGCCCTTTAGTTTGACCAGCAGGTCTCTACTCAGCCATGCACATTGATTAAGGCTTTATCCATGGGGATTATCTCCACCCCAGCCACTCCCAATGCATTGAATCTCCCCTTCCATATCATTCCTAGTCGCTTCTCTGTCTCATTCCCTGTCCATTGCAGACCAACCATCTGCAATATAAATGTGGGCACCAGATGAACTCCTCCTGGGGCCTTTGACAAGCACTTAGACCTCAAAGAGCAGAGAGGTGCCTCTAGGAGGTCCTCCTCTCCCCGAGATATGCTTCCTCCACTGGTGTCTTTAGGATGCATGAGTGGTAAATGGAGAAACATGGTCAGCCCCTGAGAGCTTGTTAACGTTTCAGTTAGTGGTGAGGCAGTGATTGGTAGTGGGTAGGGATGCCAGAGAGGGCAGAGGAAACTCAGTGACAAACAATTCTTATGAGGAGTGGCTGAGGGAACTGGGATTGTTGAGTCTGGAGAAAAGGAGGCTGAGGGAGACCTTATCACTCTCTACAGGCACCTGAAAGGAGATTGTAGAGAGGTGGGGGTGGGTCTCTTCTCCCAAGTAACAGGCAATAAGAGAAGGGGAAGCGGCCTCAAGTTGCGCCAGGGAACGTTTAGACTGGATATTAGGAAAAACATTGTACTCTGAAAGGGTTATTAAGCATTGGACGAGGCTGCCCAGGGAAGTGCAGCCATCCCTGGAGGTATTTAAAAGACGGGTAGACATAGTGCTTAGAGATATGCTTTAGTGATGGTTTTTGTCAGAGTTAGGTTGGTGGTTGGACTCGATGATCTGAAAGGTCTCTTCCAACTTAGGCAATGCTATGATTCTATGCACCCCAGAATGCAGGTTGCCCTCTTGGCTGCCAGGGCACACTCCTGACTCGTATTAGCCCAGCTGCCAACCAGCGTCCCCACATCCCTTTCTGCAGGGCTGCTTTCTAGCCACTCCTCTTCCAGCCTATACTTGTGGCCACCATTATTTCATCCCAGGTGTAGATTGCAGCATTTGTTCTTGTTAAACATGCTGAGAGTTGCCTTCTCTGGGTCACGGACACAGGTGCTAAACTGAACAGGGCCCAGGAGCCAGCATCCCTGTGCTGCCCCACAATGCCCCAGCATGTCCCAGTACGTACCCTCCGTAAGTCCATGCTGACTGCATTTGAAGACAAATTTCTCTTTTTGGTGCCCAGAAATATCACCCAAGAGGACTCTAACTGGTGGCACACTGCTCACCAATGTGAGCTTGTACAGCCAGTGAGTTGTTCCCTGAGTTGCATTTTTGGCCTCGTTCAGAGCTGGGTGCAACACTTGCTTGTCCTCTCTCACAAGAGACCTCTGCTAACCCAATGACTTTTCAAAAGGGATATTCCAAAGAAATGTCAATCTTGTTCTGTAACTTCACTACCACTATTTTGCCTGTTATATGATGGATTTCATTTCTCTAATCTTTCTTATGTTTTCACCTGTCCTGATACAATGACCATGTCTAAAGTCATCTTTCCAGGTGCAGACTGTCTAGACAAGGGCCTTTTCTATTATACTCCCGTTTTCTCCTTCCCTTACTCTTTCTTCATTCAGGTTCCTGTCACCCATCCAGCTGCTGCTTTGAGCTTCACATGGTTAAAAGTTTCCCTGTCTTTCAGTAGTCTAATTGTCTCCTGTAGCCAACTCTTTAACTACGTTTATATCTACCTTTCTGTACCTATCCATCCAAAGCATTTCTCATAAGATTACCCCTTGCAGAAAAGCAACCTCATTAGAGGCAGCATGTACTTAGCATATGGCCGCAGAGGGTGTTTTATTGTTTACCAAACATGATCCGACATGATCAGGCTTTACTTTTCTTTGCTTGCAAAGAGGAGAAACCCTTCTGTGCCCGGGCGCAGCCAGGTCTCTAAGGAGCTCAGGTGGGAGCTGGTGCAATGGAGCTGTAACATCCAGCTGCAGAGACCAGTGGAGAAGTCTGATGGAAGGACACTGATGTAAATCCCAACTGGGCAATGACAGACATGGTGGGGTTGGGGTGGGGGCGGTGAGGAGCAGCATTGTCCATACAGTGTCAGACCTCAAGGGACTGCTTTTCCTAGCCATCCAGACCTCCTGAGGAGACCCTCTGGACCAATATCAGTTGCAGAAGACTTCTATCACCTCTTCTCTAGACTGAAAAGTAAAGTAAAACAAAGCCTTTAAAAAAAAAAACAAAAAAAACCAAAAAAAACTAGGTTTTCTTTGAAATCTTCCTTCTTAACTACAGTATGAAAGAGCTCCAATTAGCTGTAGAAGCCTTGAAGACTTGAAGGAAATTAAAAGAAGAGAAACAGCTTGTTAGGGCTTTCTGTACTTTAATGAGCCCCATGGCGTATTTAGCTCTGAGTCCACGAACCTCAGATACTGAGAGAAGATTGAAAAAACTGTTCCAGAAGTCAGAAGCAAAACTCAAAGTACCTTGAAGCATTAATGGGCCCCACTGAGGGCCACTGCTGACAAAGTCTCCCCATGGACTCGTTAGAGGAGATAGCTGGAGGCTGGGATTGCAGGAAGGCAAAGGCACTGTGCAGGTGGCTGTAATGTGGAGAAAACTGTTGCTTTGTTTGATGAAGCAGAAAGGCCAAACCTGACCCTCAGGCCCTGGGAAGGCAGATCCTGCCCCTCAGGTGTGGCTCAGGGCTCTTCCTGGGGGTAGTGGGGTGTGAGGGTGAGCAAGGCCAAGTGTAGGGGGGCTGTGCAACACCTCCTGGCTTCCTCATGCAAGAGTGAAGCAGAAACCAAGCCCAGAGCTTCAAAATAAAGTTTTTTCTAGTAGGCCTTGGTGGCAGAGGCAAGTGCCATAGCCAAGGGGACAAAGACCTTGGTGTTGTTGGGCTTCTTAACATTGCCAGAGCCCTAGGCCACCTCTACTGCAGGCTGTCCATCACTGCCCCATGCCTGCACCTCTTTCTTTGCAGGCTGCAGACACCCATTGTGCTTTCCCACATCGCTCTCACCCCGGCATTTCCATATCTTTTCTGATGTCTCTCCACTCTCACCGGCTGTTCCTTGAAACACAAAGCCATGGGCTAATACAGACTCCCTCTGGGTGACCTCTTGCACCACAGTGCAACCATTTGAGTGAGATTTCTTTTTCCTCACATGCAGTCCGGCCCTTCCAAGCTGCGCTTTGTTGAGGTTTCCTTCTCTTCCCACTACCAAGAAAATCTCCATGATCTCTGAAGCCACCCTTCAAGCAGGTGCAGGCTACTGCTAGAGAGCCCTGGGCCTCCACTTCAAAAGGTACAGAAGCCCAGCTCCCTCAGCTTCTCCACACAGGCCCCAAACCCCATCCTGGCCAATGTCCTTTGGAGCTTCTCCAGTTCCTCCTCCTTCCTTCAGAACAGAGAGCCCCACACACAGACACACTAGACCAGATGTGGCCACACCAGTGCTGCGTCAAGGGGGATGATAATCACAGGATCTTTGTGGTTGGAAGGGACCTTTAAGATCATCGAGTCCAACCATACACACACAACCCCCCCACACACACAATCTCCATCACTAGAGCATGCCCTGGAGTGCCACATCTAGACATGTCTTAAATACCTCTAGGGATGGGCACTCAACAACCTCCCTGGGCAGGCTGTTCCAGTGCCTGACCACTCTTTCAGTAAAGTCATTCTTCCTAATATCTAACCTAAACCTCCCCTGCTGCAACTTCAGACCATTTCCTCTGGTCCTGTCATTATTCACCTGGGAGAAGAGGCCAACCCCCACCTCTCTCCAACCTCCTTTCAGGGAGTTGTAGAGGGCAATGAGGTCTCCCCTCAGCCTCCTCTTCTCCAAGCTAAACATGCCCAGCTCCCTCAGCCTCTCCTCATATGCCCTGGTCTCCAGACCCCTCTCCAGCCTGGTAGCTCTCCTCTGGACACGCTCCAGCACTTCATAGAACCATAGAATCATTTAGGTTGGAAAAGACCCTTGGGATCATCGAGTCCAACCATCATCTCCACTCTACAAAGTTCTCCCTTCCACCATATCCCTTAACACCACATCTAAAGGAGTCTTAAACACATCCAGGGATGGTGACTCCACCACCTCCCTGGGCAGCCTATTCCAGTGTCTGACCACTCTTTCTGTGAAGAATTTTTTCCTTATGTCCAGCCTAAACCTACCCTGTTGCAGCTTGAAGCCATTCCCTCTTCTTCTATCGCTAATTACCTGTGAGAAGAGACCAGCACCAACCTCTCTACAATGGCCTTTCAAGTAGTTGTAGAGAGCGATGAGGTCTCCCCTCAGCCTCCTCTTCCTCAAACTAAACAGTCCCAGCTCCTTCAATCGCTCCTCATCAGATTTATTCTCCAGGCCCTTCACCAGCTTCGTTGCCCTCCTCTGCCCTCGCTCCAGCACCTCGATATCTCTCTCGGATTGAGGTGCCCAGAACTGGACACAATACTCCAGGTGTGGCCTCACCAGTGCTGAGTACAGGGGGACAATCACCTCCCTCCTTCTGCTGGTCACACTAGTTCTAATACAAGCCAGGATGGCATTGGCCCTCTTAGCCACCTGGGCACACTGCTGGCTCATGTTCAGCCCCTTGTCAATTAGAACCCCCAGGTCCTTTTCTGCCAGGCAGCTCTCCAGCCACACTGCCCCAAGCCTGTAGCGATGCATGGGGTTGTTGTGGCCCAAGTGCAGGACCCGGCACTTGGCCTTGTTGAAGCTCATACCGTTAGCATTGGCCCATCGATCCAATCTGTCCAAGTCTCTCTGTAGAGCCTCCCTATCCTCATGTAGATCAACACTCCCGCCTAGCTTCGTGTCATCTGCAAACTTGCCGATGATACACTCTCTGTCCTTATCAAGGTCATCAATAAAGATGTTGAACAGAAATGGTCCCAACACTGAGCCCTGAGGGACACCACTTGTGACCGGCCGCCGGCTGGATTTAACTCCATTGACCACCACTCTTTGGGACCGCCCGTCCAGCCAGTGCTTGATCCAGCAGATCGTATGCTCATCCAGGCCGTGAGCCGCCAGTTTTTCCATGAGAATTCGATGGGGGACAGTGTCAAATACTTTTCAAAAGTCTAGGTAGACAATGTCCACAGCCTGTCCCTCCCAAGGGACTTTGTCCAGCAGTCTTCTGAACAGGTCAAAATTTGCCCTCCAGAAGTCTAAGGTGGCAGTTTTACTAACCCCTCTCCTTGTTTCCCCAAGAATCAGAAATTCGATCATCTCATGATCACTGTGCCCTAGACGGCCACCAACCTTTACTTCTCCTACAAGTTCTTCCCTGTTCACAAGAAGCAGGTCCAGGAGGGCACCTTCCCTGGTCGGCTCACTTACCAGCTGTGTGAGGAAGTTATCCTCCACAGATTCCAGGAGCCTCCTGGATTGTTCCCTCTCAGCTGTGTTGTATTCCCAGCAGATATCCGGGAGGTTAAAGTCCCCCACAAGAACAACGGCAAGTGATCGCGAGATTTCCCCCAGCTGCTTATAGAAAGCTTCGTCCGCCTCACTGCTTTGGTTGGGAGGTCTATAGCAGACTCCCACAGCGATAGCAGCTTTATCGGCCCTTTACCTAATCCAAACACTCTCCACCCCGTCATCGCTATACTCGATTTCTGAGCTCTCGTAGCATTCTCTAATATACAGGGCCACTCCTCCACCTCTCCTTTCCTGTCTGTCCCTCCTGAAGAGCTTGTAGCCATCGATTGTGGCACTCCAGTCCTGTGAGGCATCCCACCACGTTTCTGTGATAGCCACTATGTCTTAGTTTCCCTGGTGCATCATGGCTTCAAGCTCCCCCTGTTTCTTGTGCATACTGCATGCATTGGTAGAGATGCACTTCAGATGTGCTAATGACTCCAGCACCTTTTTGTGGGTGTGGGCCCCATTTCCCACCAGACCCCTCTCAGGTGCTTCCATGATTTTGAAATGTCTGTCCCTTCTCTCCAATGAAATGTCAGAGTGAGAGTCCTCACTAGCCCACCATCCTTCAAGCCCTGGCATGCCTCCCTTGGATTTATTCCTGACAGGCCCAGTTGTCTCCCCTTCCCCCCTCATATCTAGTTTAAAGCCCTGTCAATGAGCCTTGCTACCTCCTGCCCCACAATTCTTTTCCCCTTCTGGGACAGGTGCGTTCCACCTGCCACCAGCAGGTCAGGTCACTCCTATAGCAGCCTGTGATCAAAAAACCCAAAGCCCTGCCCATAACACCAGTCCCAGAGCCACGAGTTGACCTGTTGCCTCTTCCTGTTAATTTCCTCATTCATGATTGCCACTGAAGGGATAGAGGAGAACACAACTTGTGTTCCTGACCCCTTAAGCTGTCACCCCAAGGCTCTAAAATCTCTTTTAATCGATTTTGGGCTCCTCCTACCCACTTCATCACTACCCACCTGAAATACTAAGAGGGGGTAGTAGTCAGAGGAGTTTACTAGGGCTGGAAGTTTGTCCAACACATCCCTGACCCGTGCCCCAGGGAGGCAGCAGACTTCCCTGTGAAGTGGGTCTGGACGGCATATTGGCCCCTCCGCCCCCCTCAATAGAGAGTCACCCACCACAATGACCCGTCTGCTTTTCCTTTTGGAGCCAGCTGTGATGCTGGGTCCATGGCGACTTGGTCTTTCTGACATTCCTGGCCTGGGTGTCTCATCCTCCTCTCCAACAGCCAGTTCTTCCTGCAGGGCTTCATATCTGTTCTGCAAAGGTAACTGGGAAGGTGGGAGGGGCCGGGAGGGGATTCTCCTGCTTCCCCGAGCAGGGACCTGTTTCCATTCCCCCTCGTCTCTGCCATCCCCTCCTATTGCCTGGTGACGAGAGGGGAGGGGGTCCTCTGACTTGTGTGGGGCCTCACCCTGTTCCCTTTCTCTCAGGGAGTGGGTCCACCAGTAGCCTTTTTCAGCTCATTTATGATTGTCTTTAGGCCATTTGATTCTCTGAAGAAGATTCCAAGATATCCATTGCCTTTTCAGCTGATGCAGGAACCTTCTATAAATCAGGTTTCTAAGAAGGAGGAACGACGCCGAGGTAATTATTTCGTTCTATAGTTACCCAGCCATAGCAAGCCTGTCTCTGTAAATTTCAGCAGACATCGGCTGAAAGGTCAGTGCTGAAGGGACATAAACCATTAAGGTCAGTAATCTCCCCCTTCAGAAAGGAAAGGTGAGCAGCACTGATGGTGCTAAAGGATCGGGCTACAATTTACGACTCAGAATTTTAACTGATTCATGATGGGCTTAGTGTAGGTTTTGTGTGTGTTATTCAAGACTGGTGGTCAGAAAAATAAGAGCATGTGTGATCTCTAGAGAGCGAAAATCACAGCAATTACACGACCGGGCCACGGCGGGAGCAGAGGCCGCAGCTCCTCACACAAGATGGCTGCCGGGAGCCCCGTGCTGGGACTACAGCTCCCAGCGTGCCCCGGGGCGCCCCTTCCCGCCCTCTGACCCCCGCAGGAACCACGGCCGCCTCCCCGGGGCCGCCCCCAGCCCAGGGCCAGGCCCCGGAGCCCCGGTGGAGCTGGGAGGAGGAGGGCAGAGAGGGAGAGAGCGGCAGAGAGGGGTGGGAAGGGACAGAGGGACAACGGGGAGAGCAGAGGGGAGCTGGGCAGGGAGTGGAGGGAGGAGAAATCCCGGTGAGGAGCAGGGGGAGAGGGGGGGAAAGAGATGGAGGGCAGGGGACAGGGTCAGGAGGAGGAGGCGGAGAAGGACAGAACAGCGACGGCCTCCAGGGCAAAGGGGACGGGCTGCAGGACAGCGAGGAAGATGAGGCCAGGAAGGTGGACAGAGCGATAGAGAAGGACAGGGAGCGGGAGAGAGAGATGCAGAGAAAGAAAAAACTAGCAACGGGCTGTAGGAGAGACAGGGAGCCAGAGAGAGAAAGATAAATATAGAAAGACAAAAACAGGCTGTGTGGCAGAGAGGGAGGGAGGAAAAACATAAGGTCAGGGAGCCGGCCAGAGAAAGAAAGAGAAAGGAAAAAATAGCGATGGGCTAGAGACAGAGAGGGAGGAATTAAAAGATGGGGGCAGGGAGCCAGACAGAGAGCGATGAGGAGGGACCACAAATAGCAATCACGGGCAACTGACTCCATTTCTTGAGCACCCTCCGTCAGCCTCAAGGAATTACCAGGCACCTCAAGGAATGCGCTGCCGGGAAAAGCCCTTCCCTGGGCTCAGTCCTGCTGCCTAAAATTGGTGATGAACGTCGCCCTGCAGAGTGGCCAGGACTGTGGGGAAAAAGCCCAGCTCGGGGCGGGGGCAGGAATCACTCAGCCGGTTTTTTGTTTGTTTGCTTATTGGTTTTGCTGTTTAAAATAATACCACTTAAGCTCTAAATACAACCTGTAAGGAGACAGGAACCAGGTGTACTAGGATGGGCACATTTAGAGCTCAAACCCATCCAACAGCCACACAAACCACCGCTGGCTCCCGCTGCGCACACTCCACCGCCTGCTCGCAGGTACAGGCAGCCGCCCTGGGTCTTGAGCGCTCCCCAGGAGCGGCACCGCCAGGCAGCTCAAAAAATCTCACTGCCTGCAAAAACTTGAGCACAGCTTAATTCTGGGCAATTTTCCCTCTTTTTAGGCCTGCTGGTTAAAGACTCATCTGTTGAGACATGGCTCAGGACCACGCCAGGGCTTTCTGCACCCCATGGTGGCGATGGGCAGAGGGACATGTTCCCAGATCGCAGAACAACGTTCACGCACGGGGTGTCAGGGTCACCCCCGCCTGTTTTTTCCCAGCGAAGCCCCAGCCAGGGCCAGCCTCGAGCTGCAGCCCCGGGGCCGAGGCTCAAGGAGACCAGCCATTGCCACGGAGACCAGCTTCAGGGCAGGTAAGACTGCACTGGGGAAGGGATCTGTAGCGAAAAAGGCTGACGAGAAGCTCTTTTTGGGGCTTTTTTTGAAGCCGGGACAAGGCCTCTGCTTGTCCTGGGGGCTGTCAGCTGGGGGGCGGTGCTGCTGAGCGAGCCTGGGCAGAGCCCTCCAGGGGTTAAAGGCGTCAGGGAGGACTAGTCCCTGCCCACAGAGCACAGAGGGAGCAACCGGAGCTGGTGTGTGTACCGGCCGGGCCCAGTGCCTCTACTGGCGTACATGGTAAGGTCAGTCGCTCCTGGGGACTCAGCTGTGGTTGCTACCAGATCGAAGGCTATGTTTAGGAAAGCTGTGGGCACCCAGACCGAGGCCCCACGCAAACACATGGGCGTGCAGGCCTCTGGGTGCAGAGGGTGCCGGAGCCTGGCGCTGGCAATGGAGGGTAGCGGAGACAACACCTGTATAAGATGTGAACAGGTGAATGATCTGCTCGACCTGGTGGCCCAGCTGAAGGATGAAGTGGAGAGGCTGAGGAGCATCAGGGAGTGTGAAAGAGAAATTGACTGGTGGGCCCACTCCCTGAGAGTAGGGGAACAGGTTGAGGCCCTGTGTAAATCGGAGGACCCTCTCCCCTCTTCTCACCAAGCAACAGGAGAGGATCTCAGAGAAGAGGGGGAATGGAAACAGGTCCCTGCTCGAGGAAGCAGGTGAGTCCCCTCCCAACCTCTCCCAGCTTCCCAGTTACCCCTGCAGAACAGGTATGGAGTCCTGCAGGAGGAACTGGCCGATGGAGAGGAGGATGGCACACCAAGACTAGAGAAGACAGAAAGTACACGTCACAGCAGACCCAACTTCACTACTAGCTCCAAAAGGAAAAGGAGAAAGGTCATAGTTGTGGGTGACTCTCTGCTGAGGGGGGCAGAGGGACCAATATGCCGCCCTGACCCGCTACACAGGGAAGTCTGCTGCCTCCCTGGGGCATGGGTCAGGGATGTGACGAACAAACTCCCAGACCTAGTAAACCCCACTGATTACTACCCCCTCTTAGTATTTCAGGTGGGTAGTGATGAAATGGGTAGGAGGAGGCCAAATTCAATTAAAAGAGATTTTAGAGCCTTAGGGCAGCAGCTCAAGGGGTCAGGAACACAAGTTGTCTTCTCTTCTATCCCACCAGTGGCAACTGTGAATAAAGAAATTGATAGGAAGAGGCAACAGATCAACTTGTGGCTCTGGGACTGGTGTTACAGGCAGGGCTTTGGTTTTTTCGAACATAGGTGGCTATATGAGACACCTGGCATGCCATTGTCAGGTGGGACACAGCTGTCCCAGAGGGGGAAAAGAATTTTGGGGCAGGAGTTAGCAGGGCTCATTGACCAGTCTTTAAACTAGATATGAGGGGGGAAGGGGAGATAACTGGGCCTGTCAAGATTAAACCTGAGGAAAGAAAGCATGCCACGGTTTGAAGGAGACCACATTAGTGAGGACTCCCGCTCTGACGTTTCATCAGAGAAAGGTGATAGACATTTAGAAATTACTGCTAGAGAACAATGGGAAAACCCTTTCCTAGAAGGGGAAAAGGGTACTAGGCTAAGAGTTAACAAAGCTCATGGACAGAGCTTTAAGCCGAAAGTTAAGGGGGAAGGGGATAAAACCAGGCCCGCTGGTAATGAACCTGAGTGTCAAGGGCCAAAGATGGGGGTGAAATCAGTAGCCCAGGTCAAGTGCATCTACGCTAATGCACGTAGCATGGGCAACAAACAGGATGAGCTAGAAGCCATTGTGCAGCAGGACAACTACGACATAGTCGCCATCACGGAAACGTGGTGGGATGATGGTCATGACTGGAATGCTGCAATGAGTGGCTGGCTATAAGCTCTTCAGAAGGAATAGGCAAGGAAGGAGGGGGGTGTGTGGCTCTGTACATTAGGGAGTTGTTTGACTCTATCGAGATAGACTCCAGTGATGAAGAAGTTGAGTGTCTATGGGTAAGGGTGAAAGGGAAGGCTAACAGAGGTGATTTTGTGCTGGGAGTCTGCTATAGACCACCCAACCAGGATGAGCAGGTTGATGAGGTATTCTATAAGCGGCTGGCTGCAGTCTCGCAAACGCCAGCCCTTGTTCTAGTTGGGGACTTCAACTTACCAGACATCTGCTGGAAATATAACACAGCAGAGAGCAGGCAGGCTAGGAGGTTCCTCGAGTGTATGGAGGATAACTTCCTGACACAACTGGTAGGTGAGCCTACCAGGGGAGGTGCCTTGCTAGACCTACTGTTCACGAACAAAGAAGGGCTAGTGGGGGACGTGGAGGTCGGAGGCCGTCTTGGGCTTAGTGACCATGAAATGGTTAAGTTTTCCATCCATAGTGAGGTAAGGAAGGGGGTTAACAAAACCTCCATCTTGGACTTCCGGTGGGCAGACTTTAGCCTGTTCAGAACCCTGGTTGGGAGAGTCCCATGGGAGGTAGTCCTGAGAGACAAAGGAGCCCAGGAAGGCTGGACGTTCTTCAAGAGGGAAATCCTAAAGGCCCAGGAGCAGGCTGTCCCCATGAGGCGCAAAATTAAAGGGCGGGGAAAATGGCCGGCCTGGATGAACAAAGAGCTCTTGATGGGACTTAAAGAAAAAAGGCAGGTTTACCACCTTTGGAAGAGGGGACAGGCAACTCAGGAGGAGTACAGAGATCGTGTTAGGTCATACAGAGAAAAAATCAGGAAGGCAAAAGCCCAGCTGGAACTCAACCTGGCAATTAACATAAGGGACAACAAAAAAAGTTTCTATAAATACATCAACAAAAAGAGAGTGACAGAGAATGTCCATCCCTTACTGGATGCGGGGGGAAACCTTGCAACCAAGGACGAGGAGAAGGCTGAGATACTTAATGCCTTCTTTGCCTCTGTCTTTAATAGTCAGACCAGCTACCCCCAGGGTGTTCAGCTTCTTGGGCTGGAAGATAAGAATGGAGAACAGGACAACCCTCCTGTAACCCAGGAGGAAGTAGTTAATGATTTGCTTATGCACCTGGACACGCATAGTCTATGGGGCCGGATGGGATTCACCCAAAGGTTCTCAGGGAGCTGGCGGGAGAGCTCACCAAGCCTCTCTCCATTATCTATCAACAATCCTGGTCAACAGGAGAGGTGCCGGATGACTGGAGGGTGGCCAATGTGATGCCCATCTACAAGAAGGGCCGGAAGGAGGATCCAGGAAACTACAGGCCTGTGAGCCTGACCTCGGTACTGGGAAAGATCATGGAGAGGATCATCCTGAGTGAGCTCTCAAGGTAAGTGCAGGGCAGCCAAGGGATCAGGGCCAGCCAGCATGGGTTTAGGAAAGGGAGGTCCTGCCTGACCAACTTGATCTCTTTCTATGACCATGTGACCCGCTTTCTCGATGAGGGGAAGGCTGTGGATGTTGTCTGCCTGGACTTTGGTAAGGCCTTCGACACCATCCCCCACAGCATTCTCCTGGAGAAACTGGAGAATCATGGCATAGACAAGTGTACCCTCCACTGGATAAAAAACTGTCTGGATGGCCGTGCCCAGCGAGTTGTGATTAATGGAGCAAAATCTGGTTGGCGGCCGGTCACCAGTGGTGTCCCCCAGGGCTCAGTTTTGGGGCCAGTCTTGTTCAATATCTGTATTGATGATCTAGACAAGGGGATTGAGTGCACCCTCAGTAAGTTTGCGGATGACACCAAACTAGGTGGGAGTGTTGATCTGCTTGACGGTCGGAAGGCTTTACAGAGGGATCTAGACAGGTTGGATCAATGGGCCAAGGCCAGTGGGATGAGGTTTAATAAGGCCAAGTGCCAGGTCCTGCATTTTGGTCACAACAACCCCGGGCAACGCTACAGGCTTGGGGCTGAGTGGCTGGAAAGCTGCCCAGCTGAAAAGGACCTGGGAGTGTTAGTGGACAGCCGGCTTAACATGAGCCAGCAGTGTGCCCAGGTGGCCAAGAAGGCCAATAGCATCCTGGCTCGTATCAGGAACAGCGTGGCCAGCAGGAGTAGGGAAGTGATGGTGCCTCTGTACTCGACACTGGTGAGGCCTCACCTCGAGCACTGTGTTCAGTTTTGGGCCCCTCACTACAGGAAAGACATTGAGGTGCTGGAGCGTGTCCAGAGGAGAGCCACCAAGCTGGTGAGGGGTCTGGAGAACAAGTCCTATGAGGAGAGGCTGGGGGAGCTGGGCATGTTTAGTTTGGAGAAGAGGAGGCTGAGGGGAGACCTCATTGCCCTCTACAACTCCCTGAAAGGAGGGTGTAGAGAGGTGGGTGTTGGCCTCTTCTCCCGGGTGAATAATGACAGGACCAGAGGAAATGGTGTGAAGTTGCGGCAGGGGAGGTTTAGGTTAGATATTAGGAAGAATGACTTTACTGAAAGAGTGGTCAGGCACTGGAACGGCCTGCCCAGGGAGGTGGTGGAGTCACCATACCTGGAGGTATTTAAGAAACGTGTAGACATGGCTCTTCAGGGCATGCTCTAGTGCCCAAGATTATTGTTTGTGGTGGGGTGTTGTGTGTGGGGTTGTGGTTGGTTTTTTTTTGGTTTTTTTTGTTTTTTTGTTTTTTTTTTTTTTTGTGGTTGGACTCGATGATCTCAGAGGTCCCTTCCAACCACTAAGATTCTGTGATTCTGTGATTCTTCTTCTGTATGGGGGCAACTGATACTGGCACGGGTTGGTTCCCTGGCTCAGTGGCAGTGGCTGCCACGGGGGTTTGAGTAGCCGCAGTGTCCGTCGCAGGGGTTGCAGTAGCCGCAGTGTCCGTCGCAGGGGTTGCAGTAGACGCAGTGTCCGTCGCAGGGGTTGCAGTAGACGCAGTGTCTGCCGGTCTGGTCTCCATCTCTTCCCCCTGAGGGTGCTGCCTACCACTGAGCAGTGCCTGGTGGATACTGGCCAGGGCCCAGCACAGTGCGGTGAGTTGTGCCTCCCCAGAATAGCCACAGCACTTTCCCTTCAGATATTCTACCACTCTGTCAGGGTCCTGTAATTGTTCAGGGGTGAAGTCCCAGACCATTGGAGGTGAGTAGTTCTCTAGGTACCTGCCCATGCTCTCCCACATGCCGTGCCACCCCTGACTATCCAGCCTCGGAGCAGATCTCCGGGTGGTAGTCTTAAATAGTCGTTTAACCCTGAACAAGACCTGGAACGTATTCAGGAGACATAACACTAGGAACATGCTGGTTTGAGTATCCCAAGGATATTCAAAATTCTCAAAAGCTGTCATACCTGACCCGAAGGAGAAAAGGGAGGCAAAAGAGCTGGGGAAAGTGTCCCCCCGCCCTGTTTCCCCCACAGACTGGGTGTAATTATTAATAAATTCTGAGAGACGGTGCCCAATGTACGGACAGGACAGCAAAACCACATAAACACCCCAAAATAGCTGTCTGAACAGTGATGTTATCATATCATAAACAGATATCGCACAGGACAGCAGAATGATAATCCTCATCCCTCTTCCAGACACAGTAAACAGCATCGCAGGGAGTACATAAGCCATATAGGAATTTATATAACACAGCCATGAGAACAAACCAAGCAACATGATGACCAGCGACTATTTACCTAATAAAATAAATGCATACAAAAAATCCGGTTTTCCACGTTCTAGTTGGATTCTGTCATTATCTCAACCCTTCAAGCCCCACGTTGGGCGCCAAAAAGGGCTGTCGTGGTTTAGCCTCAGACGGCAACAACGAACCACGTGCCGCTCGCTCGGGCCTTCCCAGTACAGGAAGAATCAGAAGAAAAAGGCAAGACTCTTGGGTTGAGACAAAGGCAGTTTAACAGAACAGCAAAGGGAACAGGCAAACAACAACAATCACACAGATAGAGGAATATACAAACTCGATTACGGAACCGCCGCTCCCCGCCGCTCACCGACCGGACCAGGACGCCCCAGCCCTCGACTTCCTGCCCCCTCCCCCGGCAGCTCAGGGTGGGCATGGCTCACATGGCATGGAATACCAGGAAAAATTAACCCTATCCCCGCCGGAACCAGGGCAACAAAGAAAGAAAGTCCAGGACAGGGAATCTTTTGGGAAGTCTTGGGATCTGTGATTTAACAAAAATTATGTTTTCTGTTGGTCTAAGGTTAGCCACTGTAGGAAGCAGATTTCGGTGGGGGTAATGTGGACTTTACACATTGCTGAGGAATGTCTTATTTTTTTATTGAACTATGCATTCCTTTGTTTCCATTTGTTGGCAAGTGATAAACACCCTTCTGTGTCCGTGTGCTGCTCGTTCTCCAAGTAACCCAGGTGGGAACTGGTGCCAATGGGCTGAACCGCGCAGCTTCAGTGGAGGAAGCTCCGATTTGAACAGGGCTGCTGTAAGTCCCAGGGGGCTGATGAGAGAAATGCTGGGTTGGGGGCAGGGATGAAGGCTGGCCATAGGTTGTGGAACACAGAGGGTCTTGATTTTCATATCTATTCAGACTGCATTAGGAGATGCTCAGGATCAGTATCACGTAGAGACTGCTGATTTCAATTCATGTATAAGCAGAAAAATAAAGTAGGAAAAAGAAAAAAGAAATCCTTTCTTCTTGTTGTTTAGTAATCATATTATTTCACTTTGATTACATTCCTGAAACTTCTCTAATTAAGCACATGAGAATTGAAGACTTTAAGGAAAAATATGCCCAGAGACTTGACTTGTTAGGGCGTTTTGCATGTTAATGAGCCCTCTGGTGCCAAGTGCCTGAACTGCAGATCCTGAAAGACTGAACAAGCCTCAAGACAAGTAAAAGTCAGCAGCAAACCTCCAAGAGCTTCCGAGAGACCTTGGAGGCTGGTGAAGCAGGAAGTCAGAGGTGCTGCTTCGAGGTGGAAAATCAAACGTGGAATGTGGTTGTGAAAGCCCTTGATGTGTGTCACCAAGCAGGACAGCCAAGCCCTGACCCCATCTGCTGGGAGAGGGGATCCGTCAACTCACGGGATGCTCACACCTCAAGCCCTGCTCCCCCGGACACTGCTTCAAGGCTTCTAACAGAGATGCAGACTGCTGCATTGGACATATGTATGTTTATATTTTTTTTAATAGGTACTGATACTCCTTGGGAAATCAAACAAACTCCTGAAGGAGTATTGAAGGATTCTTGATATGGTCAGGGCTGTATAACGGCACATGTAAAGCATCCCAGCACCTGATGCGAATTAATTCGGTGGCCATGGAAGCTCTGATGCACACACAAGATGCCAGTGTGACCAGGAAGGGGAAGACTGGATCTAAAAAGCACGTTTTTCAAAGCTGAGAGCACTAGTGTCATGGTTTCACTGCAGGAGAGCTCCAGCCTTGGGGCAAAATCACAAAAGTGGTCTAGTACATCAGGGCCAGCCAATGTATCTGGGACAAGAATGAAATGATTACTGCAGATGACAGAAATCCCCCCAGCCAAGGTGCAGCTGTCTTCTAGCGACAACCCTTCCAGTTCAGGGAGGAATGTCAGGGTGGCGGAGCTGTAGCAGGTTTCCATGTTTTCCAGCAGCAGCCCCATGCTGAGGCTGTTCCCAACTGCAATTATGGGGCAGGTCATGGGAGGGAGGAGGAAAAGATTTTTCTGAAGGTTGGGGACGTTCCCCATTCCCATTAGGGGAAGCTCCATTGATGATGACAAATTGTCCTAATCCCCTTTTTCCATGGAAAATTTTAGGTCTTCCTGTCTCCTCTCTCTTTGTGGGTACGCCTTCGAGTGACAACATTTGTTTCTCTTTTAGGTGCCTAAGGAAATTGGGAAGGAAGTTCAGAGAGGTGAAACACGGAGGTGTCTGTGCTTCTGAGCGCATCATAGTCCCTAGACGTGCTCTGTTCTGTGTGAAGGATGAGAAAAGCCATCTTCTGAAGGGCAGTGACGCTCCTGCTTGCAGAACCCTTTCGGACTGCGCGGGCGAAATGCTCTGTGGACACGCTGCTTTCAGACTGTGTGAAACAAGGGATGGGCCATAAGGACAGGGGAGGGTGAGGCAGCACACAGAGGCACTTGCAATGAACCGGAAAAGGTTCACAGGAGCACATCCCAGTGTGGCATCCAGGTGGTTTCGCAGAGGACGTTCCTCTCAAAGTCAAGTTACCTGAAGACAGAGTGTGTCCCACAGGCCTTCCTGGACGTTCTGGGAAGAGCTGGTGGCACTTGTGCTCAACTCAGGTTCATCTCCCCACATGCACATGATGTGCATGCTTGAGTCTCCTCCATGCAATGCAAACAAGGACTTCTGACCGAATCAGGTGGAACTTTCTCGGCTCGCTGTGGCTCCATCAAAGATGTCCCTGAGGCTCCAGGGGAACCTGCTGTGAAACAAGCTGAAGTCATGACTGATGTTTCCTCCCTCAGCTGTTGCGGGGGACATTCCTTTCCGGCAGTATCATTTCCCCTATCAGAGGCAGAGTTAGGTCCAAGAACGACCTCTTCTTTTCCACCTATGAGACAGGACACCCAGACAATGAAAGGGAGGAATCTCCTGTACCCCTGCAAACCACAGTGCACATTTGAAGTGCCAGAGGTGGCCCAAGGCATGTGCAGGTATCTCTAAACTTTGATGGAGCAGTTCAGAGGGACAGGGCAGCGTCTGGGGCCTTCATTTTGGAGGCTCTTGGGGCATTGCTTTGGACAGCTGAAGTGACAGCAGATGACCACGTTTAGGACAATGAAGCCTGTTCCTGCTCACTATGTACAGGGCAGCCTATAGAGCTATTCCTCTGAGCAAATGGAGTCATTGCCATCTGAAGAGCTACGTCTCTCTCTCTTCTCCACCAGCTGTCTTTACCAGATCTCCATTGGCAGTTAGGGCTGGGTTCTCACTGGCACCCCTACAATGCCCAACCTAATTCAGGGCAGCTGCCCAATTTCAAGGTTAACTCCATCCTGTGGAGCTGCCTGAGGTGCCAGGGCTCTCCAGCACAACTGCGTGCAGCCGGCAGGGACAGCACAGGACTTGCGCGAACATCATCCCCATTCAGAGCAGCCGTGTAAGATACCCCAAGAGACCTTCTGACGCGTTCAGTGCTTTCCTTCAAGCAACTGCAGTGAGGCAAGTGCTGTCCCATCTCAATCCAGTAGATGCAGGGAGTGCTTCTCCCACGTCCCTCAGTCATCCCTTTGATGATGCAATCAAGGAACAGAGCAATGATTTTCATAGTGTTCCTGGATCTCAGGATATCCATAGCTAAGGACACTTTCAAAAGCCCCTTGTTCTTCCTGGAGATCAGCTTCACCTGCACCACAGGCCCTCTGGGGCTGCAGAGACCCCGCAGACAGCAAAGCCCTCTCGTGCCGGGGCTGCAGAGTCCAGCCCTGCTTCTCTCTCGTCCTGAGGAGAGCAGGGATTGATCTCCTCGTTTCCCCTTTACGTTGCCATCTGCCATCCCCCCCAGCATGCTCTGACGCAAACCTTTTGCCTGCACGGTACTTGGGCACTTGGTAACAGCTTGCGTTGTTACACGCACGAGCTTGGCCCTGGTGCCACGACTGAGGTCCAGCACATCTCTGCTCTGACACAAAGAACCTATAATCAAGGAGAGGAAGGGGACTAACTCTTATTTAACCAACCTGAGGAAGTCTTGGGCTCACCAACGACTTAACGTCTTACCGGGGACATCAATGACCCTGTGTATTGAGTTGGCATGGCTAGGTTTTGGTAGGCGTGAGGGGGCTGCAGAGGTGGCTTAGGAGAAAAGGGATCAAAGCTGACTCCGTGTGAGAGAGAGCCACTTTCAGCTGGCTCCAAAAGGGACATGCCACTGCCCAAAGCTGAGCCAGTAAGCAATTCTCGTGGCAGCTCTGTGATAGCATATTGAAGCAAGGCTAAACAGCAGCGTGCAGTCACTGTAAGAGAGAGGAGTGAGACACATGGAGAGAAACAGCCCTGCAGACAGCAAGGCGAGTGGAGAAGGAGGGGGAGCTGCAGTGAAGCTGGGTGGGCACCTGGCAGCCAGAAGTCAGCCCAGCACCCCCTGACATTCCCAGGAGAGCACAGTGCAAATGCTCCTTTAGGTGTCTGGAGGCTCTTTGCCTCAGCTTTTTAGCACAGCTGCCAGATGGGCCAACCAATGTGATGCTCACCTGGGTCAGAAAACCTGTGTCATCCTTGTCAGCCTTGGCTCTAGTAGCAAAGAAAGAGTGGAGTCTCAGCTCCCGAGGGAGTGAGGACGAAGAGCAGAGTGCAGATTCCAGGTCTCAGGGTGGCAGACATTGGCCTGTTCTGGGAACCTTCCGTTCAGGCTGGAAGTGACCTTGCAAGATTTCTATAGACCAACATTCTACGCAAAGCAGGGTCACAGCAGAAAGTGCCTGCAGCATTTGGGTGCTGCCAGTTGTTAGGGAGTTCCCGCAAACTCCAGGTCCTTTCAATGATGATGGAGAGTGGCTTTACTGTGGCATCGTCCTGCCCTCTCAGCTCCCTCGGATGCCACCCCTCCAGTCCCATAGGCTGGTAAGGATTGTGTTTGCTCAAGTAACTCCTGACTCTAACCAAATTCACCACGGTTTTTTTTCCCTCCAGAGTCCTGCCTCAAGGCACAAAGGCCTGGGAGACCTTGCTGGAGGAGACCAGGGCAAGAAGGACACAGAGAATCTCAGATTCATCTACACCTGCTGTTACTAAATTCCAGCAGTGGCCACTCATTCTCTTTGTTTCTTCTTTAACTGTTCCTGAAGCAGCAGCCTCTCCTCTTGGTGCCCTCGAACCCTTGCCTTGCAAGGGTCTACACTTGGGAAGCTCTAGCTTACCTAAAGCCACCCCCATTTCTCCTCTAGAGACCCAGCATCTGTAGTCTGCTGCAGTCTTTTCTCACTCCCCTTGGGAGCTGAGACCCCACTATTTCATGGTCGCTACAGCCCAGGCTGACATTTTCACACCCCTGATCAGAATTCCCTCTGAATTGACTGGACTCAGCAACACCTTTGTTGGCCTACCTTGTGCCTGTGCAAAGAAGTTGTCCCAGGAGACCCAGAAACCTGCTGGACAGTATGCATGCTGCTGTGTTCACTTTCCAGTGGTGTCAGGGTCACTAATGTCTCCAATAAGACCTGGGGTCATTATTCTGGAGTCTTCCTTGTGTTGCTAAATAGGCAAATGAGTGGAGATCCCAGTGTGATGTGTTTCCTGTTCCTGAACTGCTCTGCATCGACTGGATGGAGGTGGGTCAGATGCTGCCTCATTGCCCTCGTGGGATTCAGTTGCTGGTCAACAGAAACCAAATTTATTAGTCATGGCATCTGGAGTGTGTGTCTCGCACCCACTCTGAAGGCGATGCCTTTCCCGTAGGTCCTGTGCAGTCCCTGCCGGCCACCTGCAGTTGTGCTGGAGAGCCCTGGCACCTCCTGTAGCACAACAGGCCTGTCCATGGCCATTGAGTAGCTGCCCTGAATTAGGTTAGGTGATGTGGGGATGTCCATGAGACATCTGCCGTTACAGTCAGTGGGGATCTAGTATACACGGCTGATGGAGAAGATGGATGATGTCAATGGCAATGAGTACATCTGGTCCCCTGACTACCTCAGAAGGCTGCCCTGGATTGAAAGAGTAGGGAAAAGTTCAGTTGTCCAAAATGTGGGCATGTGCTGGTGGCCAAAGGAATTCCTCATGAATCTCAAAGATGGTGGCACCAGATACTGCCCTGTCTCTATGAACTGCTCTGTTAGATCTTGCAGTTACCGGCACATATCCCTGACCACGTCTGAGACCTGAAACGTCAGTAGGTGTTTGAGTCTGAAGAGCTCACTGCTGGCCTCCATCTCCAGGAATGATGCTGGGAGCTGAGACCAGCAGCTCCCATGCAGCAGGTGCCTATTTTGTGCCCACCTGAACAGAGGCAAGAGGAATCCCCCCTCCTGTGGGATTGTGGCAGCCCGAAGTGAGAGCTGAGTCCACTTCACACCCAGGACTACAAACCAAGGAGGAGATGCCTCAATTGACAAAGCCGACTGCCTTCGCTCAGTGGGGGCAAAGGAGATCTGCCACTGTCCAGGTTTCCCGTCTCATACCAGAAGGAACAAGACCTTTCTCGTGCACAGCTCTCTCTGATAACAGAAATTACCCGGCTGGAAAGAAGTGTCTCTCCAGAGGTGCAAGAGAGACCACACAGTATTACTTCAGTCTCTTTCCCAGTAGGTTCCCCTGGAGGCAGAGGGACACCTCCAGGGAGCCCCGAGGAGGCAGAGAAAGTGACGTCTTGGGCTGGTCCTCTGCGTCTGAGCTGGGCTGGGCTCCTGGGATGGAGGGAGCTCGTGGCAAGCGGGCAGCGCTGCAGAGAGACAGCTCTGCCCAGGAGCAGCTCCTCTGCAAAGCGCAGCAGGGCTGAGGGCACTGCCTGCAGGTAAGGAGGGGAGACGTGTGAGGCCAGCGGATCTTAAAGGCAGCCTGGGGTGGGAGAATGCTGAGAGCTCACTGGGAGAAATCCTCACAGCCTTTGCACAGTCTCTGGCTGCAGGGCATTGAATCTGCAGCTGCTGGAGGCATCTCTAGAAGCTGGAACAACCCACAGCCTATGGGATCTGCAAGCACAACTCTCACAGTTTCTCTAGTTTCGAGGAGAAGGACGACGTGTGGAGCAGGGCTTCCCTGCTGCTCCATCGGAGGGACAGGGCATGATGTGTCTCTGCTGCAGTATAATGCAGAGAGGCTCCCTGGAGCAGTCTCCTAAAGCTGGCATAGCCCATGTCTAACGTGATCTGTCAGGAAGGCTCTCAAGGCTCCGTCGGTGTTGAGAAGGATGTGCTCGAGAGCAGGGCAGCCCTACCACATCACCAAAGGCACAGGGCATGTCGGCTGCCTTCTCCCAGGGACGGCTGCCGGGCTGTGAAGGTGGCTGTGCGTGCAGGGGTGCCCAGGGCTGTCCTTCAGAGCAGGGTCCCCGTGTCCCAGGGAACTGTGTGCTGGGCCAGGGACTCTGCTGCCTGCCAGGGTCAGCTCTCAGCCTGCCCGGGGAGCTCCCCATGGCGCTGCGGGGAGAAGCTGTGGGTGGAAGGAGTGACCCCAGTCGTGTCATGGCAGGGTCCTTCTGCAGTCGGGAGGGTGCTGCATGGGTCGTGTTTCCTCCCAGCTCCAGATCACCCCCAGGACATTTGCAGAGGGTCCTTTTGGAGAAGGACTTCAAGGCAGCATTTACCTGAAAGAAATGGAGCCCATGTTTTGAATTTTCCACCTTTAGTGGGATGGATGGGGAGTGGGAGAAAGGAATTTCCTTTTCCATTTAGGATGGCACCTCCCCACCACCCCTGCAGTGCGGATACGTTCCCTGGAGACACTCCCTGGTCTCCTCTCCCACACCCTAGAGGAGAAATGTTCAAGTGTCTCCCTGTCCTGACTCTTTTTGAAGAAGAATTTTCACCTGTTCCCCTCTCGCCCCTGCTGTCCTTGTTCCTTCCCTTCTTCCACTGTGGTGGGGGGTGAGGATTCAGGTGCAGCTCAGACACTGATGCTGCACGTCCTGTCATGCAGGTGTATCCAGGGAGGAAAGCATCCAAATGCCTTTAGTATTTTGGGCTCTGGGGACTGCAGTGTGTGGGGCCGAGAGTAAGCCACCCCATCTTTAGGCTAGTTGACTCTTTCCCATGAGTGTCCTGCTTGGCTGCACGCTGCCCTCCAGAAGGGCTCAGGTCTCCCGTGGCATCTCTGTGTTGTCTAGCAGCCCCACGGAGTAGCCATGTCAGTGCCAAGGCCACGTAAATCCAGCTGGAGGGCTGAATGTAGGCAGCCGCAATGAGCCCTCTGTGTCCCTGGCTGGGAGGGGAGAGCCGAGATCCTCCTCGGGTCCAATGAGCTCGGGTGAGGGTCTGGGAGAGCTGCGCTTGTAAATGGGACTCCTCTGCTCTCAGCAGTGTCCAGGTTCTTCTCAGGGGAATGTCTGCTTGGGATCATCCTCCAGCTCAAAGAGGCAGCAGCACAGGGCAGCTGAGAGCAATTCCGATGGACAAACTCGCTGTCCTCGCTCTGCACTGAGGGACAGTCCCCTTGGCTCGTAGGACCCACAAGGTTTCACTTGCAGCACAGCAGAAATGCCAGGGATTTCTGCCTTAAAAACACTCCTCAGGTGTGGTGGGGAAACTACAACGGAACAACAACAACAACAAGGTGCCCTGAGCTCTGCCCTGCAGTCGGGTGACAATGCTGAAAAGCCCTTTGATGCCAGGAGTGGATTTAATCTGAGATCACCCCGTGTTCCTTTTTACCCACAGATGTAGGGCAGGACTGAATCCTGCAGAGATCTCAGCTCTCTGGTGGACTATCAGCCAGCACCAACCAGAGTGTACAAAAAGGACCTGCAAAAGGTCTTCCTGAAAGGGGGGAGCCAGTTTGGTGGGTTTCTAAGACCAATTGAATACTTTAGTTTGAGAGAAATCTTCCCTAACTTCTCACTGTTTTTCTTTCCATTAACAGGTCTCCAAGCCCAAGGGAAGAAAATGTCGAATGGCAGCTCCATCACCCAGTTCCTCCTCCTGGCATTTGCAGACACGCGGGAGCTGCAGCTCTTCCACTTCTGGACCTTCCTGGGCATCTACCTGGCTGCCATCCTGGCCAACGGCCTCATCATCACCACCATCGCCTGTGACCACCGCCTCCACACCCCCATGTACTTCTTCCTCCTCAGCCTCTCTGTTCTTGACCTGGGCTCCATCTCCACCACCCTCCCCAAAGCCATGGCCAATTCCCTGTGGGACACCAGGGACATCTCCTATGCAGGATGTGCTGCACAGCTCTTGTTCTTCATCTTCTTTCTCACAGCAGAGTATTGTATTCTCACCATTATGGCCTATGACCGCCATGTTGCCATCTGCAAACCCCTGCACTACGGGACCCTCCTGGGCAGCAGAGCTTGTGTCCACATGGCAGCAGCTGCCTGGGGCTTTGTTTTCCTCTACGCTGTGCTGCACACGGCCAATACATTTTCCATACCACTCTGCCAGGGCAATGCCCTGGACCAGTTCTTCTGTGAAATCCCCCAGATCCTCAAGCTCTCCTGCTCAGACTCCTACCTCAGGGAAGTTGGGCTTCTTGTGGTCAGTGCCTGTTTAGGCTTTGGGTGCTTTGTTTTCATCATGCTGTCCTATGTGCAGATCTTCAGGGCCGTGCTGAGGATCCCCTCTGAGCAGGGACGGCACAAAGCCTTCTCCACGTGCCTCCCTCACCTGGCCGTGGTCTCCCTGTTTGTCAGCACTGGCGCATTTGCCTACCTGAAGCCCCCCTCCACCTCCTCCCCAGTTCTCGACCTAGTGGTGGCGGTTCTGTACTCGGTGGTGCCTCCAGCACTGAACCCCCTCATCTACAGCATGAGGAACCAGGAGCTCAAGGAGGCCATTAGGTATCAGATTTCATGGATTTTTTTCAAGAGGGAGAAATGTTCCACCTCTCTCCACAAATGACTCCTGCATTATTTGATTCCATCTGCTTTTTTGTGTGTTTTGTCATTGGCTTTGTGTTTTTAATGATTATATTTCTCATCATTGCTGTTGATATTGTAATTTATGGTTTTTATGCTCCTACACAAAGGTTTCACTTGTGTCACTACAGCTGAGACATTTACGTCTTAGTTTCACCTGGTTCCCTTATAAAAATGTATTTAACAGTGGCTCAGAGCTGGCCTCTTTCACAGAGTCTCTGTTAACAAAGCAAGATCTCCCTGGTGCAGTGCTTTAATGCTGGGGTCTTTCTCCAAACATGCCTGAGGAAATTCCCCCCTGAAGTTCTTCTTCCTCCATGTGTCCAGGAATAAAAAGCTGACTGTCCGTTTGTAACATTTTAGAGATATTGGACTGGATTTAGGAGTCACCAGTTGGTGTCTGGTGACAGGTAAGATCGTGGGTTTAACTGAGGGACGTACCCCAGCCCTTCACACAGATGACATAAAGGACACCCATCCTTTAGGAGGGGAATCTGGAACTGTCTGGAGAGGCTGGTGTTTCTCCAGGGACAGCATGTTCCTGGGGTTGTGTTGGGATGGCAGAGGTCAGAAGGATGGGGTGTGGGGCCTCAAGCAGATGCCATGTGCAGACCTCCTCTGGGCACTCTCCCGTTCCTCCCCACCTGTCTATAGCAGGAATTCCCACAGAGGGACATACACGTCCAGGTGTGGCCACACCACGGCTCACTGAAAGGGCATGAAAAGTTAAGCTGTCTGGGTAGCCCTCTCCTCCTAATCCACCCTGTGTGCAGCTGGCCTTGTTCATGGTCAGCATGTGCCACTGGCTCATATGGTGTCCCTCATAATGCGTGGGCCCTTCTCCTCAGGGTCACTGCTCATCCTGTCACGTCCCACCTGGCACTGTAATACGGTGTTTTTCTTCCCCCTGATGCAGGACTGGCCACTTCTCTTTCTTGCCAGGGCCGCCCTTCCCAGCCCTGTTTCTCTCTGTTCTTGCAGACAGCAGGCTTTGCTCACCATCAACATCCAATTTCAGCTTTAAGCTTCCAGGTGCCGTCCACTTGACCATGTCTCTGCCGTGAAGCAAAGCCTTTGCACACAGAAGGTCTTCAATGCTTGGTACCAGTTTTCCTTTAAGAGACGTCCGAGCTTGGCCTGGAGCTACACCTGAGGTGCCACAGCCCAGATGTGCACCAAAACTCTCAGCCAGGGGAAGAGACAAGTTGAGAGAGAGCCTGTGCTTTTTGACTTTGATAGAGGAACTGCCAAGGCGTGGTGGGACAAGGCACACAGCTTGGGGTGCTGCAATGGATGGGTACAGGCTTTTCAGGAGAGACAGGCTGGAAGGATCAGGAGTGGAGTTTCCTGAAAGTGAAGCCGTTAACTGCATGTATGGCACAACACCTTGGGGCAGGTGAAGAGTTTGGTGAGCCTCTGTGGGGGAGGGTCAGAGGAGAGGCCAGTAGAAGTGTCCTGTCATGGTGGGAGATAAGGAACCCACAGTCAGGATGAGGAAGAGGGTATAGTCTTTCTGAAGGATCCCAAGGAAGTGTCTGGCTGTACGAGCCTGGGTCTCGCTGGGGACTGCCATGATACTGGCAGCTTCTGAAAGAGGAGCACAGCAGCATGTACAGCCCAGGTGGTTTCTGGAGTGTCTTAGGACAACATCTTAGCACAGCTGCCAGATGGGCCAACAAAAATAATGCCAACCTTGATGTGATAGCTGCAATCCAGGAAGAGCTGGTCAGAGACATGAAGATCGGCTGTCTTGACCCTGAAGTAGTGGGGTCCCAGCACTCCAGGGGAGTGAGGAAGCAGAACAGAAGACTGCAGATGCTGGACCTCAGAGGTCCTTTTGCCTTTGGCGTACGCTGAGGAGTTTTCGTGGGGATCCAATGGTCAGGAGCACTGAAGGTGGCGCAAAGCTCTGTACAGCTGGTCTTCAAGGACAGCATCCTCCAAGGAGAACATTGGTCTGTATCAAAAATCAGTTTGAAACCTGAAAGTAAATTCAGGGGAATCATAACGAGATTTCCAACTTCAGGAATACCTACAGAAGAAAACAGAGATATTAGTTGGACACTGTTGTATTGAGTTAGAGTAGGGAGAGAGAGTTCCGAGATACTCTATGTCTTTTTTGCCTCACACTTCCCCAGCAAGGTCTCTCAGGGCTTTGTGCCTCGAGGCAAGGCTCTGGACAAGAACAGCCAATGGCGGATAGGAATGAAATCAGGATCTACTTGAGCCAACTCAACCACTACCAGTACATGGGAATGGACGGGGTACATCCAGAGGTGCTGAGAAAGTAAGAGAATGTCACAGTGAGGCCACTCTCCACCATCTTGGAAAGGTCCTGGAGACTGGTGGGACTCCCTGACGTCTGGCAAAAAGTAAATGCTGCACGCATCTTTCAAAAGGGTCCAGAGAAGGAGGTGGGGAGCTAAAGGCTGCTTAGCTTCCCTTTACACGAGGAACATGTCCCAGAGCATGTTCTCTCGCACTGCATTTCTGGGTGCCTGAAGGAGAAGGTGCCTGGATGAACTCAGGGAACATGTACATCGGTTACAGTTTGGCACTTGGAGGGCCATTGGTGTTATGCCATTGTACGCCCCATAAAGATTTGGCCATCTCAAAAAAAGGGACGATAGGAGGGAAGTGCTAGCAGGTGGGACCATTGCTTGACTGCAAAGAGATAAAAGCAGGATCTATCCAACGTATCCAACCTTCATTGCTCCCAGAATCCTTTAGATATGGGATACAGATATGAAAAGTATTAAAATAAACATGTCCTCAGAACACAGTTTGGGATCTGTGCTTGATAGGAAAATGTGTTTTCTATTGGTCTAAGGCCATCCAGAATGGAAAGTGAACTTCAGGGCAGGGAATGGGGACGTGACATACAGCTGAGGCATGTCTTCTCTGTATTGAACTCTGCCTGCCTTTGTTTTCCTGTGTTGGCAATTAGGAAACATCCTTCTGTGTCAGCTCGTTTTCAAGGTAAAGCGGGTGGGAACCGGTGCCAAGGAGTGGAAACACGCAGCTACGGACTGGAGTGGAGAAAGCTCAGGTTTGAACAGGCTGCTGTAAGTCCTGGTTGCCAGATGAGAGAAATGGTGAGATTGAGACAAAGCCTGTCCATGGAGTGTTTGCAATAAAGGGTCTTGCCCTAAAGGGTCTTGAGACTCCATTAGCAGAAATTCAGGATCAATATGAACTGGAGATTGCTGGCATCATTTATTGTGTAAGAAGAAAAAATAAAGAAAAAAATATGAAGGAAGCAATCCTTTCTTATGGTTGTTTAGTATTGAAATGTATTCATCTGAGAACTCTCTAATTAAGCACAGAAGAACTGAGGAATCCAGGAAGACTATGCACAGAGACTTGGCTGGTTATGGCATTTTGTATGTAAATGAGTCCTCTCCGGCCAAGATCCTTTAGACCCTCAAACACTGGGCAAGCCTCTACAGAAGTAAAACTCAGCAGCAAAACCCCAAGATGGTGAGGGTGTTACCAGGCCCCACTGATGCCCATCACTGGAGACACCATGGAGGGAATGACCGGACAAGATTCCTGTCCCTGGGGACCGGTGAAGCAGAAAGTCAGAAGCACTGGTTACAGGTGGAAAATCAAATGTGGAGGTGGCTCTGAAAACCTTTGATGCATTTCATCAATGGGGACAGCCACGCCCTGTCCCCTGTCCCTTGGGGATTTGCCAGAGCCTGTGAGATTCCAACAGTTCACCTGCCTTCTTCCAAAGCCCTGATAATGTTCCCCTAGCACAGAAGATGTCTTAGCCCCCTGACTTGCTTGAACCTTCTGGTGGAAGTTCCAATATGAACTGGTGCCAAAGGCAGCCAAGTGGTGTGCTACATCTGACGTTGCCAATGCATTCTTTTTCAATCCCTTTGGCAGCAGGGTGCAGGCCACAGTTTGCTTTCACGTGGTGTCCAATGCACCTGGAATGCCCCCAGGGACAGGACAAGAGGTACTTGAACATAAGCAGTTCCATCTAAACATGAGGAGGAACTTCTTTACTCTGAGGGTGGCAGAGCACTGGAACAGGCTGCCCAGAGACGTGGTGGACTCTCCTTCTCTGGAGACATTCAAAACCCGCCTGGACGCATTCCTGTGCAATGTGCTCTAGATGAACCTGCTCTGGCAGGCGGGTTGAACTACATGATCTCCAGAGGTCCCTTCCAACCCCTACCATTCTGTGATTCTGTAATCGACTATCCTACGGTTTGCCATGGACTAATCCAAACTGCACTGGAACAGCGTGATACCCCTGAACTGTACAATACATCGATGATCTCATCATGTGGGGCAACAAAGCAGAAGTGTTTGAGAAGGGAAAAAGAGCAATTCAGATTCTTCTGAAAGCTGGTTTTGCCATAAAAGAAGCAAGGTCAAGGGACTTGCAGAGAAGATTCAGTTCTTGAGAATAAAATGGCAGGATGGATGCTGTCATGTCCCTATGGATGCGGTCAACAAGATAGCAACTATGTCTCCACCAGCAAACAAGAAGGAAGCACAAGCTTTCTTAGGCCTTGTGGGATGCTGGAGAATGCATATTCCAGGTTATAATCAGCTTGTGAGCCCTCTCTATGGAGTAACCTGAAAGAAGATCTATTCTGAGTGCGGCCTTGAACAACAACCCTTTGAGCAGATCAAACAGGAGATAACTCCTGTGACAGCTTTTGGGTCTGTCCAGGCAGGACCAGCCGTGCGTAATGGTCTCTACAGTGCAGCTGGGGCACGTGGTCTCACCTGGAGCCTCTGGCAGAAATCATCGGGAGAAACCTGAGGTCAACCTCTAGGCTTTGGAGATGAGGGTATTGAGGATCGGAAGCCCTCAACACCCCAACCGAAAAAGAGATCCTAACAGTGTATGAGGGGGTTTGAGACACTTCAGAAGTTGTTGATAGGCAAGCACGGCTCCTCCTGGCACAGCAGTTGCCTGCGCTACACTGGATATCCCCTCCACACATCACACGACTGACGCTACATGGACTAAGCGGGTAGTGCTGATCACACAGTGAGCTCGACCAGGGAAACCAAACCACCAGGAATCCTTAAAGAGATTATGGACTGTCCAGAGGGCATAGATTTTGGAGCATCTCATGAGGAGGTGGCTCATGCCCAGGTGGCACCCTCATACAATGAGTTGTCATCTACTGATGAAAGGTGTTATGCTCTGTTCACTGAAGATCCTGTCGTGTTGTAGGAAACCATCGGAAGCTGTGATGTGGAGTCCCACACAAAAAGTTGCTGAAGCCACGGAAGGAGAAAGGGTATCAAGGCAGTTTGCAGAAGTGAAAGCCATCCAACTGGCCCTAGAGACTGCTGAACAAGAAGAGTGGCCAGTACTCTCTACTCTGGGGGTGACCAGAGCAAAATTAGGGGCAGAGGGGAGGGCATCAAGATTGCCTTGCAACCGTCAGCTCCAGGTGAGCTTTGCCTTTCCTAGAAACGTACTTGTGCAACACAGACAATAAATGCCAAGTACTTTTCTGTAACCTGTCCTTACTTTCACCTCCTGGACACCTGCTTTGTGGCCCACACCAGTGCCCTCTCCATACACAGCCCAAGCCCCACACTTGGTCCCACTGTCCAGGAGCCCCGTGGGATGCATTGGTTCAGGGGTGGGGAGAGACCACCAGGGCAAAATGCCCTGAGAGCCCTCAGTGCTCAGTCCATGTCTGCCCTCCTGCACTGACAGCACCCTCAGTGCCTGACCACTTCCCAGTCCCAGCCGTGTCCCACACGGAGGGTGGCAGACAGTCCTGCTGTAGGGTCAACCAAGGTCTGGGCAAGTAGAGAGACTGGGCACGGTTGGGTGTTCCCCCAAGAAAGGCGCTGAGACCAGCAAACCTCACCCATTACCTGCTGGTGGTGGTGCTGGCAATGGCCTATGGGACAAGCTGGGGTGGTGAATGTCCTGCACACCTTCCTGGTCTGTTCATGCCACCAAGGGCACACAGCAGCCTCCTTTCTCCTGCACCTACGTGTCTCTGCTCCCTTCATGGACAGTTGGCTCTGCACTGCACACCCACGGGAGCGTGTCCTCACCCTGCATGGTCACACAGCCCAGCCAATGTTGTTGTTTGTTTTTTTTCTTTCCTGGTCACTTTGCAGTCCAGGCCAGCTCTCCTCACCTCCCTTGCCCTCAGCCCAGCTGAGCACAGACCAGCAGAGCAGCCCATTCTGGGCTGGCCCCATGGCAGAGCCCACCACAGGGTGAAGCAACACTTGGGGAACTCACCCCACAGCCCCTCTACAGGGCTCAGCAGCTGCTGGGGGGCAGAGAGGGGTCTCTGCTTCCCCATGAGCCCCTGGGCTGGAGGCTGAACATAGCAGGGGGAAAAGGAGGTTAGTGAAACTTCGTGATCCCTGGTCTCAAGTCCAGGAGATCCCCACCACAGACTGCCTGAGCTCCCCCAGTTCCAGCCCCTCTCCCCAGGCCAGGTCAAACACCCTGGCCCAGCGACAGAGCAGCCTGCCCCAAGCATGTGCCTGCAGAAAGAGTTTCTCTTTCTCATGGATTCCTCCCTGCAGGCAAACAAATGCTCCCTTGCTCTTCTCCAGGGACACCCCTTCTCCACAGAGAGCCTTTCCCCAGGTGAGTGTGTCTCTGCTGGCCTGGCTGGCCGTTCATGGTTGCCTCCTCATGCTCCTCGCAGGGCCCCGAGCTGGCGGTGCTGCTCTGTAGAGGGAGGGGGCTGCGGTGCCCTGTGAACATGGAGTGACCCTGCACTGGCCATGCTGTTCATAGTGCCGAGCAGCCCCAGCCGTACGACGTTCACGCTTGCTGAGCCCTTTTGCATCTTCCTTCATGGCTCAATAGCCAAGGATGGGGCTGGGCAGGATTCAACCCAACCAACTCGAAATTTCTTACCCGAAAAATCCAACCCAAAATCTAATTGAAAAAACAACCAAATCCACCCCAAAAAATCCAAGCCCAAAAAATCCAACTGCAAATATCCAACCCCAAAAAATCCAAAATCCAATCCAAAATACAACACGACAAAACAAAATCCACCCCAATATCCAACCCAACCGACCCAAAATCCCAGGGGTCAAGGCCAGCTTGGACGGGGTTGGAGGAACCTGACCTGCTTGAACATGTCCCTTCTGATGGCAGCCCCACCACTGCGGGCAGCAGATCAGCAGTTGCCATGCCACCACCGCCAGACATTCAGCGCTGGCCCTGCCGCTGTCATGTCACAATGACTGTCTGACACGCCCACACAGAGGTAAAAATCCAAACCCAATAATCCAACCCAAAATCCAACCCAAAAATTTGAACCCAAAAAAGTCTAAAACCCAAACCCAAAAAACCCCAACCCCAAAAAACCCAGCCTGAAATTCAACACAGTATCACAGAATCTTCAGGGTTGGAAAGGACCCTTAAGATCATCGAGTCCAACCAAACAACCTACAATCTCTGCCCCTAGAGCATGCCCTGAAGTGCCACATCTAGACGTGTCTTAAATACCTCTAGGGATGGGCACTCAACCCCCTCCCTGGGCAGGCTGTTCCAGTGCCTGACCACTCTGTCAGTAAAGTCATTCTTCCTAATATCTAACCTAAACCTCCCCTGCCGCAGCTTCGGACCATTTCCTCTGGTCCTGTCATTATTCACCCGGGAGAAGAGGCCAACCCCCACCTCTCTCCACCCTCCTTTCAGGTAGTTGTAGAGGGCAATGAGGTCTCCCCTCAGCCTCCTCTTCTCCAAGCTAAACATGCCCAGCTCCCTCAGCCTCTCCTCATATGCCCTGGTCTCCAGACCCCTCACCAGCCTGGTAGCTCTCCTCTGGACACGCTCCAGCACCTCAATGTCCCTCTTGTACAGCGGGGCCCAGAACTGAACACAGTGCTCGAGGTGAGGCCTCACCAGTGCCGAGTACAGAGGCACAATCACTTCCCTGCTCCTGCTGGCCACGCTATTCCTGATACAAGCCAGAATGCTGGTGGCCTCCTTGGCCATGGGCACACTGCTGGCTCATGTTAAGCTGGCCGTCCACCAGCACCCCCAGGTCCTTTTCTGCTGGGCAGCTTTCCAGCCACTCTGCCCCAAGCCTGTAGCGTTGCTTGGGGTTGTTGTGACCGAAATGCAGGACCCGGCACTTGGCCTTATTAAACCTCATACAGTTGGCCTTGGCCCATCGATCCAGCCTGTCCAGGGCCCTCTGCAGAGCCTTCCTACCCTCAAGCAGATCAACACCCCCACCCAGTTTGGTGTCATCTGCAAACTTACTGAGGGTGCACTCAATCCTCTCATCCAGATCATCGATAAAGATATTAAACAAAACTGGCCCCAAAACTGAGCCCTGAGGGACACCACTGGTGACCGGCCACCAAGAGGATTTCACCCCATTAATCACAACTCTCTGGGCACGGCCATCCAGCCAGTTTTTAACCCAGCAAAGAGTACACTTGTCTATGCCAGGATTCGCCAGCTTCTCCAGGAGAATGCTGTGGGGGACGGTGTCAAAGGCCTTACCAAAGCCCAGATTGACAACGTCCACAGCCTTCCCCGCTTCCAGAAGGCGGGTCACATGGTCATAGGGAGAGATCAGGTTGGTTAAGCAGGACCTCCCTTTCCTAAAGCCATGCTGGCTGGCCCCGATCCCTTGGCTGCCCTGCGCTTGCCGTGAGAGCTCACTCAAGAGCTGAGCGAGCTCTCCCCAGCTGTCTCTTCTGCAGACTCTCTATCCATCCATTGCAGCACCTCAAGCTTTCTGACTTGTCCCACACACCTTGGCAGTTATTAAGTCAATGTCACAGCTCTGTGAGAGCACACAGAGCTCCAGCTCCTCCTGTCTGAGCCCCAGGCTCTGGGCTTTGTCACACATTTGGGCTGCAGCACCTCAGCTGTGGCACCAGCGCCAAGCTCTAAATTGTCACAGATCTTGTGCCATAGATCCTGGGCAAGCAAAGACTTTCTCCTGGTTTGAGGTAAAACAGAACCAACTTTCTGTTCAGTAATTTTATTTCTTAGCTAGGCCTCTTCTAACTCTCTGACATTAACAGCATGTTGTGTCTGAAACGGTTTGTTCAGAGTGATAAGACAGTTTGTGCCAAGGAACGCTACGCAGCGAGGCTCTTGCTTATACTTATTGCTATAACAACCAAGGTCAGCTAATTCTCATTATTTGCCCCATTAGAGGGTCAGAAGCGGAAAAGCGTAGAGGGGTCCCACCTGTGGGTAGGAGCGGACAGGACAGGTGACCAAAAATTGACCAACAGGAGTATTCCCATCTGAGAGAGCTGGGACACTTTAGCCTGGAGAAAAGGCCAAGGGGAGACCTTATTAATGTCGACAAGTATCTAAAGGGTGGGTTTAAGGAGGATGGAGCCAGAGACTTTTCAGTGGTTCCCAATAGCAGGACAAGGGGTAATGGGCACAAGCTGGAACATAGGAAGTCCCGATCAAATATGAGAAAAAAACTTCTTTACGGTGAGGGTGACAGAGCCCTGGAACAGGCTGCCCAGGGAGGGTGTGGAGTCCCCTTCTCTGGAGACTTTCAAGACCCGCCTGGATGCAGCCCTGAGTCATGTGCTCTGGGCAATCCTGCTTTAGCAGGGGAGTGGGACTAGATGATCTCTAGAGGTCCCTTCCAACTCTGAAAAATTCCGTGATTCCGTGATCCCATCTGCCCCATGCTCAGTATAAAAGCTGAGGGATCAAAGGGTCAACTCTCTTCCTCCAACGGCTGACGCCCGAGGAGGACCCTGTCTGTTGATCTGCCCTTCATCCTGAACCATGTGTTCCTGACCCCAACTCTGGAACCTGGTTCCCACCCGTCGCTGGGTCCAGCCTGGGACTTCCCCAGTGCCTGCTGGTGACATCATCCTGGGAGCTTAATATGGTTTTGTATATACTGTATCTATTTCATTATTTTCTTTTTTATTTTATTATTAATATTTCATTAGTTTAGTTTCTTCTAAAGTCGTAAATCTGTCTTTATCTCTCCCTCTCCTCCCCGTGCACGGGAGGCTGGGGGGGATCATCGGTCGCCAGCCATTGGCCAATTTGTCTAAAACCACGACAGACTTTCCTTCAGAGCAGAGACATGCTGGTCTGGATGGCAGGCAGCAATGTAAGGGTGAAAGTAGGGGCCCACAAAGTTAGAAAACTGTGCTCTTCCCGAGGCAAGAGAGAAACAGGGCTTGCCTTTGCAGCCCTGACAAAAGAGGGCTTTTCTGTCTGTGGTGTGGTGGAGGTCAAGCTGATCTCCAGGAAGGACAAGGTGCTGCTGAGAACGTCCTTGGTTATGGACACTGATCCAGATACATGGTGATAATTGTTCACCTGTTCCTTGATTGTGTTATCAAAGAGGGGAATGAAAGATAAAGGCAAGAAGAATCAGCAGCATTTGGAAGTGTTGGCACAGGAGTGGAGACCCTGCTGTGATATGCCTCGCATTTGTGCTGGGCAGCTTTGGCATCTGAGGTAGCGCCACGGGCCTGCATTTGACCACTAAGTTGAGCAGCCGCCCTGGGCTAGGCTAGGCAACGTAGGGATGTCCATGGGAAAACTTTGGTTCCACTTGGGGGAGATGTAGGAAATACAAGTGAAGGAGAAGAGAAACACAGGCTGAGCTCCCCCTGTGGCACGTGACTCCATCTGGGCAGATGAATACCTCCGTCGGCTGCACTAAGCATACTGAGGCGGGACAGGTTGAGTTGTCCTAAACGTGATCATCTTCTGTCATTTCAGTTGGCCGAAGGGATTCCCCACCATCATCCAGGACGATGCCCCCAGATGCTGCCCTGTCTCTCACAACTGCTCCATTAGAGCTTGCAGTGCCCCGCACCTGTCCTGAGCCACCTCAAATGTCACCCTGTGTTTGCATCAGAAAAGGTCCCCCCTGGCCTCTATCTCCATTTTTAACATGGCAACTCAGATAAAGAGCTCACACCGATTTTGTGCAGCTGAGCTGAGGCAAGAGGAACCCCACCTCCTGTGGGTCTGTGGGATGCACTGGAGAAGCTGAGTGCCCCTCCAGCCTGGGGAATGCTGCTGAGAGCTGAGGTGCCTACATTGGCTTGGCTCAACCCCCGTCCTGCACAGGTGGAAATGATCCCCTGCCTGTTACTGCCTACGTGCCCTGCCTGACAATGGGAGAGGAGTGGGGGTTTTGAGATGGGAGCATTGGCACCTCCCGTAGATGCACACATCCTGGTAGAGCAATTCCCACTGCAGGAATCAGTCTGGCCAGTGTTTAGAGAGAGACCGTTGGTGATTACTTCAGTTTGCTTTGAATCCTGTTCCCCAGGAGAGACCCTGCTGCCTTTCAGGAGCTGTCAGCCCTGGAGCCCCAGGGCCACCTTGTGGGAGTCGGGGAGGATGGGGAGGAGGCAGAGAGAGTTATGCCTGGTCTTCTGCTGAGCTGGGCTGGGCTCCTGGGATGGAGGGAGCTCACGGCAAGCGGGCAGCGCTGCAGAGAGACAGCTCTGCCCAGGAGCAGCTCCTCTGCCAAGCGCAGCAGGGCTGAGGGCACTGCCTGCAGGCAGCAAGAGGAGAGGAGGGAGGCAGCATTAGGTTAAAGGCAGCCTGGAGTGGGAGGATCCTGAGAGTTAATAGGGGGAGAAATCTTCATAAAGCAAAGCGGCTGTAGTTCCTGCAGAGACCTCCAAAAGCTGGCACATCCCACAGCCCATGGGACCTTTCAGGAGCACTCTCACAACTCCTGTGTTGTGTTTTAGGAGGACATGCTGGCGAGCAGGGCTTTCCTGTGGCACCATCAAAGGCACAGGGCATGACGGCTGCCTTCTTCCATGAACAGCCCAAGGGCTGTGAAGGTGGGTGTGCAGCCGGGGGTGCCCAGGGCTGTCCTTCAGAGCAGGGTCCCTGCACCCCAGGGGCTATGTGCTGGGGCAGGGACATATCTCCTGCCAGGGTCAGCTCTCAGCCTGCCTGGGGAGCTTCCCACGGCAACTGTGGGGAGAAGCTGTGGGTGGAAGGAGCAACCACGGGTAGGGGGGGCACCTGCTGTTGAGAGTATGCTGCGTGTGTCAGGGCTGCTCACAGCTCAAGATCACCTCCAGGCATCCCGGAGAGGACTTTTCAAGATGGAGTTCCCTGGAAGGGAAGTGTCCCTCTTTTGAGATCTCTCATCTTGTTGGCTGGGTGGGCAGTGGCACATTTTCAAGGCGACTTTTCAATTGCAAACTCAAAGGAGAGATCACTGTATAGATTGGGAGCTTTTCTGGGTCTGTGTTTAGTTTCCAGTTTTTCAGGTTTTTTTGGGGGGATACAGACAGAACCAGCATCCCCTTTCTAGTCTCCTCAGGGTTTGTGGGACCTGCTCTTTAGCCCCTGCACACACGGAGAGGCTGCAGGGCAGAGCTGGGCACAGAGGGGCTGGGCTGGGGTCTGGGAGCACTGGAGGGAAGAGACGAGGGGCCAGGGAAGCAGCTCCTGGCAGGGAGAGCTCCAGGCAGCAGAGATGGGCAGGGGAGGAGGGAACTGCTAAAGGAAACCCTGTTGTAGGGGAGATATCGGCACCTCCCAGCCACCCCCACAGTGCAGATGTCTTCCTTGAGCAACCCAGCCCAGCCCTTGGACCTCACGGCCGTGGGTTCTCAGGTGGGAGTCACCTTTCTGTCCAGCAGAGCAGCAGAAGAGGCGAAGGGCATCCCTTCTGCCACGTGCCCATTTCTGGTGATCAGCAATCGGGACGAGGGTAACTGTCCTGCCTTCTCACTGTCCGGGAGGTGGCATGCACAGCTGGGTGAGGGTAACGCTGTCCTGAGGGCTTGGCTGCCTCTGCCCTGGCCTCTCTCAGCCAGACCCTCACAGTATTTTTCCTGCTTTATCCACACATCTGTTTAAACTTATATTTTATCGCTGTCAGCCTCCCCGGGGAGGGGAATTTCAGCTGCAGAGTCCCACACTGATCTTGTTCATCCATTCCTGTAGTTTGTCCATGGAAATAAGTGTCCCAGCTTTCCTCTAAGCTGTGGGGCTGTGGGCAATGCAGTCTGTGGGGCTGGGGAATGAGTCAATTTTCTCTTACTGAGGTGCAAAAATTAGGACAATGAGCTTCTCCTTTGGGCATCCATCCAAGCTGTGAGCTGCCCTCCAGGATTGAAATCTGTCCCGTAGCACCACTGTGTTATCTGAAAGCCCCACGGAGAAACACAGAGACTCTGTGGCTGAGGAAATGCTGTTGGGTTGGTGAAAGGAGCCCTGTGTGTCCTTGGCTAGAAGTGGGTGCCGAGACCTTCAGAAAGGGTGAGACATTTCATGGTCTGAGGTAGATCCCTCTGCTCTCAGCAGTGTCTGGTTGCAACATATGAGTGTGATGACCCTCCATCTCATGAGGCTGCAAGGGCTTGTCAGCTGGGAATAAGATGGATGGACAAACCATGTTCCCCAACTCTGCTCTAAGCCACAGGCAATCATCCTGCTTTACAGGACTCACTCTGTTCTCCTTGAGTGTGGCAGAAATGCTGAGTGTTTTTGACATGCAAGAAAACTCCCCAGGTGAGATCTGGGGAGCTGTAAAGAACCTCAGACTTCTCAAACTGCCTTCTGGAATCTTAGTTCCTTAGCACAGAGAGTGCTGATGCTGACAGGCCCTTCTGCATTAGAAGTGCTTTCATCAAAGTAGAACACCAGGGTTGGTCCCTGACTCCACCGTCCCATGAACGCACTGCTGCAGAGCAGCGTGGACTCCTCAGCAGCCGGCAGGCAGAGGCCCTGCTCCTCCCGCCACATTCAGCCAGCACTGACCAGAGCTCCAGCCATGGAGCTGAGGAAGGTCTCCTGGAAAATGAACAGGGGTGTGTGCAGCAGGGGCAGAGTCCATGGGAAACGGATTTGATTTTGCTTAGAGAAGTCTCCCCTAACTTACTGTGTTTTCCTGCTTGAGCAGGTTGCCCAGAGACAGCAAATGTCGAACAACAGCTCCATCACCCAGTTCCTCCTCCTGGCATTTGCAGACACACGGGAGCTGCAGCTCTTGCACTTTGGGCTCTTCCTGGGCATCTACCTGGCTGCCATCCTGGGCAACGGCCTCATCATCACGGCCATTGCCTGTGACCACCGCCTCCACACCCCCATGTACTTCTTCCTCCTCAACCTCTCTGTTCTTGACCTGGGCTCCCTCTCCATCACTGTTCCCCAATCCATGGCCAATTCCCTTTGGGACACCAGGACGGTTTCCTATGCAGTATGCATTGCCCAAGTCTTTCTGTTTGCCTTCTTGGTCGGAGCAGAGTTTTCTCTCCTCACTGTCATGTCCTATGACCGCTACGTGGCCATCTGCAAACCCCTGCACTACGGGACCCTCCTGGGCAGCAGAGCTTGTGTCCACATGGCAGCAGCTGCCTGGGGCAGTGGGTTTCTCACTGCTCTCCTGCACACGGCCAGTACATTTTCCCTACCCCTGTGCCAGGGCAATGCTGTGGACCAGTTCTTCTGTGAAATCCCCCCAGTCCTCAAGCTCTCTTGCGCAGACTCCAACCTCAGGGAAGCTGGGCTTCTGGTGGTTAGTTCCTGTTTAGTCTTTGGGTGTTTTCTGTTCATTGTAGTGCCCTACATGAAGATCTTCAGGGCCGTGCTGAGGATCCCCTCTGAGCAGGGACGGCACAAAGCCTTTTCCACATGCCTCCCTCACCTGGCCGTTGTGTCCCTGTTTGTCAGCACTGCCATGTTTGCCTACCTCAAGCCCCCCTCCATCTCCTCCCCCGTAATGGACCTTGTGGTTTCAGTGCTGTACTCGGTGGTGCCTCCAGCAGTGAACCCCCTCATCTACAGCATGAGGAACCAGGAGCTCAAGGATGCCCTGTGGAAACTGGCCCATGGGATGCTCTTTCCCTGACAATAACATGCCTCTCTTTCTCTGCACATTTCACAGCATTTATCTTAGGCCAGAGTATGCTTTTTACTCTTGTGATAGTCCTACTTATTGATATATTTCTGTGTCTACTTCTCTTAGGCTGTGTCTGACTCTTGCACAACACTGTGTCAGATGCGGCCTGTCAGATAACCGCTCTTCAATAAAACAGGATCTCCCACGTTTTCATGGTTCAACCCTGGCCAACAACTAGGAAAACACAGCCATTTACTCACTTTACATCCCCTGCAACAACAAGTAGCATAAGGAAGTGAGGGAGAAAAAGGATAAAACAAATCTTGTGGCTTGAGGTAAAGACAGATTAATAGACAAATAACATAAGAGGAAAATATTAATATTAATAACGGACAAAAGAATATACAAAATAATTGATGCCACACAAATTGCTCTCGTCACCCAATGAATGATTGCCCAGCCTGTCCAAAGCAGCGATCGTGGATCACTGCCCCCCAGCCAACCCCCGTTTATACGCTGACCATGATGGCTACAGTATGGAATCTTCCTTTGGCCAGCTTTGCTGAAAAGGTGCAAAGCCTGGCGAAGAGAAGGCTTTGGGGAGACCTAATAACAGCCTTCCCACATCTTCTTGGCTGTCACCATGAAAATGCATCCAGGCTCTTCACTATTGTGCCTGATGGAAGGATGAGGGCCAATGGCATCAGCCGAAACAAATGAGTAAAACTTTCTCCATGCCAAGACAGGCAAACACTGGAGAGGATTTCCCAGAGAGCTTGTGTCATCTCCATCCTTGGAGCTTTTCAAGCCCAAAATGAAGGAAGCCCTGAGCAACCTGGTCTGACCCCATAGCTGAGCCTGCTGTGAGCAGGAGGGTGGTCTAGAGATCTTCTCAGCTTCCTTCCAGCATGAATAATTCCACATCTCACTCCACCATGGATCTTTTCTTCATGAGGGGAGGGAAATCAGTCAGGTTGCTGGTGACCATTGAAGTCAATCACAAAGTCTGGTCAGATGATCTGGAACTTTCTTGTCCCACTCTGGGCAGAGTTGCTCAGATGCAGCGCTGCTTGGCATGTACCACCAAACATCCCTGATCTTTTCCATTGCTCCACCATTTCCTTTTCACTCTTTTCCCAATCACAAGTTCTTCCCCTTGACCATCCTTGTACCCTTCCATGCAAATAGCCCACCTCTATTTCCTCTTTCCTCCATGGTCCTAGTTTGCCCTCCTTTGTACTTTCATTTGGTGTTTCCGAACTTCTCACCATGGGAATGTGTACCTTGGTGAACAATGGCATTGATCAAGTGCCTCCTTTTATTATCTGTAGTGTCCTGCAATTCCTCATGCTGCTATCTTGTCAGAGGCAGCACATGTCAGGGAGAGCCATCTGCACGCACACATTAACGACTGGCCCAACGGAGC